>NW_028258413.1:962648-1283531 GCF_053883595.1 Heterocephalus glaber | reverse complement strand
TAATCCCAAAGTACCATGGCACAGAGCAAATATTCATATTCCAGAAAAGGAGAAATAATAGGAAAAAAAATTATTGAACCAAAGCAACACTAAGACTCAGCAGGAAAAACACTAAATCCTATGGCTCCACATCTAGCATTCAGGGCAAACAGTGATAAAATATTAGTTCCAAAGGTCTTGGGCAGCCCCATTCTTGTAGCCTTGCCAACTGGAGCCCACACAGCCTCTCTCTTGGGCTGGCTCCATTCACAGCCCTCAGACTTTTTGGCAGACATTCCATGTTCCTGGCATCACTGATTTCCTTGGGTTTCCACTGTACTTTGGTTCATTCCCACAGATTCACATACTTCTCTCTCAGGGATTCCTTGCCTGACTTCCCATGCCTCCATTTGAAATCTGAGTAGAATTCTCCCAGACCCTAAAACTCTGGCACTCTGCATGACACTAAAACTGGCATCACACTGGAGTTTCTGGGCCTGCTGCCAACAGGAGCAGTAGCTGGGCCCTTTTGGATCATGGCTGAAGTGGCCTCTGAGGGTCTCGATGGCTGAGCATGGTAAAATTAACCCTGGAGAACTAATTCCTCAAGAGGCCCTTCTTGAGCAGGGGTCTTAGGAACTCTTTTCAAATGAAAGGCTGATGCTTTTGTACCCTTAAGGGTGCAATGAATAGGGTCTCACTGGTTCTTCAGATGTCCTCGGCATTTTCTTCTTGTCCCTGTAGAATGCACTGTTTCTTTTTAGTGACACTAATTTCTTTGGCACCCAACTTTATACATGGTTCCTTCTGGGGAAAAATTAAATTTTATAAATTTTTTTGCTGTAACTTTTGCCCCTAGTTCTCACTATAGATCTGGATAAAAGCAGTCATCCCATAACCTGAATTCTGGGCTGTCTTGAAATTTCTTCTGCCAAATTAGTTAGTCCATCATCCTTATACTAAGTCTCCTGAAAAGTCTTCGGTCCCCAGTACCTCAAAAAAAAGAGATAATGTTTGCTTGACTGCTGTAGTGATGAAAATTATATAAGGAATAAAATTGGGAGAAATTATACCATTAGGAAACTTGCCGGTTACATAGTTGGCTTGGGTAAATTAAAAATAGATAAATACATATTGGGACATGGAAAGAGTTCAGATTGGAAGGTCAAGAGCTAGATCACTAAGACTGCTGCATCTTATGTCAAATAAATGAGGACCTTCTCTTTCAACTTTCTCAAATATCTTCTTTTTGACCAGCAATTGTTTATGTCTTACAAGAGAGCAATGGCTTTGCATGGAAATCTTTAGTGATACATACTGAAATCACCATAATTTGGATAAAGAGTAGAAGGAAACTTCAAGTCAAATATCACAGAGAAAGTGTGCATCTTTCTCTCTAAAATATCTCCCTAGCCGTATGTCTGGCAGACTCTTAATTCCAGTGATCACAAAACATGTGGCAATTTAAACACATATAAGATGTAGTTAGGATATTTAGAAGTTTTTATCACCAGTGTGCTCTCAGATGATAACAGTTTCTTGGTGATGTGGTTTCTCCCAGATCAAAGTCTCTATACATCTGGATAAAAGTACATGTAGCCATCCTAGAGAGCTCTTCTCATCTGTGACATAAATTTGCCTTTCAGACATGTCACAGTCACTCAGCTGTGACTCACACCACTCTGTGTGGACACCTTCATCAAACGGATTGTTATTTCCAGGCTTTGGAAGGAGGCAGCTCCTCACAGCCTTTACTTCACTGCTACCTATCACACAATAAGCAGACAGTAAGTACATAAATTCATTTCATTTCGAGCATTACAAAGGACCAAAGGGCTCAAGAAGCCCATAAGGCATCTTCTCAGTGATCGTTTCCCAAGTTACCCCGCAGCCCTCGCTGGTTGAAGTTGCTCTGTGAGACATTCCTGCTACAGATGCCCACCTCAATGGGAACGACGTCGCTGGGCTTGGGCTGAGAAGTGCTGGATGCTGGGGTTTGTCTCACTCCCTTGTGCCTGTACAGCTCCCGAGTAACCAGTACATAGCAATTTCTGGTTTGCTTCTCAGCTTTGCAAATCAAAAACCTTTCCTCTGCAAGTAGAATAACATTCATTGTCCCAGGGACTGTGTTCATGATCTAGAGATGGAACTAAAAAGGAAAACAATCTAAGAGCTCAGTGAATTACTGTATTCATTAAAGTTTTACACAGCAAACACCCCTGAGACTCATGGTCCCCGACTGGCTCTCTGTTGCCCACTTGCCCACAGTAGAGGTCTGCACACCTGACTGACAGTCCCAGGCAGCGCAAGCCTCCTGCATCAGACAGCTGTCATCTGAGAATACCCACACGGCCCTGAATTATTTTTCACAGTAATGAAAGTTTTACAGTTGTGTTTATAACCAAATGGGTTTTATGATGTCAACTATTTATTTATTTTGTACCAAAGCAATGTTATAGCATATTTTACCTCCATTAGAATTATCATCAGTTCAACCAATACACATTTAAAAAATGAATAAAAGAAAGCTGATTGGACAAGCTTCCAAAGAATCCCCAAGACAACAACTCAAAGTGTAAACACC
The DNA here is from genome assembly GCF_053883595.1 of Heterocephalus glaber. Lineage (NCBI taxonomy): Eukaryota > Metazoa > Chordata > Mammalia > Rodentia > Bathyergidae > Heterocephalus > Heterocephalus glaber. The sequence continues at coordinate 1,280,968 of NW_028258413.1, read as the reverse complement.
ACATGTTTTGTCTTCCCTTTGTTTCCCATCTTCTCCCTCCTCCTAAGGACTTCTGTGAACTATGCTGAACAAGAGTCTCATCTTAATACCCGACTTGAACCTTGGAGCTTGGCATGAATTACGGTTATACAGACTCTCTTTAAAAAATTTATCTGCAAGCTTAGCTAAAGTAGACATGCCAAAATTTTTAAAATATAATAGTCTTTAGAAAGAGGTACAAGCAAAAAAAAAAGAATAAACTTAACCATTTAAGGAAATCACAATAGTAGTAGATTATTCCTTTTTTCCTTCACATTCTTTAGTAACATGATAGCTGCTATAATGATGTACGCCACCATTCATCAAAATGCAGAATGAAAATCTATTTTAAATTGAAATGGGCAGGTTGAGAGGTAAAACTTATTTGAGAAATTATCTTGTTAAATGTGTAAGAATGGGGTGAGAATTGTTAAATAAACTATCTTGTCTCTGACATCTTTTCCGAATCAAGAATCTTCTTCTTTTATCTCTTATCCTTCTCATCTCCCAAATCTATTTTTCCTCTCTCTAAAGTGAATTATTATATTTTCCTATTACTAAACTAAGACATGCTTTTTGACAACATCTAACCTGGGAAAGTGCTTTGTATCTCTTTACATTATCACTTACAAGTATATTGACAAATATACTTGACAAGTATATTGACAAAAAATGACTTTCTCCCCAGAATGTAAGTTCCTCCTGCCAGGCATGAAATATTTGAGCCTCCAGTTCCTTAAGCAGTAAATATCCCATATTAATGGATAAATTTATGCTTTTGTTTATGTTAGGAAATAAAAATATCAGGGCTGGGGATTTAGTTCAGTGGTTCCAGTGCTTGTCTCGCAAGTACAAGGTTCTGAGTTTGATCCCTGGTACCAAAAAAAAAATCCGTATGTTTGTCCCCAGGGTACTTACTTTTATATTTTGCTATATTCATTTCTACCCTTTTATTCTATTGTTTCTGGATCATTTTTCTAGGTTGGAGAATAATTCTAAAGTGAATTTTGATAAGAAAATTTCCATTCAAAAAGCCCTCAAAAGTGAAACAAATAAATCTCAAGTTGTGCAAATGCAAAGCACTATAAAGTAGAGGTATTCAAAAAAGCCAGAGAACTTACTGTCACTGTTATAATTATGATACCTACCTCTCCACTTCTTTCTGTCTTTCTTTCTTTCTTTCTTTCTTTTCATTTATTTTGGTACCAGGGATCGAACTTGGGACCTTGTGCTTGCAGGGCAGGTGCTAGAACCACTGAGCTAAATCCCCAGCCTTTCCACTTCTTTAGTTTTTAATTTTTATCTGTGTTAGTGTATTTGCTGTCAGTTATGATTATTCACCAAGGGAAGCTGGTGTGTGTAATTAACACATCTCAATTCTTTTCATGCCCCCTTCTCCTCTTCTACTCTTGGTCTCCCTGCTATTGGCAAAATATCCACTTCTTTTTAATGTTAACTTCTGCTATCAAAATAAGGAACCAAGGGGCTGGGAATTTAGCTCAGTGGTTCCGCCGATTGCCTCACAAGCAGAAGGAACCGAGTTCAATTCCTGGTACCAAAAAAATAAAGAAATAAATAAGGAACCAAGATTTTCATGATGAGAGGAGGGACATAAATATAGTTAAAGAAAAACTATATACTACTAAGAGGGAATTGGAAATATCAGTAATAGTTCTTGACGTGTGTGTGTGTGTGTGTGTGTGTGTGTGTGTGTGTTTTCTAGCTCTAGTTACTGATTGGATGTAGACACAATGATAGCTCTGTAACAGTGAGCAAATGTTGTGCCTAGATCTTGTATTCTAATTCTCTACTAAAAAAAAAAATAGAGGAAGTTAGAGAAATGCTTATTTCATGTGTGAGTCGGGGAAAATACAAAGTGGATCTGAAAGATCTGATTGTATTAGTTATTTATTGCTACACAGCTACTCCCAAATTTAGGGGCTTGAAACAGTATTATTTCAAATTAGTATTCAAATTAGTATTGTTAGCTGGGGGTTCTGTGACTCTGAAATGTGAGAGTCATTCAGCTGGATCCTCTGGCTCAGAGCCTGTAACAAAAAGGCTGCAATGCAATGTACACCAGGCTGTCATCCCTGCAGGGTCATTCCCAGGAGGACCCACTAGTAAGCTCACCCACGTGGCCGCTGACTACAGTTGTCTCTTTGTGGGCGTTGGACTGAATCCTTACGTTCCATACTGGTCTTTGCTCAGAGCCCTTCCTAGGTGTCTAGGCCCATGGGCTTCCTCACAGGGACACTTACAATGGCACGTGGCTCCCATTAGCAAGCAAGCAAGAGAGTAAGGAAGGCGGGCAAATGGAAGCCACAGGCTTTTTATAAGCTAGTGCCAAACATGGCACACATTCTCCTCTTGTCCTGTCCTGTTGTTAGGTACGAGTCGCTAGGTGCAGCCTCAGTCTAGCAGAGAGATTATGTAATGGCATAAGACTGCCATCCCCTTGCCTGCAGCTTCACTTTCCATGGTCTCAAGTACTCTCCGTCAACAGCCATCCACAAATAGTAAGTGAGAAATTGCTGAAACAAACATTTCATAAGTTTCAAATTGTGTGCCTTTCTGAGTAGAGAATAAAATCTTGCACTGTCCTGCTTTATCCTGCTTAGACCTGACTCCACCATATCTATATCTGTATCTGTAGCCATGCCTGCATCTGTATCTGTAACTGCATCTGTGTCTATATCTACTTATCTAGTCACGTAGTGGCCACCTTGATTATCAGAGCACCAGTTATAGCAGTATCACGGTGCTTGTGTTCAGTAACCCTTATTTTACTTAATAATGACCTCAAAGCATAGGTATCAATGATGTTGATTTGAATGCTATGGTTGGGATAGGCTTCTTCCCCTGAAAACTCATGTTGAAACTTGGTTGCATTTTGGCCACTTTGGGAGGTGGGACTTGGGGCAGGGGGGCTTGGAGGCAGAGCTTTCATGAGCAGATGGGTGGCTTTCTCACAGGAGTGGGTTAGTTACTGCAAAATTTGGTCCCTTTTTCTCTTTCCTCCGTGCCTTCTTGCTATGCCACTGAAAACATGAGGCACTCATTGGTGCTGTGCTTTTGGACATCCCAGCCTTCAAAACTGAACGCCAAAATAAACCTCTGTTCTTTATAAGCTACCCAATCTCAGTATCCTGTTATAGTAACAGAAATCAGACTAAGAAATCAGATATGCTAAAGACCAGCTGGAAAGTGTTTAAAGGAAAAGTTTTCAACTTAATAAAGATAAAAAATCATCGGCTGCTGTTACTAAGACCTGAGGTAAGAATGAATATTTTATCCTTGAAACTGTGAAAAAAAGAAAATGAATTCATAAAAGTTTTGCTATCACATGGCAACAGTGCTTGGTCATTCACCCTTCCGTCTCATCATATCACTGCACAGGTGAGTATAGTATAGTAATGCATTTTGAGAAAGAGGAGAAAGAGCAAACAGAGACTTCATTCACACAATATTTAACATGGTATATTTTTGTAATTATTCTATTTTGTTGTTGTTAATGTCTTATTGTGCCTAAACTTTTAACTTTCGCATAGGTATGTATGTACAAGAAAAGCGGTTTCTGCAGGGTGCAGTACTTCGTGCAGTTCTAAGACCCCAGAGATCTTAGAAGATGCCCTGCAGACGATGGGAGAGAGGCTGCAGTACTAGAATGCAGGGATCTCTCAGAAACAGCTCATGTGAGGGCCAACTGAGTCGGCTGTGTAGGGTAATCTGGTCATCCATAAGAATAGCTGATCACTTAGAATGATGCAGTGTTTTCTAAATCCAAGAATCTAATATTTTCAAAATAGGCAGAAAGTGGAGAGGAATTGCAGTCTTATTTATAAAAGAATGATAGCTGATAAATGTAGACAAACGATAGAAAAAATCACCATTTTAATCCCCCCAACATAATAAATGATTGATTCAACCAAGGATTATTAAAAGGAGATAAAATCATAGGGTAAAATGTAGTTTGTAACTGTATAGTTACATAGTACCAAAACATCCCAAAGATTAAATAATTTGAAATTGCTACTCTCAAGAGCTATCCTGGGGGTCAGTCCCTATAGTGGGACATCCTTACCATCTCTGGCTGCAGATATAAGAATGTGATATAAAGTCTGCATCATCAACAAAATTTTGCCATGATGATTAATCTTGTCTTGTTTATAGACCAATCATACAACTCATGGCGAATAGAGAGGAGAGAGAAACGAGATAGAGCCAGAGAGAGCAATCAGACAAATCTAGAATGTTGGAAATTCTAAGAGAAAATGCCCTGGGCTCTTCAAAAGTCTTTGTCAGGGGGTTAAATAAAATGATAAAGGTCTGTTCCAGGCAAGGCCTGAGAGAGTCAAAACAAAGCAATGTATGGGCCACAGGTTGGGCTGCACAGAAGGAAAGAAAAAGAAATGGGTAAGGTCTCTAGGTAACACAATGCAAAGACATCACAGACATGCAAAGCCAGGATATAAAACATACGTGCATTGAGGGAAAGGCTCAAAGCAGAGAAACAGTAATGTACATGATTCCCAGCAAGATTTGAAACATAATCCAAGCTTAATAATCTCACAGTTTAGACTGGACGTGGATGACCTTCACATTCCTGGCCAGTGTTCCAGAACAGAGAGGCCCTTCCCTATTAGTGAGACTCTACATATTAATCGAGGGTAGCCTGGGCAGAATGATCTATGCAATTACACAGCACTGAGGCTCCCAGGTTGAGAGAACAATTTCGCTGGAAATGTGCAGCCTGCAGAGTCTGTTGGCTCTGGTTGCATGGAGCTAACTGACTTGCTGAAAACTTCTCTGCTCAACTATTGACAAGTGCAACCAAAGCCACCAGGGACCTCTTATCAGGGGGCAGCCAGAGCAATTTTTAAATTAACTGATATAAAATAAATTGTTGAATTGTCGTAAATTTCTTTAAGCATGACAACTGTTTTGAGGATATGCGTTAGAAAGTCTTCTTGGAAGGTACATGCTGAAGTATGTATGCAGAAGGGAAGTGTCATGATGTCTAAAATTTATTTTTAAACACTTGTTTTAAGTTGGAGTATGGAGAGTGAAAGAGACACAGGTGGAGGCAGAGACAAATAGGGCAACGTGTTGACAATTGCAGAGTCTCAGTGAAGTGTATGTGACTGCTTGTTGTGCTACTGTATAAACATTGTTGCAGTTTCAAGTTTTTCAAAATAGAAAGCGAAAATGAGAACACTCTAAAATCTTAAGTAGAAATAAATTAACAAACAATATGGAAACATGCTTTCTAGATCGTCTTAGTTTTTCTTTTCTAATTAAAAAGAAAACCCGTACCCTACACAGCAGCTAGACTGCTACCTGCAAATAACTGACCACTGGAAGCCAGATTAAATTATTCAGGACAAGTTGTTCCTAGAACACTGAAATGAGAACAAGGAAAATAATATGCTCAGGGGAAAAACTGATGTAGGTCATTTTGAATCTGCTCCTGTGCCTAACCTAAGTAACCTCTTATACATAGATGGTGAATTGGCTCGTTCTTTTCTGTACTGAAACTTGATTACAAAATTACAAAGCAGAGCCTCTGCAACACTGACCCTGCAAAATGTGAAACAAAATCTACTGTCATTTTAAAAACGTCTCTAAACTAAAATGTTTATTGCTCAATAAGATACCTCTTCCTTTTCCAATTATTGTTAAGCCCATATTTGTTAAACGTTTTTGTTAAAGATCATCTTATACTGGTCCAAAAAATAAGAAATTAAACGAAGAACATAGCACTTGCTGTAGCACTCTGAATTGTTACTATTTCATCAGGAACTATGATTAGGACAGAATTTATTGTTCTAATTCTTCACCATAACCACCTTCTGTCTATTACCCATAAAATAACTGTTCCGATTGAATATTTGAGCTGCTTTAGAAATAAATATCACATTTACCTTCCTTTCTTTCTCTAACATTCATGGTTGTTCCCATCAACCACCAGAGTATACAAGATAGTATTCCACACTGGCATCGCTAGAAGAGGATCACTAGAATCAAATTTAATTAATGTGAAGCCCATCAAGGTAGTATTAGATACCTGAGCAAGATGCCTACATTAATTACTTCACTGTGGGAATTTTAATAAATCTAAAGGCCTGCACTCTTGAAAAGAGGACACTTTAAACAGTTAATCGGCAGGGACTCGAGAGAGCCACAGAGCTGTCCTCTCTATGGAAGTTAACACATGGAGGAAACAGATTTGTTTTAGACTATTTTAAAATATCACTCTAAACATCACACGAAAGACAATTATACCTCTCTATATATAAAACTTACATAGTACAGAATTAAAATGAGAATATTTTGCTTAAAAATAGTAGAAAAATGTTCGTATTGTAACCTGCTCTGACTATGCTTTTGACACTAACTATACAAATTTGAGTTCATTATTTAACATCTACACCTAAGTTTTCTATCTGTAAAATGTGTAGAATTTTCATTTTGTTGTTGTGAAGAATAAATTAATAAATGTATGTAAAGTGATTGGTAGAGAACCAACCCTCAAGAAATGCTAGTTTCACCCAAACTATTTCCTTTAAATGACTCATCAACAGTACATCTTTTGTACAAAAATAGATTCTTAATCATTTTGATGAATAATTTGCAAATCACTTCTGAGTTAAACTTAAGTACAATTATAAATATTATGGCTATATGTTACTTTTCTCTCATTGCTGAGACAAAATACCCGACACCCAAAGTTAAAGGGGAAGGGCTTTATTTGGCTTTCAGTTCATAGAAGTTTCAGTCCATAATTGGCCGATGCCAAAGCAGGGATGACAAACAGGCAGAGCAGAAACATGGCGTCCACAAGGCAGCAAAGGTAACAAGGGGGAGGTTCAGCTCATGTCAGCAGAAGACAGCAAAAGCAACAAAAAAGAGCTCAACAGCGTCTCCCCGCCCCTTTTATCTTACTCAGACTACTCAGGGCGGGCAGCACTCACAGCCTTAATCCTGTACCCCCGAGCCTAGCACTGCATCATGAATCAATTCCAGCTTCACACACTCTAGATCAGGCCTAGGACCCCATGAGGCTACAGGGGGACATCTACACCCAAACCCTAACACTGACTGTAACTATTTTTAATCAAGAACTACAAAAGGCTTTGATTGAGTTCATCTTTGGGGCATAAAATTCTAATTCTGTTAAATTTTAATTTTTTTAAAGAAAGATTCCATGTTTTTCAAATAGACTGTGCATTAACACAATGTTCGCATAGAACTGGTACAGCCTACAACTGATTAGAATTCTAGAAATCTGTATTATTCCCTAAAGAGACAGCTGATTATAAAGGTTGAATGGAAACAGGAGCGCGATCAGGACGCTGTGAAGTGCACTGTGGGAATGAAGCCACGCCACCTGTCTCATCCATCCTGGGCTCTTCCTCACCACCAACTCAAAGCAGAGGGTCTCAGAGGCACCGGTACTTCTGTTTGCCTCACAAAATCAAAGTCTCAAATCTTGGGGCCCACAACTCCCTTAAATCCTACAGCCAATAGTTCTCAGCCTGAATTTGACGCATTCCTCAAAAGAAGATTCCCCAGCTGCTGCAGGGTATGCCATGCCATAGACAATCTCCTCGTGTCTCGGCTTTTCCATCACTGTGTCCTGGTGGTTGGGTGGAGTTTGATCTCCATCGGCCTTGTGATCTGCCCCAGCGTTGGGGAGCGCACTCCTGGTGTATCTGTGCGGTCGGGGAGCGTGGACACTAGATCTGGTCCCTCCCCTGCCAGTCTGGCGCTGTCCCCTGCTCTGCTGCCTGGCCCCCCAAGAGCTAAGCAGCTTTGCTCCACCAGCCTCTCGGTCCTGTCTGGAGCAGTCAGCTGATGATGGGCTGAACTGAAACGGGACACTCATTACCAGTCTGCTCACTGCCGAGACACAGGCTCAACACCCAGGACTTACAGAGGACAGCTTTGATTTGCTCACGGCTTAAGCACACTTAGCAACTACTGCTATAAACTGATGTGTTACCAATGGCCTGGATACTTCTTTCCACGCCTCATCTTTCTGCTCCCCACAGGATCACCAATCTCTTAACTGTACAACTTTAGATCTTTTTAGATGATGGAGCTAAAAATAAATTCAATTTGGAGACAGGCAAGCAATGCAAAACAAAAAGAATGAAATTCATAATCTGCCTTTTAATGCTATTTGTCTAATCTTCCTGGGGAAGACAGGAGCTCTAATATCTGCACTGTTTGCTCACAAATAAACAAGACAAATAGGTTTGCAGTTTTAACTACCTCACCGCAGTCATCCTCAGAGATACATGTGACAGATAAAGGATAGCAGTGCTTTGAAAGTGTGTGTATCTCCCTAAAGCAGGGGATACTACTGTACGAGTTTCCAAATCCTCAGAAGACACAGCAGAGACAAATAAAAGCAGTAAATTTGCCAACTTAAGTTGCTGTTTTCCTTCCAATAGCACTGAGCAGTTTACTTTTCATTAGCCACAAGCTCTATATGATCTCAGGTTCCTTAAAAGCGGACTCTGTCCAGGCTGACGAATACAGGTATGTGGCTCCCCTCAGTGGCCACTGAGGAGCTTAACACAATTTGGGAACAGGCAGAGGGGATGGAATTGTCTCCAGCCGCAGCTCATTGTCTTGTGTCGTCACCACCTGGCAGCAGCTGGTAAGTATGGAAAGATGAGAGGAGAAAGGACAGAGGTCGAGTCTAGGAGGACTTACCTTGTATAGAAATTCAATTTCAAGTTATAAAAAAGTTCCAAGATAAAGTTTCCAGAACTTCGGCAGTTAAAGAAACATGCCTGAGACTTCAGGGAGATGAGGCAACCACAGTGAAGAGAGGCAGCCTCGCTCACTAGCACCGCTTCAGGAGCCCCGGGTATAGAAAGTGGGATCGACACTAACTCCAGGGAACAGGCCAGCACCGGAATATTCCCAGCCCGACAGGTCATTTAAAATGGAAACTGACACAGTGAAAAATGGGAACAGACACAATATTTTCCAGCTGCGAGTCTTCAACGTGAGGACTCCCGGAGGCTCCCGGCAGGCACTTGGAGCTTCCCAGAAAGAACCAGAATCTCCGGGCCTTAGCCCAAGTTTCAGCCCCGCACAGGATCAGCGATGCCTAGGCTCTCATGAGAATGCACCCTTCCTCGAAGCATGTTAAATTCAAAGCATACCCTCTGAGAAGGAAAAGTGCTTTGGAACAAAGATGAAAAGATATGTCTGCCTTCCAAATTTATGAATCTCTGTATTCACCGGGACTAGTCAGACCCAGCACTATGCACAGAAATTTCCAAATGCTGTAACCATACCAGCAACAGCTGCAGGGAGGCTGGGCCAAAGCCACCCTCACCAGCAGGGCTGACTGGTCAGTTCTGAGGTGGCTCCAACCTCTTCCAAGCTCCTAACTCCTGCAGGAAACCCTTTCTTGCCTTTGTTCCTTTTCTTTTTTTTTTTTTTTTGAACTTTTTATTTTGAACTTTTTATTTTTTTTCTTCAAAAATATAAATACACGTATTTTTGTCAATACAACTAGGTGCATTAAAAGAAAAAGAAATTAGTGTACCTTTGTTCCTTTTCTGATCTCCATCTTCCTGTGTTCTATTTTCCTTCCTGGTACCAGGAATTAAAACCTGGGCATTTGCACTGACCCACATGCTCAGCCATTTTTTAATTTTTGAGATAAGGTCTGGCAAAGTTGCTAAATTGCCCAGGCTGGGCTTGAATTTTCAATCCTCCTGCCTCAGCCTTCAGAGTGCCGGGATGCAGGCGTGCACCACCTCACCTGGCTTTTCCCTATTCTTTACCTTTAGCTACCCTCTCTTCCCTAAAAGAAATCCCTCCCGCAAGGCACATCCGCCTACCTCTGGATTCTCCTCCTTTCTAGGTTAAGAGCATGACTGTCTCTCTTGACTTTCATTTCCCTTAATCTTCTCCTAATGAACTTTCCTCAGCCTCCTCTTATTACTAACATGTTAAAGGATGAGTTACCAAAGGTGCTCGCTCCACTGCAAGGCATAATAGAGTTACAGGGCTCAGAGCCCCAAAGGGTCTCAAAGCACAATGTGAGCAGCCTTTCAGCTTACGGGTTGTTAAGCAGCCTCTGAATTTTTTAGCTACTGAAATTGAGGCTTAGAGCAAGTAAGTGCCTTGCCCATTTACGATTACCTGAAAATGGGAGCTTCTGAAGGCAGAGTATTTACTGTCATTAACACCACCTCTCACAGATAACAACACAGAAAAACTTGTGAGGTCAGAGTTAGGGTTTGGTACCCACTGTGGATTGTAACTTAAATAACCCACCTGACAACACTTATATTTAAATCCCAGTATTAGAAGCAATCCACTTCTTAATTATAACTGTTTTTCTTTTACATTCTTCCTTTCTATTTTCTTCACTTCAATATGAATAATTAGCCCCTTTTTGATAAATGCCTCTTCCTTGGTTATTGTGTAGGAGCACAAATATGTTCTCCGTTTAGGGAGTATTGTTTCACCTGCCAACTGTCATTAAAAATTTCATGTGCAGAAAGTGAGCTTTCCTCATAGTTTTTAATGTTCTGTTTTGCCAGGGAAGGTTAATTGCAGTCCTGCACCCACAGCTTCCTCACTGCTGCGCCTTAACCATGGGGTTGCAATGCTGGGAAAGGTTTATCAAAGGTCTGGAATCCAAAACATTGCAACAATAAATACCAATTAGACCCAGGCCCTTCTGCTTCACAGGCAAGATCTGCCAAGCCCACCTCTCACCCGGGTGAGCTGGCCTCTCCCAGAGCGATGAGGACGCTGGCAGAGGGTCGGCTCTCCAAGCTCACTCTGGGACCACGAACTCTCCTTCCAGGCTGAGACTATGCACAGAGGCGCAAGGCATCGTCTCTGAAGTATGTGCAGCCATCCTGGGCCTTAGTTAACTAATTAGGAATGTGAGGGCTGCGTTCATCTGTCACTGAGATTTGTTTTGCTATGGGCCAAGAACTTTAGAAATGGAGATTGCGTCTTGATCATCGGACAAAGAACGTCCACAGCGAAGTCAGAGCTGCGTGAGTTTTCCACTTTGGACAGAAGCATGAAGAATGTCTTTCTCATCTATCTCGCAAGCCTCCTTTCTTTTAAACCACTGACTTTCTAGAAATGTACAGATACAGCAATCTAAAACCCTAAAGATGTAACTAGTCTATCAAAGCAGGAAGACTAATTGTTTCTTAAACATTCTGCTATTGAAGTCAACACAAAACTGCTGGTAATTTAGTTCAATTACTGAAATAGCCACACAAACAGTAGCTAAGAGGGCAGCACAACAAATGACACAACGCTGGCTACAGTGACCTCTAGTGTTCTTATTGTTAAATACCCAACAGCTTCAAAGCAAAACCTTGGCCCCTCATTGGGTTTAACAAACATCCAATCAAATTGTAGTTTCTGAAAGGAAAGGAATCTCACCAGCAAAGTAGCATTACAGGTTACTATAACACAGCAATGGAATGAAAGAGTGTTTCATTACCATCGCACCTTTCTAATGAAACTTTTTTGCATTTTGTCCTTAAGTTTCCAATGCCTGTGCACACGAATATAGGTTAATAAAGCCATCACTGAGTATGCTGTGCCATGGAGTGTGCTCATCATCTTTTCACAATTACACAGAAAGATCTTATTTTCTCTGCCTTCCCCTTGGGAATCACAAGTTCTCCTCAGAGTCGTCCTGGGATCGCCCCTGCATCCCAGAAAGGCGCCAGGCCCAACATGGTGCCCTTAAGCACGACCTTCGGTGTCTCCCACAGAGAGCCCACTGTCCACATCTGAGTCGCACCTCAGGGCAGCTCGCCAGACGTGAGGAGGGGCCACCGCTCACAGGAGGCCTTCCAGACCAGGGGTGGAAACTCTGTCCCGTTCGCCCGAGAATCTGGTCTGGAAAACAGGAATGGGTTATAAGCAGTGCGTTACTTTATACTTCAGTTCTGATAAGCCTGGCTGAACAACAAAAGAAACAATAACAAAAGCTCTTATATTCCTTCTTTTTGTGCTGGGGATCGAACTTGGGACCTTACGCTTGTGAGGCAGGCATGGTGCCACTGAGCTACATCCCCAGCCCTGAAAGCGCTTCTATTCTATACACATATTTTTTTCATTAGAACAAATCCATTCCGATCATGTCCTACAGATTGGTAAGCAGGGACTTACACTACGGAAACAGAGGGTATACATTTCTGGTATCTTATCCTCCACAGAGAAACAGCGACTAACAATCAACACTTGTAGGATGTCCTCATTTTTGTCTTTCATTCCCTCTAATCTTGTCCTACCACTTCATCCGTCCTCTAAAATATCTGGCCAGGGACCGTGGGACACCATGGGTAACTCTGTACCCCAGGCCGTTACTGACTGTGGACGGCTGGTACAGAGCCATCTCCCTACAAGGATGCCAAAAACATTAGTGCTCATGTCATAAAATCCAGCATTTTCATTTTATCTTTTTCATTTCTGCTACTGTTATGAATGGACACTTATGGGCAATAAAAATTAGAAATTATGACTCTTAAACTGAAAGTAAGACTGCTTTTTATTCACAACTGTTTAAAACCAGGTCTCTTGTGTAGCCTTCAAGCAACTGAGTAAATTTTGAATTTTATTATTAAGGCTTATGGGAATTAAAAAGAGAGATAATAAACACGTGTATAGGTAGATGGGAGAGCTTTGGAAGTGTCCATACACTGAAGGTGAATTCAGTACTGTAGTAGAGGGAATTCAGTACTGTAGTAGTTGAGACACTTAGTTGCAAAGGAAGTAAACATCGGAAGTTGCAAAAAGAAGCTGTCATCTGCCCTGCTTTTAAGCTGACAAATAAATAGCAAAGTAATGCAAGAGCTAAGCCAAAAATTGGGACCATTTAGGGACAGTTTAGTTATAGGTGACTCTCTGAAGGTCAATCACACAGTTTACAAACAGCACTGAACCGTGATGCTACCCGAGATGCCAGGCAGGAAACTGTCGCTGAGCCTGGCCCCGCATGCTCAGCTGGCTGGGTACAAAGACAGCGGTCAGACCTCACGACTCTGAGGTCTGTGGAAAGCAGCTGCTCGTAATTACCTATTAACTTCATGCCTCTTATATCCAACTACTTTTTAATAAACTTTAACAAGAATTCAAGAAATAGGCTTTAAAAATCTTTTCAGCAGTTACTCTCAAAAATGCAGAAAAATATGTACCAAAGAGATGATACTTCTGAGCTCAGAGATTTTAAGTTTTTATACAATTTTATATTTTTTCTGAAAGGTAAGAAACTTTTAAGATATTTTAAGTTAACTTTCAGTCATTTTTATAAGCTTGAGTTTCCATTTATTTTATATTTAGCTTCTTCAGTAAATACTCTAAAATATAATCAATATGCTAAATTCTTGTAAACATTTTTATCAAATTAAAAAGTGCTTTAAATATTTTACAATAGTTTTACTTTTAAAATCAGACATAGTATTAATCAAGAATATAAATGGCCTGCTTTATCTGTTTCATTAATTTTTTTTCTATTGAAAGGAACAATAGAGAATGTACTAGTTGTTGTATGGACGTACAGTATCTGGCCTGCCATATTCTAATTATCTATTATCTCTAAAAAGTCTTCTATAAAATATCTATTGTTTTTGAAATGCAATATTACAATGAGGCTAATAATATCGTCTTCCCAGGGATGAGGCTACAATGAGTGACAATGTACATACAGTGAGTACAGTGAGTAACATTTGATTCCACTTTCCAAGGGCAACATGCTTGGGTGACATCACTGCTGAATCTACTGTACATGTTCATGTGACGTCTTTTGGAAGTAGCACCGAATCACCACAGCTCCTTAATTACAGTTTTGTCATTGTTGGTTCTTCCCTTTCACAACTGAGTGTTTTGATTTTTAAATTGACCTTACTGAGTTATAATTTACATACAATGAATGTGCTCATTTAAAAGATACACTTCAATGAATTTTCATAAATGGATATATATTCATGTAGCCCCTTCCATAGTCAACATGCAAACATTGCTATTTTCCCCAGAAAGTTCTCTGCCTCTTTTTGTACTCTGTCTCCCCATAGCTTGCCCCTCATAATCATCCATCTCCTTTCTACCTCTCTAGATTAGCCTATTCTGTGATTTCATATAAATGGAGTCGTATGATACACAATCTTTTGTGTTTGGTCTCTTTTGCTCAGGATATTTTTGAGATTCATCAATATTGTCATTAGCAACTTTGCTCATTTTTAAGGCTAAGTAAAATTCTATTGTATGGATGAATATACTACAATGTGTTTATCCTTCTCCTGTTAATGATATTTGGACTGCTTCTAGTTTTAGGTTGTTATGAACAAAGCTGCTATGAAGATTCTTGTACAATTGTGTGGTCATGTTTTCATTTTGCTTAGATAAATAGCTGGGAGTGAAATTATGGGTCCTGTAGTGTATATTTAACTTTATGTGAAATGTTCAAACTGTTTCCAAATGTTTATGTCATGTTATAGCTCCAAAAGTGCTATTTGCTTTTCATCCTTGTCAACACTTGGTATTATGCTTCCTTTTATTTAGCCATTCTAGTCCTGATAAGTATACAAGGTGTGATCAAAAAATATGGAGAATGGTAAAATTAAATTTTTATTTTATTTTATATATTTTTATAATATTTTTATATTTTATTATATTTTTATTATAGTAAAAGATACATTGCCAATCCCTCTCAAAGTACTCCCCTCTTTTTCAAGTAAACTTATTTTTTATCATTCTTGGCACTTTCTGAAGCTGTTCTGGAAGTCCTCTTGAGTATCGTCAATTGTGCTGTTGTGGCTGCCTGAATGGATTCAAAATGATGACCTTTCACGGTCATTCTGACTTTGGGAAAAAGCTAGAAGTCCCACAGTCACAGTCTGGTGAATAAGATGAATGAAGATGCACCATGATGTTTTTAAGAGCCTGCTTTTCTGTGGGATGACTCTCAGCAGCAGCATTCACTGTACTTTTTATTATACTTCGCAAAGACATGAAAGAGGGCTTCTGGAACTGCTTCAGGAAGTGACAGGAATGATAAGTGTGAAGGGGAGTATTTGAGGAGGATTAATGGCAATGTGTCTTCTACTGTAATAATTTTTAATTTAAAAATTCACAGTATAGTTTGTACATTTTGATCACACCTCATACAGTGATATCTTGTGGTCTGAATTTTGTGTTTTGTGATGACTAGCGAGGTTGAGCATGTTTTTATGTGTTCATTGGACATCCAAATATCTTCTCTTTTGAAATATGCTTAAATCTTTTAGCAAACTTTTAAATTTGATTCAGGTTTTAAAGTTACCTGATTCTTTCTGAAGAGCTGGAACAAGACCTGTGAAAGCAGCTCCTTGGGTAATGTGATTCCAGAGAAAGAAGCCACCAAGTGGAATTTAACAGAAACACCCAGGGTGACTGAACAGCATGGGGCAGAGAGCAAATGAGCAGAAAGGATAGTAAGATATGGATCCAAAGAGAGGCTGAGGCAGAAAAACCCTGGTTACAGAGAATCTATGAGAAGAGAGCATGAAGCGTGCATGGACAGTGTTCTTTGATGTGGTATTAAGTGGTTTTTTTATGAAATTGGGCATGGAAACTTAAAGAGTCAAAGAAGATTTGGAAAATAGGAAAATATCATCCTTATAACTTTCTCTCTTATCCTTGTTTTGAGTTTAGTGCCTTAATAATACACCAAGATGTCACTAATTTCTTGCCCTGATAAAGCAGGCTGTAGACAATAGAGCAAGAGATGAGGCTCAGGAGATGTAGCCTTTATTCTTTATTATATTTGTGATTAAAACCTTACAATCTTGCCAAAACACTTCATCTTTCTGCATCTCAATAACCCCAGAACAATTATATATACACATCTGGACTTGTATAAGCTGTATCATTAACCTTTTGTAAAATTTAGAGCAAAGAAACAACACAACAACTTGTGCTGATACCGTAAGCCCCAGAAATCCTGGCAGAAACTTGCATGCTAACAGTTGCTCATAGTCCTGCTAGATGTATTATTTAGTCACAGACTTTATGCAAAATATTTTCTTTATAAAAATTTAATGACACGTGAAACAAAAGATTCAGTGTTCAGGAAATCCATCTGAACATGCTTGCTTCCAAGATATCTAAAGCTTGACCAGGAAGCCTAGATTACCTGATATTACTCCTTTTCTTTCTTTCTAATCTCTGAATACAATTGCTTTGCCGTTAGCTTTCCCCAGTTGAAAGAATCACAATGACTGCGGGAAGCCAGGACAGGTATCTTTACAGGCCTGTTCCTTCAGTGGCTTTCAGGGAGTGCCGAGCGCTTATCTCTCAAACTGTCAGGAAAGGGTTATTTTAGAACCTATGTTTCAACCAAGCATGGAGAATGCCCTCTGAGGACCTGCAGCAGCAGGCACAACTTACTTAGCTTTCTGTTCCATCGTTGTTCTTTCAGTACCATTGGCTGGCAGAAGAGTAAGAAGAGAGCAAGACCTCCATAATGTGTCACCACTCATGTTTTTATTGATATTATACCTATAGGGAATGGTTATTGTGCCAGAAATGTTTCTATTAGAGATTAAGGAGAAAGAGAAACCTCACATCATTTTTATATATCATTTTATATTATTTTATCATCATTTTATATATAAAGCAGACAATTAAAATGATGTCATAAAACTTAAGCCTAAAAAATCATTTTGTTGTGTAACAAAATAATTGACTGACATGAAAATGGACAAGATGCAATGATAACATCATAGATCTGAAGAAAAATTAAACAGCATAAAGAAATTAGTATTTGCTATAGATAAGTCTTCAAATTTAATCAACTTCACCCTATAGAAAAAGAAAAATCTAACCCTGTATAGGCGGTTCAGAGGAGGGGAAACCAAAAAGGCTAATAGGCTATTAATTAATGAGGCTATTATTAGTCATAGGTGCAAATTAAAACCACTGTGAAGTTTCCACATAAACTCCATAGACTAGCAAAAGTCGTGAAGTAGCAGGAAGCTTGGTGTTGACGGGAATATGACAGTGTGAGAGGGATGGGGCCCTGCTGGTGGGACTTTTGTCCGCCAGCCTGGTGAGATGCAGTGGCAGTATCCTGGAGTCCAGTATTTCCCAACAAATCCATATATGGGCAAGTATGAAGACATTCATTGCAATGTTCCCTGTGGTGACAGAACCAGAAGCTCTCTGGATGTCTTTCTTTCTTTCCTGGGGACTATGGGAGTAGCTAGATGCAAGGTGAGGAGCATGACAAAGTATTACTCAGCAATTAGAAGGAATACTCCATATCCAGTGCAGAAAAAGAATGATAGCTATAGCACCGTACCACTTACATGAATTCATATGTTCAGAAGGATACATATAAAAATCATTAAAATGATTACTCAGAAAAGAAATAATGGTAAATTGGAAATGAAAATAAGAACAAATAAATTTAAAAAGAGAGTTACCTTGTAGATGATGATAGAAAACTCAAGACCAAAGTGAAAATCAAAGACAGAAAGTGAGAAAACAAGAGAGGAAGATAAAAATAAAATAAAATAAATAATAAAGAAAACAAGAGAGGAAGAAAGAAAGGAGGGAGGGAGAAAAGAGTTATTCCTTTAGGGAACAGCCAAAATAAAATACTGTTTTCTTGTTATCTCAGTACTATTTGTTATGAAATTACTACACGTTTAGACCATAAATAAAGCAGAAATAGCTTCTGTAGAGAGATGCTGTGGAAGTAAGAAGACAGTGAAAAGTAAGGGCTTGGGCTGCATTACTTGCAGGACTCATCTTGCCATACTTGTAGCACCTAACAGACAAGCAAGCAGCTTTTGAAATAAGGCTCTATGTACTATGTTGACAGACAAACTTACAAGAAATAAAGCTGGTTCTACACACATTGGAAAGGAGACAGTGTGAATCCTAGAAAAGGGTAGCACCCCAAAATCCTTATAAAATTCCAGTTCTCTGGATATATCATTAGAAATATATTTTGACAACAGAACATTATTTTACCTGTTTCTTTTAAAAAGTAGGAAACAATCTGTGGAAGCTTTCAAGACAAATAATGATTGAACTTTACCTTAATGAATATACAAATGAACTTGAGTTTGATCTGAGTTGTCTAACAAAGAAAGATTAAAAGTAGCATCCCAAGTCTTTCATTTCAAGGGATATTAACAATGCTGTGGTGGAAATGGTATTTTGTGATAAAAGTTTGCTAAACTAGGAGTTAAACATGTTTCACAAACTGCACAACATCAGAGCCTACATTACACTACTGTGCCCTGTGAGTGTTGCGGGCATGTAGGACACTATTTCCTGATCCTACCTGACTATGGACTCTTTATTGCAGAGCATGTTGAGAAACTACTGCTCCTTCACACACATTTCAAGAAATGCTACTCTAGGTCAGGTGATCCCATATCTAGCTGATTGCCAAATCACCTGGAGATACCTCCAGATATAGAGAGAGGTAGAGAGATCTATGTTTCTAAAAGGATTTAGATCTAAACTTAGATTTAGATCTAAAAAACATAAGTCCCCTCAAGATTGACAGACTCAGAATTTCTAGTAGCAATGGGGAGAAGAATATGGGAAGTTCAGAACTTTGTGTTTTTAGTAAACATTCTAGGTAATTTTGTTAATTCAACAAATTTGCACAAATTCTTGGTTTTATAGAGTGTTCCAAAGATATTTGTATAGTTTTCAACTTTAATAAAGTTCAGAAGTATAATCTATACTAATAAAATATTCAAAAGGTTAATTAAATTTTTTAAGTACTGATGTACTTCTGAAGCACAGCCAGCGCAAGTGAAAGACCATGTGGGCTTCGACCAGGGAGGCCACAGAGGTGGGGCACCTGAGCCCTTTGCAACTCTCATTTCACAGCTTCCCTGGTGCTGGATATGCAGACACAGGGTTTGACGTAACCTTGCTGGGTTTAATCTTCTTTTGGTCTGATTTCTTTCCATTCTGCCATTCCTCACTTTTGGAAAGGGAATGCTTACCCAGTGATATTGAATGTTAGAAGTGTTTCAGGGTTCTTTTGTTTTTACTAGGGCTCTCAGCTAAGGGTTTGCCTTGAGTCTCAGAGGAGACTGTGGACTTGGACTTTTCAGCAATTCTGGAACTGTTAAGGTTTTGATAATGATTACAGATGGACTGAATGCATTTTGCACAATGAAATAAACATGAGCCCTTTGGAAGCCAGGGACATTATAGTTTAGATCTAAAATGTCCCCCAGTGTCTCATGTGTTTGCAAGGTCACTGTATCACAGCAGGCACTATACTTCTCTGTGGATTCACCCACTGATGAGTTTAGTAGCTGAATGTGCTGTTGAGAGGCGGGGCCTGGTTGGAAGTGGGTCACTGGGACCATGACCTGGAAGAGGGTGCTCTTATCCCTGGCTTCCTTCTCTCTCTGCTTCCTGGCTGCCATGAGGTGAGCACCTTTCCTCCAGATCCCTTTCTGCCATTGTTGACATGGAGCCAACCAATCATGGACTGAACCTGGTAAAAATCATGAACCAAACTAAACTTCCCCTCCTTTAAATTGTAGATGTTGGGTATTTTGTCCCAGTGATAGGAAATCTGACCAATACAGAAGGCTTAAGTTGCTTCTAAACTGTCAAAGTAAATATTTACAATTGTTATAATTACAACACACAATATAGTTTTAAGGAAATTGATAGTCCGTGAACTGATTGATTGTAATGCCAACATCAACAAGGTATTCAGTTAACAAAAACAACTAGTCATTGTAGGTAAATGGGAAGTTACAATTTTAATTTAACTAAATTTTCAGTGAGAAATTTAGAGTCATTTAGATAAAATTTCAAATAAGGATAACATGAAACAATTTTATTCTAAGTAAACTTTAAAATCCTGTTTTTGTAAGTGTGTAGCATTTATACTTCAGTTGCTATTAAATTAAACCTTAAATTCAATATTACCCTAAATGTCAAGATACTGTATGAGTCAAATTTATAAAACTCATATGTAAATGCCATTATAAAAACATAACTTAAAGCGAATTAATATCCCTAGAGAGATACTCCTTGTTTAATGTATGTTTACCAAGTGTCAAGTTTATGGCTCGTACTACTTGAAATAAAGCAGGTTAACTAAAAGCAGATATGTCCATATTCTTGTCATATTCTACCTGGAGAAGTCAAATGATAGACAAATAATTGAAACATATTGTATGTATTGATGAGGATGAGTGACATGGAGTAAAGCAGGAAAGAGGGATACAAAGTTCTTAGAGAGAGAAGGAAGGCCTTGCTATGTGATGTAAGGTGATTCAATCTTCATTGAAAAAGTGACGTTTGAAAAACAGCATAAAGGAAAAGCCAAGTGTTGTTACCCTGCTGTCTTAAAGGACAACCCCAGACAGAGGAAATAATAGTGCAAATGCCCTTAGGGAATATGCTTGGCAGGCTGAGGGGTCAGCTAGTGGTCAGCACTGTGGATCTTTGTGGAGCAGAAGGGCAGCATGACCTGGTTTACATTTCGAAAGAGGCAACTGTCATAATAAGAGACAGCAGTCATATGGACCAGGTGGTAATAGTTCCATGGTTTGAGGTGGCCCAACAGGGTATAGGGTGGATTGGGTTTGGGCTACAAAAGAGACTAGACTATTATTTATTGAAAAGATGGAGTTGTCCTCTTGAAACAGAAAAGACAGCTACTAGATTAGGCATGGGCAATTAGAATTGAAAATTCAAGAGTTCAGTTTCCACACTGCTCTGTGGAGGGGCATCTCGACTAGCAGGCAGCACCTGCAGGAAGTGACCTGCAGAGCACTGAGACCTGGAGAGCAAAGGCAAGATGGCTGCGCACCCCATCTGTCCTCACCCTGGTGCAGGTGGCGAAGGCAGGGAGAGAGCAGGTGTCTCCTCATCTGCAGGCCCAGCCAGAGTTCCCTTGTTCCCTTTCTGGGAATTTCTGTGTGAATCTCTACTTCCAGAATCAACTCCTGTAGCTTGGGATTGCAATGGCCGATGACTGCCTTTGATGTGGGCCACATTCTCTATCCTGCAGTCAAGGCGAGACCTCAGTAACTATGAGAGCAGCTTTCTCAAAAGCAGGAGAGAGAAAGCAGCAGATGGAGAAACATTCGGCGAACATTTTCTTCAAAGGACATCAAGCCGAACAGTGCTTGGTGGTATTAATCCATTTTTGGCCACTTTAGTGTAAGTAGTCAGAACACAGCCAGCTGCAACCCAGGATGAAGCCCTCATGAGGAACAAATCTGCTGGCACCTTGATTTAGGATTTCTAGCCTTCAGGACTGTGAGAAATTAATGTTCTTCCTGTGCAAAACTTATGTGGTGGACTCAGGTGTAATAGAGGCCTTGGCTAGATTGGATCTCAGCAGCTGTGCTCATAGGTAGAGGGTTCACTACCAGAGTCCCTAGCTGTAAAAGTAAAGTTGGTTTCCCCATCAGAGTTGTTGAAGAGTTATATGAGACGACTGATTCATTTACCCACGAGTAAATATATTTGGGCTTCAACGGCTGTTAGGCCCTTGTATAAGGAAAAAGGGATGGGACCACACAGTACTGATTCTGCTTGCCTATGTATGTTCGAGTGGACACCAGGCCAAAGGTACATGAAACGAAGCAATGCATGAAGAAGAAGCCATTGGCACCATTTGGCACTGAAAGAATATGTGTTTTTCTTCACAAATATCTCAATTTTGTCCCTAAAACTTTTTCATAAATAATTAGACAAGGTAATAAAAAAATCCCCATCTAATTTTGGCATTAAGATTTAGTTTCCAAAATGCCTCTTTACAATTCAGATATTAAAATGTGAAGGAGAGAGTAATGGAAAGAATAAATAATTTGGGGGAATCCTCTACTACTTTTAATCCTCCAATCTAAAATTGAGGAAACTGGGGTGCTAAGAATTTGATGCTTTTTCTTAAATTAGAGCTAAAATGTAGAGGAGCTGAAGTTGGGCCATGACTCCAACTCCAGAGTGTTTTCTTTGCCAGTGTAATCTTCAGGATTTATTTACCACAAGAAATTCTGCTTAACCTTTCAGAGCCCCTAACTACATGAGATTCTCCCCGTTCCTTCAGAAGACCCTGAGCAACGTGGATGAACAATATCATCAATTCAAAGAGATTTAAGCTTGATCACTGCACAAGAAAAGCTGACATATCTAAAAGCTTATACCCCTAGACATTTACATAAGATTACATAATGCCCATAACAAATAGTGAAATAATAAAATGTTTGCTCCATCATGCAACAGGGATGACAGTTATCTTTCTATTTGCTCTATTGAAATTAATATTACAGTATTTCAGTTATATGAAGAACGAATCAAAATACACGGGCTGATGTGTAGAGAAGAGACATTACAAATGTGTGGTGTTAATTAAAATAATTATGGTATTTTTCTAGATTTTGTAATACTTTTCATATTTGTCAAATTATGAAAATTAGTCACTTGTTAGATTTTTCTCATTTTAAGTAAATACTTCCTTTTGTGCCCAATTTTGCATTTTTTTAAATGAGGATGTTCCACAGTTGTGTAAGCTTCCAGCTCCACAGACCCAGACAGGCTCTAATTTCCACCCATCAAGGCCCCAGCTTCTCGACAGTGCATGGTCCGCAGTGAACGGCCAGCTCGGGCCAGGCGTGTGGCAGGTGCTGTCACACTCAGAGTCGGCTGACTGCCGAGAGCTGAGTCCCAGCACCCACAGAGGACAGGCACAGGGGGACTCTGTGGAGAGGAGGCGGGTGGCCGCGTGGCAAGGCCTGTACCCCACGCTCTCGTGCTGTCGGATGGCACCAACGGATCGTGAGCGCCTCTCGGTGGGAAGGACCATCTGCTCACTTCTCAAACAACTGACTTTGAGCCTGAGTTCACACCTTTGGTCACAGGGAATTCCAGAACAAGAGAGAACCTTAGGAACCCCACAGACATGGCTTCACTTTATTCTACAGTGATCCCGACTTTCCCAAGGATACAGCGGTCACTGGAGACAAACTGAATTGATTATCACCAATAAAATAGTCTTTTCTCTATGTAAGGCAGCAGGAGAAGAAAACTGATTAATGTGAAGAACCTACCATGTACATGATGTTTAGGGCCATTAAAAACATACATATAAACATACACACACATACATACTAGTACTATGTATATATATCACAATAAATAGTAGTTACCTATGTGTAATGAAAAATGCCATAAATACAAATACGGAAATATTGAATATTAATATAAAAATATTTTAACATTCATCAGAAAATTTTAAATATTGGTGATACAGCAACTGTTAACATTAATATTAATAGGAAAAGTATTTTTGTCTATAAAAAATTCAGATAATAGAATTGAAAAATTTATTATTTGTTCATATTCTTATTTTTTATAACTTGTGAATGTTATATTTCTTTTGTAATTCAAATTATTTTAAATAAATTTCAACAAGTACAATATATAATGTGTAGTATATAATATATACCTGTATCTCACACACACACACACACACACACAGAGGCAGACACCAACTTCCAGACATTAGCACAGCCAACCACTGCTTGGGTGACCTTGGTCACTGAGATTGCTGCATATTGCTGCATTTTCAGTTTCTTCTCTAAGATCTAGCAGAGCAGTGGGCCTCCTGCAATACAAGACATCCTCTGGGGTCCCCCGTGTAAGAGTAACACTGCCTGCTGGAAAACTCTGTGCTATTCTTCTTTTCCTGAAGCGTGTGCACAGTCTGACTCTCACTCTCCCTCTTGAGAAAGAGAGAGGGAGAGATACACAGGGTATACATAATGTGTACGTGTGTATATGTACAGGGTATACACAATGTGTACGTGTGTATATGTACAGGGTATACACAATGTGTACGTGTGTATATGTACAGGGTATACACAATGTGTACGTGTGTATATGTACAGGGTATACACAATGTGTACGTGTGTATATGTACAGGGTATACATAATGTGTACGTGTGTATATATACAGGGGATATATAATGTGTACATGTGTACATATCCTCAGAAATAGAGGTCTCAAATAAAAATATGGAGCTCAACAATGAAGAAGTCAAAGCCAACAAGAAGTTAATTATTTTGTAAATTGTCTCTATGCTTACAGCAACCTAAATTGGTTTTGTGTTCCTCTGGACTAATGAGAGCACTGTTCCATCAAGTTAATCCACCAAGAACCAAACTTCAAAACTCTAAAGGGATTTGCCTCCCCTCATCTAAATTAAAACACTGAAAAGGACAGATTACAACCCAAAGGAGGCCACGGACACTGCAGCATTACTCCGTTCCACACCACCTCCTCTCTCTCCCACCCCAGCCCACCTGCCAACACCCACACCCAGGAAGCTTAGAAATTAGTGTTGAAACAGAACCCAGGGACATTAGGCTCCTCGTCACCTCAGAGCCTTCTGCAAGTCAGGGGAAAACTCAAAGAGGATCATGGTTTCTTCCTTTTTGGTTGTTGTTGTGTTGCATGCTGTTCATTTTTGGGTTTTTGAAAACCAAAGAGAGAATAGGTGGCTGGATAGACAGACAGAAAATTGCTTGAAGCAGATTATTAGTAGCTTAAGTAGTAATCTTTTAAGTGTATTTCCAAGCATACCACAAAGGGATCTGAAATAGCTCTGGAGAGAAACAAGCTGACGCGGTGTGGTAACAGCATACCTCACGGTGTTTTTCGGAAATATAAAATGTTACTTTCATCTCTTTCAAAGGTACACACGCTAAGGTTTGGGGTCCCCCTTTATTGAATGGGTTCTCGTTTTCTCAACTGCAGCCTAAATTGTTAGAATATTTTATATCACAATGGGAAAATATTCCCATAAGCCACTGGAATTGTAGCAAATAAGACCATTTCAGCTGTATTTTCTTTGTTTTCCATGCCAGATGAGAGGCCACGCATGTGTGGGACTGGTCCAGCTAGGCACGGTGGCCTATGAAACGGAGATTTCAAGGCGAGCAACCCTCAGCCGAAGAATACACTGCAGTTCAAAGGATGACTGATAAAAATTTCCATGTAAATGTCAGAACACTAGCAAAGCAATAAACAACTGCCTTTCCTGAAAGCCCATTTGGGAAATAGATAAGAGCAAACAACCACCATTTATATACTTCATTCTCTTTTTTATTTCTTTCATTCTGCATCTGGGAAAGGAGTGAAAGGAGCATTGCAAAACTTAAATTGGCAAGTATTTTTTAGTTCATATATATTTATTGTCAAAAAGTCAGACAACAAGGGGCAGGGGATGTAGCTCAGTGGTTCCGGCGCCTGCCTCGAAAGGTCCCAAGTTTAATCCCCGGTACCAAGAAACAAAATCAGACAACATAAATACATACACCAGAAAATGAGGTTCCCCCTTCCTACCTCATTTTCCTGATGTTAATATATATCTTTTGTTCTCTATGTTTGTATTATATGTAAAATTACATAATGTATTTGCAATCAAATACAACACATCCTAACTTGAAAGTTTTTGCTTTGTCTTTGTTTATGCAGAGCTGGGAATGGACCCCAGGGGCGCTCTGTAACGGAGCTGCATCCACAGCTCTTTTTATGTTTTATTTGGGGACAGAGTCTAAGTTTTCCAGGTTGGCATCAGATCTGTAGTCCTCCTGCCTCAATTTCCAAGGTCTTGGAATTATAGGTGTGCACCACCACACTGGAATGCTCTGAAGTATTTTCAAACTCACCAAAAACCATAAGAGAGCCACACCACCAAGGAGACTGGGACTGTAGGGGTGGGGCCTCCAATCCAAAGCACACAGAACCAAGCACAGTCGTATATTCTTCTAGGCAATTATTGTGGAAATGAAATTAATATAACATGGTAAGTAAGAAACCTGGAAACTACTAAACCAGACAATCTAAAAAAGGAACATGAATGATATCAATATTATATTAACATCCCTAGCCAGGAAAAGGACCCAGATATGCATGTGTGGTAAAGTTGTCAGAACTATTGCCAGGTACAGTTGCAGCATGTCGCAAAACATTATGAACTCTAGCATATATTTTACTAATTTTTTTCTTTTGCTTCTTGTTTTAAAACTATCTCTCCTTTCAGTTCTTAGCAACACCTTAAGAGTTCTTTGAATACTGGAGCTGTGATGTACAATGAGGTGCATTGTTTCATGTCACAAGTTCTAAGCTATTTGTGGTTTGGCTTTCATTTCTTCCAACAACTTGAATGTGACGCAAATTGACAATTGTCGTATTATTTGTCTATGTGTCATTGACAGGGCAATTGTAGTCATGGGGTTTCCCAGTGACTGAACAGTTTAGCTCGGATTTACACCCTATCAGCAGCTAAGTGCAAATGGCTGAAGTCGGTCACGGTCACGGTGTGGCTGGATGCATGAGCGTGATGCATTGAGACTCTAACGCTGCAGCCATCGGCATGAAGGTAAACGGTTAACCAAGAGTCCTCTGGAGCAGAGAGAAGCTGTCCTTAGCTTGCAGCCCTTGCTGGCTCCTTTGGGGTAAATGCCCTGCTCTAGCCATTTGAAGATATCAACAGAAGGTTGCTGACTTCAGAGCTGGGAAGAGAGGTTCGCAATCAGCCCCCAGGAGCCTCTCTCTCTCTAAGATTCCCCCAGTAAATTCTTCAGAGATCTGAAAGTTACAACTGAAATTCAGGGACACCCAAACTTTTTACTCCTTAATGGCCCAGCGCTAAGAAAAATAAAAATGCCCCCGTCAACAGTCTTCTTTTCTCTCTTCCCACTGTACTGCTCTCTCCTGTGGAAATCCCGGGCTAAAAACTCAGCTGAAAGTGTGATCTTAAGCCTCTTGTCCTGGACTCTCGAGTTTAAAGACGCAAGTCCTTTCTCTGCCTTGCACACATGCAATCTCATGCTCTAGAAAACTTGAGGGAAAGGAAATGAAAAGCCACCTGTTCTTTAGGCCCAAGGCTCTTTCCTAGCACCAGGACTAGAGTCACAGAACACAGAGGCGACGGCATTATTCCGCAGCGACGCATGCAGAGATGCATTGCCCAGCATCACCGAACGGCTTCCTGCACACCCCACCACTGCACGTGGTGACTGCACAGGAAGTGTCAGCCACAGAGCAGTGACCCGTGACAGTGGGTGGATAGCTGAGAGCAGTAACCCTAAAATACAGAAAATGTCCCTAATTTTCAGCTGCTATGGAGTAGGAAAGCTGCTGTTAGAGGCGGATGTTGATGAAGTGGCCCCAGTTCAGCTGCAAAAGAATTAACTCGCTAAAATGGTACGGGAAAATGCTATATTTCTAACATTATCTGCTCTTGTTGTTGTCTGCTAGAATTGTCTCTCCAAACTTCCAGACCAGCTTCACCGGGCAGGGCCTGTGGATATGCCAGGAGGCCAGGTGAGCAACTGAAAAGTAGGCAGAGATAAAATCACCTGGCTCAAAATTGCCCTCAACAAATATTATTTGTTTACTCTCTGCTCTCCTAATATTTCCCCATCATATTTTTCTCTTCACTAGGGCTAGAGTTCAAGTTAGAATCACATAATACCATTGACTTCTTTCTGCCAAGAACCTTGTTCCAATGGGAAAGCAGACAGCAGCTAGCCCCATATCTTCCCGTGCTTGGATAAATGTAGCATCTGCTACTGTAATGTGGAAAAGATCTTTGCTGAGAGGGCAATTCACGAGGTTCATGTGTTTCCTGAACAACTACAAAGTGATATCAAGTTGCAGCCTTTTTTATTTTGTAAACTGAATTACAATTATTATTTTCCACTATTCTCTTTGGGAAAATACTGCCACAAGTGAAATTATGCTACAAGTGGGTCTCTGATTAGCTAGTCTAACCTTTACTTCAGAGATTTTTATGGTAGCTGCATATACAATGTGTGACCAAAATGTACAGTGAATCTTTGATTTAAAATATTTATTACAGTGAAAGGCACATTGCCATTAATCCTCCCAAAGTACCCAACCTTGATTCAAACACACTGCACCATCATGCTCAGTAATGTGCCTTATTGAGGAAATGTTTACTAAATTAATGTATAAATGAGTGAAGGAATGGTATGAGGTCCAAATTACTCTTTTGGAATGTGAATGCATATTGATAACAAATACAATTGAAAAATCCATACTAAAGACACATTACATTGCTAGCTTGAAAATTGGCTACATTTCATATAATTTCATTGAGTTCTGTATCTTCTTAGAGACCAGAAAACATAATGCTGTTCATTCCTCAATTGCCAAACCAAATCTTCATGAACTTTGTGTTTGTCGTTGTTACAGCAGGATCAAGTCTGTCTCCCCTGATGAGCTTTCTCATAGGTTTTGACTATCTTGATTAGATCAGTTTCTATCACCATGCCTTTTTTCACATGTGGTGACTTCCTTCAGTACCAACTGTTTCCAGCAGAACCCTAGAGAGGGACAGCTTTCCCCAGGGCTTGGATGACTACTCTTCCATCCAACAAACCCCCAAGTCTCCTGTAGAGGTCCTTCCGGTCCTACAGCTATGAAGCTACACAGGAAAGACCTCCTCTCTACTGAGTTATGGATCCAACATTTTATAGGGAAGGTGAAAACTACAGCACCCCTGGATAGCAGCAATTATATTACAAAAAGTTTCCATCCTGTTGGTTTCAGAAATCAGCCTCCCAAATATAAGAAGCCAAATCCAACTCAAATCAATTTACTTCTCCAGTGCGTGCTCACATACCAGCCTGTAACTTCTATACTGCTACCATTTCTTCCATCAATAAACGCATCATCAAACCACTGTCATATTCATCAACTAAAATTTAAGATCTTGAATTGAAAATAAAATTCGACTTCTCAATTAGAAACACTTTTATTGTGTCAAAAAATAGCACTAAACAAGGAACTCATGCTCTTAAATAGCAAACATTTACTGAGAACTCAATATCGAGTTTTCTCTTTGTTTTTGTCTACAGCTTTAGTGTTTTGTTTTGTTTTGTTTTGTTAGTAGTACTGGTGCCCTTAGACAACTTGCTTGTGGTGCAACCTGCCTGCAAAATCCCCAGTGTCGCAGGAGCAGAGTTTAAACCTCTCTACCCAGCTACTCCTGAGGGCAAGACAGCCAGCAGGGAGGGACGTGCACAGTCAGATATAAGGGGTTTGATCCTCTGCTTCCCCGATATCAATATAAGGCAGTAGTTTCTCTTTCCACAGGGGCGATTAATAACCATTCCTCACTCAAGCACACTGTCATTAGGAGTATTTCTGCCACAGCCGAGTCATCCCTGTCAATTTGGTGTCAATTAGGCTAATTAGTGGTTAGTGGCTCAGACTGCACTTCAATCACGTGGAAATGGCTCTCCACACAAATGTCAGGCGCTGCTCTCAGATTTCCTCACACACTGCCGATAAATACCTTGACTGCTAAGACAGAAACTGCAGGCTGGAAAAAGAGCATTTGATGGGCTGCCGTGCTTATCTAGGCATTGTCACAAAATAGTTTCTGCCAGCCACCCGCTGGCTCTGTGGCCTCTTGTCAGCCACCACAGTTGGGGTGCGATTTGTTGGCCACTGATGAGCTGAATCCCATTCCCTTTTCATCTCTCCAGCTAGGTGGGCGGCCCGCATCCCCCCCAGGGCATCCCTACCTGTTAAAACACTCTCTCTTCTGGCTGTGGTTCTAAACCCAGGCCCAGAGGATTAGAAACCTGGCTTTTAATTGTGCTTGCCTTTTTCTTTTGGGAATGGAAATCACTCTGTAGCACCTTTTGTGATAGGAAAATGAAGGCTGGATTAAAGCTTAGTTTTGATTCCTCAGCAGCCCTTCTCGCCTGGCGGGCACCTTACCTAAGCCCATGGGTGTGCACACCAGCTTGCTGAGCTTCGGCAGGCATGGGGGAATGCTGAGTAATTTCAGAGCAAGCCTGACTTCCTCTCCTAAAGATCACTGGGAACCAATTTCAGGACATAATTCAAAGAACACTCAACATTGTTCACTTAGTGATCAAGCACAAGTCTTAAAATTTTGACAGATGAATGATTTTCCTAAAGAGATTTAAATAAACAAGAAACCTAGATAAATGATATAGAAAACAGTAATACAGATTATTCTACAAACTGTCTTTATTTGAAAAACATCTCTTCAAATTAAGGTGATGTTAACTATTTTTTAAAATTGTGATACATGCTGGTAGGCCTTACAGTGAGAAAATTTTAATTTAAGTCAGCCCATAATATGACTTAAAAGTTGAGATGTTTGAAAAAAAAAAGCCTTTGTTCATTGCATTATTTACATTACCAAGTTTTAAGTCTAAGAAATCGACTCTCATATAATAACTGCATCAATAAACTTTTGCTTGTGGTAATTCAAAAGAAATTTCAAGGATTCAATATAAAATCAGAGAATTTGTTAATTAAATATTGAAAATTACACAATGCAATAGTGAAGTAGTGAATTTCATGTCCTATTCTAGGTAAAAAAAAAGTCCAAATATATCACTTGACATGAAAAAATACATATAAAATATACAAATAGTTTATCTGTGATGCAAATATGAATGCAACATTTTTAATTTATTTACATGTTAATAGCCTACATAATTTAAGTAAACTAGACATATAGCACGTGGGTTTGGGCCACATAAAAATTTTTAATGTGTATTTGAATTTATGTTATATAAGCAAATTAAAAGGAAAGAACTTAAAATATTCTGATTTTTAAAAACTGTGACAGCAACTATAGCCATAGAGAAATGTGGCCAGAAAATCTAATAAATGAAAAGATCTATTTGACTAAACATTGCCTTAATAAGTTAAATATGTTTGGAACCATCCTATAACTTTGTTAACATTTTTAAAAATTTATTTTCTGACAGTTTTCATTTTCAAATCTGTCAACAGATGACATAAATATTGAATGATTTTTTTACATTAGCAAAAGAAATTTTTGAAAATATCCAAATATCTGTGGTCTGTTGCTGAGCTAACGTACAATGGGGTGGGACTGAATAGATGAGAATACATTGATATACACATCAAATTATGGATCAGAAACTTTTAAGCCTTCCTTCTATCTGCCTACTTACTAACAGTAAGACTCAATCTTGGATATTTTCTCCTGAATATAGCATGACACTTGGAGTACTTTTTCTTAAGTAATAAGAATTATATAAAAACTATAAAGTCAGCAGTACATGGAACACATTGTTAAACATGGTCTATGTCAAAAGTAAGTTAACTCCTAAAACCTGAGACCTGGAGGGGAAAGTAATTTACAGTTCTCTGGTACCGTTTACTTAGCTAACACTTCCAAATTCTGAAGCCTTATCGGTTCCCTTTTTCCACAGCAGGTGACACAAACCTTTAAACTTCAGACTTCAGCAATGAAAGCAATGCCAAAAACAGTGCAGCATAATCTGGAAAACAGAATTACTCTTTCCTACTTGAAAGATAATGTCTCCCCTGTATCTCCTTTGCATTGCTTGTTAAGTAAATAAATTTCACAGGAATAACATCACAAACTGCCAGCGTGGGCATCCATGGGCAAAGTCCCATTCTACTGTGTTTGTATCATCCAAGTCATTTTTGAAACATAGAACAGTGAGAGCATGTGTTGCAATGACATCAGAGTCTGAGGGAAGAGGGTAAAACAAAATGGGGAAATCACAATTTACAATTTAAACCAAAGGTTTCAGTCACAGAAAGAGAATGCCTAAGGAAATGTATATAAAATAGGGAAGATGGGCTGTGGGTTATTTAAAAATTTCACTGCAGTTTTCTTAAGCATTCAGTGAGCTCATCAGCAGGCATGGGTGTGATCTCACCGTCCACACGTGATTGCCAAGCGTTTCAGATGCAGCCCGTGTAAACTGAGGTGTGCTTTGCCTGCAAAACACACAGTGGATTGCAAAGATTTAGTCCAAAAAATTACAAAATGACTCTTAATAACCTGTTATACAGACTACATGCTGAGGTGATAATATCTGAGACATACTGGGTTAGATTATATTAGTAAAATTTACTTCTCTTGTTTCTTTTTATTTTATATTTTCATTAGAAAATGTAAAATTGTGTTTCTTTGAATACAGTTTAATAGAGATGCTAGTGTAGACTAATACATATACATGGCATTAAATAGTTAAGGGCTTCAATCAAAATTTTGACGTGACTTATTTTTTCTAAAGTGCCTCAGAAATGCCTTAAAAAGGCAAAATGAGTTTTTCTATTTGACCAAAATGATGATAAAATTAGCCAAAAAGAAAAAGACTTCAAAAGTTAAGTAAATCCCAAAACAGTAAAAACCATAAAACATGGTACACTATATAAAAATAGGGAAATTGAGCAATTTTCCACTGGTCGAGTCACTCAAATAGACAAACCATTTGTGCTTACAGATGTACCTCAGTTTTTCAATTCAAATCAATTGAATTCCTTCAACTAGGGAACATTTCTCATTTCTGTCCTCCTCTCTCACGTATGGTTAGAAATTATTGTGAGCAATTGCAAGAATCGTAAATTCAAAAGCATAGGAGTAAAAATGTGTGTTAAGCTAACCTGTTTTAATAGCTAATTATTTTCAGTAATATATTCATTACATCAACAGTCAGTAGGAGCAGTTATTTTATTGATGAGTATGTTTGCATTTAACGGCATCAAAATAAATATTGAAAATTGTAACCCACCAGCAAGTGCTCTCTCTGGCACACCCAACTGTGTATCCAGAGAACAGACTGAAACCAACCTTGATGTTAAATAATTTGGGAAAAGAAAGGACAGAGGACTGAAACATCCTGGAGCTCTATCGGAAATGCAGCAAAGTCCCACGGCCTGTGCAAAGCTTCCCTCTCTCTTCCTCTGTTTCCAAAAGATTTGTCACACAGAGTTCTGTTCACATGGAATCCGATGCAATCCCCAGCCGACCACAAGACTGGTAAACCTGTTCTAACTGCTCTTACAATATCACAGAACAGAGCTCGAATTACCAATCCACCAGAGAATGCTAATGCAATTATGAGTGTTTACTTGCACCATGTGTCTCTCCCCAGCCTCCCGCTGTGTCAGGATAAACCAAAGGGAGCTAATGTTTTATAGATGCTAAGACTCTGTTTGTTTTCGGTAGGGCTAAGGCTCCCAAAGCACTCAGACACACTAATTAAAGTAAACTGCAGAGCCCATAATAAAATATATGTGTTTGGAGACTGTGAGATGAACCCTACTGGCTTATTAAAAGTCAAAAGAAAAATATACATTATTTATGACTTCAAAGGGACACATTGTGAGCTCTAGTTTATTTAAAGGATTAACTAAGCAGTAGTTATTGGTGACCATCTGAACAGTTCTTCTTTCACAGTTCATTAGTTCCATCATATATGTGAGAAGTTATCATTTGGGTTCAAATCAAATATTATTAATCAAATAAATTACAGAGGGTACACCAACATTATTAATAGAATCTTTATGAAAATAGCTGCTAATAAATCTGGTACTTACTTTTCAACAGTTGCTTAGTCGCAACGATGTGATTTAGGTGTCCAAAACGTGTTTCAGGCATTTAACATGCTGCTTATAAATTTGGCCATCCCAGAAACAGGAAGTTGTGAAATACAATTACAAACAAATTGCTTCATTTTCACAATATTATCCATTTAATCTGGAAGCCTGGAAACTTTGCAAAGTCCAGTTTCCATTTTCAACACAAGGCTACAGTAGAAGAAAAGCTAATTGTGCATCCAAAAGACCTTTTGTGACCTAAATATTTCTTTGATATACTGTTTTTAAAACAATCCACGCAATCAAAGGTCATTATTCACACTTAAGTTTGAACTAAGGATGATCAAGACATGTCAATATTCTACATTTGTTCCCTGGCATGTGAATCATCGCAAATAAGATAAATAGCATTCACTGTTATCATTTATTTTGATGAAAATTTTATATTATGTAACTATTAACATCTGATAAATAAACCTCTGCATGTAGGATATCATACTAAAAGGATTTTTATCTCGTATTTTTCTAGGTCACCCTGAGAATTACCTGAATGTTTGCTTTTTGTTGTTGTTGTTGTTGTTGTTGTTGTTATGGTGGTGGTGGGAATTGAACCAAGGGTCTTCGCACTGAACTCCATCCCCAGCCCTTTGGTCTTTTGGGGGTTTTTTGGTTTGTTTTGGTTTGGTTTTTGGTTTGGTTTGGTTTGGTTTGGGAGAGTGTTTTTGATTTTCTGTTTTGTTTTGTTTTGAGGCATGGACTCACTAAGTCACCAAGTTGCCCGGGCTGGGCTTGCATTTGTAACCCTCCTGCCTCAGTCTCCCAAAGTCCTGGGATGACAGGCACTAAATTTATACTTTAAAAGAAAATGATGTTCCCCTAAAGCATAAACTGGGCCTAAGACACCCATTCTGAAATGTCGAGGAGACAGAGGTCCAGAGTTTTTATCAAGACGGCAAATTTGGATGCTCTGCTACTGTAGACCTGGTATTGCCTTCCAGAAGGCTTACTGGTTTATATTTCATTTTGTTCTCTCTCTCTCTCTCTCTCTCTCTCTCTCTCTCTCTCTCTCTCCTTCCTCATATAGCTCTCTCTATTTGAATTTTGTTTCCATCTGAAATTTGCCCACAGTTATTTTTTATCACAAGCTTAGAAGAATATAATAAAACCTCAGGTTAAAGATGATATTTTAGGGGCCAGGGATTTAGCTCAGTGGTTCTGCCGCCTGCCTGCAAGTGCAAGGACCCGAGTTCAATCCCCAGTACCAAAAAAAAGATGTTTTAAATCTTATAGGTTACATTTCCAGAGAGTTGAGAACTAACGATAGAATATTCATTTTTTTGACTTTCTTTATAAATTTGCTGTAATACTTCTATATTATACTTTAATTGAGCAAGAAAAAAACTAAACGGACTAAACTGAAACTTACCAAAATAGTATTCAAATTAATTTATTTGAATTAAAAACTAATTTCATTTCTGTAACTTGTGTAGCTTTACTCCAATGAGATTTATATAAATTTAATGTTCAGATTTGATTACCTGTCCACAGTAAAATTTATATTACAATCTTAATATTGCATAAAGTATTAATGATAGAGTATGTGACTCTCTTGTTGGTGAGATGTTTTCCTAAATGCATACGACAAAGGAAAAACAACAAAATTTATTTGACTAGGGCTACTTATCTTCTGCTTCATTTTCTTTTTGCCCAATGAGCCTCCTGTGTCTACTGTCTGCAGTGCTGAATTCAATGGCTTCTGTTTACCTTTACAAGTCAGGAAGTGCCTCCGACTTCGAACTCTGTGATGCCTTATACTTTCTGCCATTGATAAAAAGATCGGCCTATCCCATGCAATTTAAAACGGAATCAAAAGAAACACTCTAAGCAAAATTAAACAAAGAAACACAAAACCGTGACCCAGGCATCCACACCATGAATCTGTGCTTCTCTGAGAAGGAAAGAGCAGTGGGGTAGCTGGACGGGGCTGTGAAATCTCAGGAAACCAGACAGTGCCTTCCTCTTGTTTCCTTGGGCCGAACACTGATCCCTGCTCCTAAGCCCATTCTGACTGTTTATGTCGGAATCAAAATATCCTGATTTTGACGTCAGGTTGGAAGCTTTTCATAAATCTAATAAAAGTCGCCCACATTCAGATTAAATTTTGATTAAAAAAGAAGAAAGTACACCTATATTTCTTCTGCATTAACTATGGGGTAGACCTATTATTATTTCCCCATTATAGATAAGGACATCATATTTAGATAGGCATCATTATTTTTGTAGTCTCCTACAGCTTGTAAGCATGAAGACTTGGTTTGGATGCTAGCACACACCTATCTGAATCTACAGTCCAAAGCTTAGTCCTGACAGTGTGCAGCTCCCAGAAAGGACCTGGTTGTCAGACCCAGGCCTGTGAGTACGGTGATCAACAGATTGTACCCCCAAAAGCAACCTAGGAATATTCATAGTAGCTCAAAATATTTTACTAAATACCCTCATTCCATCTATAAATTTTTTTTTTTTTTTGGTACCGGGGATCGAACTCGGGTCCTTGCACTTGGGAGGCAGGAGACAGAACCACTGGGCTAAATCCCCTGCACCATCTATAAAATATAATAATTACTATCATCTTACAAGCCACAGGCTTGACAATGAATGAATAAAATTTCTCTGACCATAGTTTTTCCTTGGAATTTTCATCATCTTTACATTGTATGGTTCTTAAGTCTATCTTTCCAAGAATGTAGTTGGTGGAATTTATATTAACTTATATCCACTAAATAAAAGATCCATGTACATACCAAAATTTTGATATTATCAGAGTTTGATTTTGCCTCATCCACAAGACTGAAACTGTCAAATGACGTAAGTTGTGTAAATTGTGTTTCTTTGATGCTCAAAGCCCTCTACAGTGTGAGATTCCAGTGTGTATTCAATGAGTGTCTATTGAACTAACTCCTGCTATGTTGTAGCAACCATAACAAGTTCCGCAGAGAAATACAGGAGTGGTAATCAATAAAGGTATGTTAGGAAAATGATGACCTCTTTAGAACATGAAGATGGACATCTTACTCAAGATATGAAATAATAAGTGATTTTTATGATGCAGAACTTAAAATACAAGATGACAAAAAAATCAAGGTAATATAATGTTCATAAAAAATGACCTCAAAAATCTTTTAGACCCAAAATTAACTGTAGGATTTTTATTCACATGCTTTGCCTAATTTCTTTCCTATTCAAAAAGCAACTTTCCTTTGAAAGCAACAGGAAAAAAAGGGAAAATATTAAATTATACTCTAGTGTAGGATAATCTTAGAAACCACTTTAAATTTATAACCCTAAATCTAATGACAAGCATTTCTTCTAAAAATACTTATGTAGAAATACATTGATGTTGTAAACTATTTATAAAACCTAATTTTTTAGGTTCACAATGTGGTACAGGGACAGAGACTCAGTAAAATGTAAAGTGAAAGAACATCTTTTTCTTTCTTGTGTGTTTCCTAATCCATGTAATCTGCCTCATCCGGGAAACTTTAAGGTGCATTAGGACAGAGCTCATATCTCTTTCCTATTTCATCCCCAGGCCCACAGACAGTGCCTAGAAAACATGCACATTAAAGAAAATGTGTTAGATGTTTATTATCAAGTTATAAATACCAGTAAGTCCTGCAGGAATTTAGAGGGAAGGAGACTGCTGGCAGTGGGAGTAGTTGAGGAAGACAGTGGAAAGAAAAGCACTTCTGGTTTGAAGAATGAGCCAGAAAGTCAGGGGTGGGGTTAGCAGCGGCTTTCAGGTCAGAGGCAGGGTGGAGTCGGGAGGGCAGGTGCAGGACAGAGGTGAGGTGAGCAGAGACAGCAGGATAAAGTGCAAACAGTCGGTGACAGCAAGCAAACGGATCCAAATACAGGGTTGGGAGGATTTTGTACAGAATAAGGAAAAGGAAGCTAAAATGATCAGTTTAAAATTTAGAGAGCCGTGAAATTCAGATTGGAAGGGTTTTGAACAGAAGCCAGAGTGGCATTTTATGAACCTAAACGTTCCAACAAACTACGGTATGGTTTGTGCATCAAAATAACCAAAGGAGGAAAACTAGCTAAGGGATGATGGCAAAAATCCAAGTGGGAAGTGAATAAACCCTAAAAATACTTCTACTGATGAATTTCTACAAGCCTTTTCTTTTAGCTTACCAAAGTGCTTGGTTTCGAGGAGGAGGGTTGCCGAGGTCAGCAGGGCCAAACCCTCTGTGTTCTATGCTTGGGACCGAGGACTAAAGAGATTGACCTGGCCAAGGCTGCGAAGCTGTCTCCCGGCCTCCAGCCCCATTTCGCTTTCCATCTTAAATGTGTGCCTGCCTCGAGGAGACTCTTTAAATTAAAAAGAATTAACAAAGTAACAGAGAATTAGGATCATTATTGCTATTTCACTACCCGAACAGTAACCTTATTAACGGATCTTCCCTGCCACACAGACATCCCACTGAAGCACTGTAATAAATGTAATAAAAGGGAAGATTAGGGCAAACGGCGGTGGGAAGACGTTAATTAGAGGAGGACCTCAGCAATTCTCAGCTGACTAATCCTCAGACCCCTTAATTCTCACAAGAAAACCGGCAGCCTTGCTTGGCTTCTTATCAGAGAAACTGCAGCCAAGGAGAGTGGCAGCACAAGTCAACAGAATCTCATTGATTTTATTAAATATATTATAAAGTCCCACAACAAATAATTAAGCCCTACTAAGCAGATACCCAGTAGTACGTCTTATCCCTTCTTTTTTATAGACATAAATAAAATGACAGCACTTACAATGACATCCATAAGGCATGATTGTGTTACTGCCAATAATGGTACTTTACGCTTATCAGAGAGCTTTCAAAGCTTTTCAAAGCATGGCTGTTGCGCCAGAATTGCCATACAAAGCATTTATACCCTAATCTATGTAAAGTTTTCATCTGCTAGCCATCACACTGTCACTTGCAAATGGCTAGACAGATTTTCACCAAATATGTCATCTACGTTTGTGATGCCTTGGCTTAAGATATAAAGTAATGATTACTCAACAAGTCCGATGGAAAGGGCCCTGGCAGGGCCCTCAGAAGGAAAAACTGTCATCATCCACTTCCAGAAACCAATAGCCATGCGGAAGCTACGGCAGGCCCTGAGAGCTGGACCACATAGGTTCAACCGGAGCACATCTGATCAGAATATGACCTCAGGCCTTCTCCCTTGTGGAAGTTGTTAAGACTTCCCCCCAATTTTTTTTCTTTTACTCATGTCACTCAATGCTGCCTATATAGATAAATATTGCTGGCTACTAATAAAATTCATGTGCTTTTGTTTTCTTTGTTTTGTTTACTGTACCTCAGTTGCAAATGCAACACAGAATTCATCATTTTCAACTTTTCTGCACATGGCCATTAAATCTATCACCTAATGTAGCAGGCAGAGTGAACCCCAAAGATGTTATGCCCTAACTCCTGGGACCTGTGACTATGCCCACTTCCATGGCAAAGGGGATTTTGAAGATGTATGTAAAATCCTAACCTTTGAAAGTGGAAGACCATGCCTGGGCCCAGTCTGATCAGACGAGCCAGAGAGCAGAGGTATTTCCGTGTAGTCAAAGAGGTGCTGTGAAGATGTCAGAGATATTGGAAGTGTGGTAAGGAATCAGCGCACCCTTGTCAGAGCGGGCTATGAAAACCATGGAGCCTGTGGACAGTCTGCAGGGAAGAAGGTTACCACAGCTGACACCCAGCAAGGAAAGAGGCGCCCAGTCCTACAACTGCAAGCCACTGAATGTGGCCAACAACCACATGGACTTGAGAGCAGACTCTCCCAGAGCATCCAGTCTGGCATGCAGCAGGGCCTGAGCACTGGTTTGGGCCTGGGCATACCCTGAGCCAGGGCCCCAGCCTAGTCCACAGAATTTATAAATTCTGCAAAGCCTGGGCTTGACATATCACACACATCTGTAATCCTAGCACTCTGGGCTGCTCTGGAAGGAAGATCACAAATTCAGGCCTCACCTGGGCAGCTTGGGGACTCAGCAAGACACTGCCTTGAAATAAAAGGGGGGGCTTGGGGATGTAGTTCCATGTAACTCAGTGGAAAGGTCCCCCAAGTTTAATCCCCAGTACCGAGAAAGAAAAATGTGAGGGGGGGCAACTACCCATACAAAAACTGACAGAGAAATCTGCATGTTTAAAGGTGCTGCTTGTGCATGTTTCCTTGTTGCCCGTGCATGGTACACAATCTGGTTGGAAACATAAGGTGAGGTAATACATGAAACGATCCTTAGTAAACCGAAGTGGTAGTGAATTGTATGACAAATAAAAATGCATATAGGTATCAAAGAAAGAAGCAGCAATTCCATCTAGGTCATTTAGGGCACGTGTAAGAGGTGGGTTCTTCGTATGTGAAGGGCAACAATTCTCAAAGTGTAGCACTCACTAGACTCACCTGGAATCTCCAGAAGATCTTATTTAAAAGATCTCACTCAGAAGTTCTCCTTCAGTAAGTCTGAGATGAAGCTTGAGAAGTCCCAGTAGCAGATTTCCAAGTGGTACTGACACCGTGGCCCCTTGGAGTACACATGCAGAACCACTATTAGAAGCAACGAAAATGACCTCAGCAAATACTTAGCAGTTCGGGCGTTGCTTAGCACCCATGGTCACCCAACATTAAAAGAGCACTTTGCAGGGATTAATGGGGCCACAAACACTCAGGATATATTTGGAGGTGGGAAGGGATCTGAAGCAGAAAAAGTAGTAATATAATTGAGGAAGCCTAAACGGAAAAGGCTCACTTCATTGAAGAATGAATAGAAATAGAAAAGAGAGAAAAAATGCTTGCAAATTAGCAAAAGATTATGAAATAAGAAAATATTAGTTCATAAGAGATTGAATAAGCTGGTATGTTATACTAAAGGTAGTTGACTCTAAGATTGTAATCATTGACATTTTATTTTTCCTTTTTGACCATTTTGATTTTTATTTTAGAAAAAAGTATTGATTTAATCCAAATTGCCAAAATTATTAACATAAATTTGTTCATAGTGTTCTTATTACTCATTTAATGTATTTAGAACCTGCAGTAATGTTGTCTTTCTCATTTTTTATATTGATCACTTTTGAGGTTTTTTTCTTTTCACTCTTATTAGGTGCCTTTCAGTTGCATTGAGTGTTTCAAAGAAACTTTTTATTTTTTTGGTTGTACTTGGGGTTTGAACCCAGAGCCTTGTGCATGCTAGGTGACCACCCTATGCTCTACACTGCTAGCCTCGTTTGCATTTAATACTATAAATTTCCACCTAAACACTGCTTTAACTGCATTCTGAAAATTTTAATATGCTATGTTTCATGACCATTTGATTTGAAATAATTTTTTAAAATGTGTTATGATTTCTTCCTTGATCCACAAACTTTTCTAATTATTTTAATTTCAAGGCAACTGGGGAGTTTTGGTTACCTTTTGGTTATTCATTTCATTACTTTTGGAAAAAACATATTCTGAATTATTTCAACCCTTTGAAATTTATAGTAATTTAATAAATGTTCCATGTGCATTTGAAAGGGAATTTACTTCTGTTATTGTCGGGAAGCTAGCTCTGTAAAAGAAAATTAGGTCATCTTGTTTAAATCTTTTATGTCCCTGCTAAGATTTGTATTTTTCTCTCGGCTATTGGGATAAGACTATTCAAGTCATTTACTCTGTGGATCTGTGTGTTTCTCTTTTTCTTTCAGTTAACTTGTCCTTTATATTTCTTTATTGTCACAAAATTATGTATATACCTAAAGTCTTAAGATTATGACATTGTCCTTGTGGTTTGTCTAACAATTAAAATGTCTTTCTTTATCTCCAGTGACAGGACACAATATGACTTCCTCAGTATCATTTCTCAGGCATTACTTATTTTTGGTTACTGTGTATATGCTATAACTCTTTTAATTCTTTGTTTTTTAATCATTGTTAATATTTGGGAAATATCTCTTATAAACATCACATAATGTGTTATTCTCTCGGTCTATAACCTTAGTCTTTGTCTTGGTATATTTATTCCAGTTATATTAAGTACTGACATAATGAAGTCGGTTTTTTCTATTTTTATCTATTTGGCCTTTTATCCTTCCTTGTTATATATCCTTCCTGTGGACTAATCAAGCTTTGTTGTTCTCGTGCCGGTTCTTAGCTGGAAAGAGCCTTGCCCCACTTGTTAGCCATGCCTTGTCTGGCCATTACCCTCCGTCAGGTAACATGTTTCCCTATTATGTCCCCCTGTAAACTGCTACTACTTTTTGAAAAATGCTAAAATCTTGAAGTGACTTAAGTCCATTTGCCCCTTCTTGCCTTTTAAATTGTTTTTGTATTTTAATTTTAATACTCCATAAATACTTTAAATTATTCAAGATTTTTTGTAGTTAGTAATTACTTGTTTAATACTCTACATGCCTTTTTGTATTTCTTTTATCTTGCCTAGGATGATTTCCTTCTTCCTTAGGAATTTTCTTTAATATTTATTCAATCCAGGCTTTCTTATAACAAATTTTTTTGCTTTCTATTTACTAAAAATATCTTTATGTCACACTGCATTTCTGAAGGATATTTCCTCTAGATGTAGAGCTCTAAGCTGACAGTTGTTTTCTTTTAACTCTTTTAGTACAGTACTTTCTTATTTCTGTTAAAAAGTCAACTGTAACTCATAAAATTATTTATTTGGAGTCAGTATTCCGACACTTTGAAAACGCTTTCTCTTTGCCCTTGGTTTTTAGCAATTTGACTCTGATGTATGTGCACACATGTGTACATGTGTTTACGTGTAATGTGTGTGTGTCAGTGTTGTTCAGTTTTTGCATCTGTCCTTGGGGTTTGCTGAGATTCTATAATCCGTGAGTTCATCTTAACACAGCCATTTTCCCTTCAAACACATGTTTTCGAATTTTCTCTACTTTTTCATCAAATTACACATATGCTAGTTAGATGTATTCACTACCTGCCGCATCTGTTGGTCTGTGTTCTACATTTTCTACACTTTCTTTTGTTTAATTTGCATACTTTCTGTTGCCCTGTCTTCTACCGAGGAGTCCTGTTAAATGGATGCAATATGGCCTTAATCTCTGGAACGGTAGTGTGTATTTCAGTACTACTTGCCTGAGAGGAAAGCCAGTAGGAAGAAATTGGAAATTAGGCATGTGGAAAGCAGAGCCATAACTGCTGAAGTCCCTGGACTCAGAGAGGGACTCGTTTCAAACTTCCAACCTCATCCTTGACATTTTAAATTATGTGAGCCCATAAATCTCATTTTTGGTAGTTAGGATGTGTGTCCAGTTGATCCTGACAAGTATAATCACCAAACCTATATTTAGTACTCCAGTGGAACTTACTACTGTCTTTCTTGTCCTCACCAGTTTGGATTAAAACACTTTTGTGTGTGGCTAGGCAGGACCAGCAGAAATACATTTATGTAAGAGGCTTACTCATCCTGGAGGGAGGAAAAAAGGCAGTCCAGAGGAGAGAAAGTAGACACAAGCATGCTCCAGTGCCATGGTTTTTATCTAGCTGTGCCCCCCAAGCCTCAGTGCTCACAGGTGGGGCTTTGGGGAGGCAATTGGGCCGTGGTGGCCTGATACTCATCAGTGGATTACTGATCATGAGTTGATAGCTCATTGTGCTGTTGGGAAGTGGAGCCTGGGTGGAGGAGATGGTCCCTGGGGCGTGGCCTGGAAGGGTCTGTCCCCTCCTCCGCCCTGATCTCTCTCTCTCTCTCTCTCTCTCTCTCTCTCTCTCTCTCTCTCTCTCTCTCTCTCTGCCTCTCTGCTTCCTGCTGCCGTGCCAGGAGCAGATCTCCTCTGTCAGGCCCCTCTGTCATGCTGCCCTGCCTTGGACCCAACCATGGACTGAAGCCTCTACAAACTGTGAGGCAAAATAAACCCCTCCTCCTTACAGTTGTGAGGGGCTGGTGTTTTGTCCCAGCAGTGAAGAAAGTAACTAAGTTATCCAGAAGCAGCCCTTCAGAGTTGGAACGAGAGAGAGAGGTGGGCAGTTGGTTCAGCTATTCTACTACAGGGCACCATGGAGTATTTTCCAGCAGGGGCCAGGGTAGAAATTCTTCAGTGACTGACAATCAGCCTTATTAGG
This sequence comes from Heterocephalus glaber, assembly GCF_053883595.1. Lineage (NCBI taxonomy): Eukaryota > Metazoa > Chordata > Mammalia > Rodentia > Bathyergidae > Heterocephalus > Heterocephalus glaber. The sequence continues at coordinate 1,237,356 of NW_028258413.1, read as the reverse complement.
CAGGAGCAGAAACCAGTGAAACAAAGATGTCTAAAAATGACCTTGTTTTGTACCACAGCTTCAGGTAATGGAGAAATCTTCCATTACAACATTCACCTACTACTTATCTATTGCTCCATGAAGATTTCAGCCAATCTTCATTCAGTTTTACTTCTTGGTAGCTTCAGAACCTGACACTCCTTGCAAATAATGGGTGCATGAAGGTATTTGGAAAGACACCGGTATGAAGTAGAAAAGGCATTAGATGGGGAATGAGAAAACAAATGTTCCAGTCCTGGAACACTCAAGCCACAGAGCTTTGGTCTCAGTTTTCTATAAAATCCACAGTGCCTGGTAAATCTGTGAAATGATAAGTGAAAAAGAATATGGCAGAGCACTCAGTAAAGTAAAAAATACAATGTAAATGGATAACAATCTTGATGTTCATGATGTCTACATCTATGTTGTTCAGTTTGTAATTTAAAGTCAGAAAGTCAATTAAAGCGGCAAATGAATTTAAATGTCAAAAATCTTATTCAGATTATTCTTAAGAACCCAAAAGGTAGGAGTAGGATTAATTGGGTCCCATACTTTCACTGTGGAGTTTACCAGGAGCTCACCACAGGCCATGCACGGGCCACGCTTATGCTTTGCACTCACAATTCTAACCCTAAAAGGTTGAAAATACATTCTGATATTAAATCACTTAATAAGAAGCTTATATTTAAAAATCTGTGTGTCCTCCATCCCGTGCCCCCTCATCAAAATTCACTGTCCAACTATTCAGATTATCTTAGGGCCGTCACATTTCTTGACTTTAGGGAGTGCATCTGTATCAAAGTTCCTCTCAGCGATGCCCCTGGAGTTGTACACCTCCTACTTTTCTGTAACTTGGCTTCATGAGCATTAGAGCAATGAGAAGGCAATCAATATATGGAGATGATCCAACCATCCTAGTCTCTGCCGAGACTTTGTCCAGCTGCCCCTTTCCCCAGTCTCTCATGCTTCAGGCATTCAGACTTCTCTTCTTGGCCTCCTTTTCCGTGGACCCTCGGCTGACTCACCCAGCTCCCTGGCTTCCATGGCGACGTGTGAGAGGCTCTGTCTCCGGCTGTGTCACTGTGCTCTGTTTGCTTACTTTTGTTTTCAGAGATGCCTCCTGGATGTGCTTGGATGAGGTCAGCCACGCTGTTCACTGTGACCCAAGCAGATGACAGAAATCAAGTCATGGAGCCATCCTCAAGTGCTTTTCCATAGCCAAATACCCTATGATCAGAGCACCTTTCTAAACATATCACTGTTTAGTTGCAAGAATCCAAATAAAATAGAGCCACAGATATTCATGGAGAGAAGGAACACAATGGATAGCTTAGTTATCTGAAACTTGCATGTATCTTAAAATATTTTGTGATAATGTCACCTAAGAAGTCTTTTTTTTTGTATTAAATGCTTTTATTGGTACATTGTACGTATACAACACAATAACATTTCTCATTGGGAATTGTACCTTTACATGATGCATCTTGGTTCTTATTTTTTCCCCATTCCTAGCCCTCCCTTCACCCCCTCCACCCTTCCCTATTTACAAAGACTTTATTTCCATTTTTTCCATTTCTCAGCATTTTTCCTTTCCCTTCTTTCCCTTCCCCTGCCCCTCCCACTACCCCTACCCCTTTGGACCTTTTCTTCCTATTTTACATTATCGATTATTCATTCTAATCGTTGGTACATTATAGGTATACAATATAATGACATTCATCATTGGAAATTTGCACCTTTACATAATCTCTCTTGGTTCTTATTTTTCACCCTTGCCCAGCCCTCCCTTCAACCCCTCCATTCCTCCCTATTTACAAAGATTTTGTTCCTAGTTTTCCATTTTCTCATATTAATCCCATTCCCTTCTATCCTTTCCCCTAGCCCTCCCACTTCCTTCCCCTTTGCCTCTTTTCTTCCTATTTCACATTACCTATTATACATTTAGTCCTTATTTACACTTTCAGTTTCTCACACCAGAGAAACTATTTGGTATTTACACATGTGTGTCCTATTTATTTCACTTAAGAGTATTGCCTCAATGTGCATCCACTTAGCCATAAATGTCTCTAATTTCTCATTTTTTATGGCTGAGTAGTACTCCATTTTATTAAAAAAACACATTTTCTTTATCCAGTCTCCAGTTGATGGGCATTTGGGCTGTTTCCAAACTTTAGCTATCACAAACTGTGCTGCTATGAACATGGGTGCACATATATCACTGTGGTATGATTCTTCTAATTCTTTGAGGAAGATCCCCAGCAGTGGAATAGCAGGGTCAAATGGGACCTCTAGTCCTAGTTCTTTGAGGTATCTCCATACTGATTTCCACAGTGCTTGCACCAGTCTACACTCCTACCAGCAGTGCAGCAGGGTTCCTCTTTCCCCACACCCCCACCAGCATTTGTTATTGGTTGATTTCATGATAGCAGCCATTCTTTCTGGAGTGAAGTGGAATCTCAGCATTGTTTTCATTTGCATCTCTCGAATGGCCAGTGATGTTGAACATTTTTTCATGTATTTATTTGCTATTTCTACTTCTTTGTCTGAGAAATGTCTGTTCATTTCAGATGCCCACTTTTGGATTGGGTCTTTAAATTTGGGAGGTCTGATCTTTTTAAGTTCTTTATAGATTTGAGACAGTAGACCTTTGTCTGAGGAAGAGCAAGTGAAGATTTTTTCCCACATTGTGGGTTGTCTCTTCACACTGCTGGTGGTTTCTCTTGCTGTGCAGAAGCCTTTTAGTAAGAAGAGATTCCATTTGTTGATTGTTTGTGCTAGTTCACGGGCAACTGAGGTTTTGTTCATAAAATCTTTTCCTACACCGATGTCTTCAAGGGTTCTACCTAACCTCTGTTCCAATTGGTTCAGAGTTTCTATTTTAATATTTAGATCTTTAATCCATTTTGATTTTAGTTTAGTGCATGGTGAAAGATACAGGTCTAGTTTTAATTTTTGGCAAATTGAAACCCAATTTTTCCAGCACCATTTATTAAAGAGGCTATCTTTCCTCCGGTGAGGGTGTTTGGCTCCTTTGTCAAAGATGAGATGGCTGAGTGTGTCTGGCATTGTTTCTGCATCTTCTAATCTGTTCCACTGGTCCTCAAGTCTGTTTCTTTGCCAGTTCCATGCTGGTTTTGTCACAGTAGCTTTGTAGTAGAGTTCCAGGTTGGGGATTGTGATACTCCCTGCCATGTCTCTGTTACCTAGAATTGATTTTGCTATTCTGGGTCTCTTCTTGTTCCAAATGGATTTTTGGATTGTTTTCTCAAGGTCCATGAAGTATGCTGTTGGGATCTCAATTGGAATTGCATTAAATCTATATAGCAGTTTTGGAAGTATGGCCATTTTCACTATATTAATCCTTCCTACCCAGGAGCAGGGGATGTCTGTCCATTTTCTGATATCATCTTCAATCTCTCTTTTCAGAGTGCCATAGTTTTCAGAGAAGAGGTCTTTGATTTCTTTCGTTAGGATAATTCCTAGGTATTTCAGTTTTTTGGATGCTATTGTGAAAGGAATTATCTGCCCTATTTCTCTCTCAGTGAGTCTGTCATTTGTGTAGAGGAAAGCTATTGATTTTTGTGTGTTGACCTTGTAACCAGCTACTTGACTGAATTTGGTTATTAAGTCTAGAAGACTTTTGGTGGAGTTCTTGGGGTCTTCTATATAGAGTATCATGTCATCTGCAAATAATGACAATTTGACTTCTTCTTTACCTATCTTTATTCCTTTTATTTCTTTCTCTTGTCTAATTGCTGTGGCTAATGTTTCCAGAACTCTATTGAACAAGAGTGGTGATAGTGGACATCCTTGTCTTGTTCCTGATTTCAGTGTGAAGGATTTCAGTTTTTGACCATTTAGTATGATATTGGCTGTTGGTTTTTCATAGATGGCTTCTATCAGTTTGAGGTAAAGACCATCTATTCCAATTTTTTGTAGGGTTTTTATCATAAATGCATGTTGGATTTTGTCAAATGCTTTTTCTGCATCTATGGAGAGAATCATATGGTTTTTGTCCTTGGCTCTATTGATATAGTGTATTACATTGATTGATTTTCATATATTGAACCATCCCTGCATCCCTGGGATGAATCCCACTTGACCAGGGTGTATGATCTTCTTGATGATCTTCTGCATTCTGTTTGCTAGTATCTTATTAAGGATTTTTGCATCTATGTTCATTAGTGAGATTGGCCTATAGTTCTCTTTTTCAGTTGGATCTTTCTCTGCTTTGGGGCTCAAGGTGATGCTTGCTTCCAGGAATGAATTTGGGAGTATTGCTTCCCTTTCAATTTCATTGAAGAGTTTAAACAGTAGTGGCAGCAGTTCCTCTCTAAATGTCTGGTAGAATTCAGCAGTGAAGCCATCAGGGCCCAGGCTTTTCTTAGTTGATAAGTTTTTAATTACATTTTCAATTTCATTGGTTGATATTGGGTTGTTCAGAATTTTTAGGTCTTACCTAAGAAGTCTTAATATAAACAATTGACATCTATTTAATTCATTTATCTATCTGTACATCAGTTTCCATCAACATTTCCTAAGGGTATGGTGTCTCCTGACCACTGCTAACACCAAATGTGCGGTTTTCATCCGAAAGCAAATACACGTCACTGTTCCAGACCAATTTTCCAGCTCCAACTGGGTATACAAAAGCTCAGTTGGATTCTGGCACTAACTCCCAGTGTTAGGACAGAGCCTGGGATCCAGGACTTGGTCCAAGCATGGGCCACTCAGAGGGCACCCAACATGGGGCACCCAGGCTCCTACACTTCCTCCCACAAGAGCACAAATTTGGGGGCACCCATACTTCCTCCTCTAGTCACCTAACGAAATGACCATAGAACTCAGGGAACCTCACAATATGAGGTTATTATAGGTGGTAGAAGTGAACAGCCAGAGAAGGAGCTACATGAGCAAGGCCCAGAAAGTCCCACGCAGAGCTTTGTCCTTCCAAAGTTGGTGTCCAGCCCTCACAGCATGTGTGCACATTCACCGACTCACCAGCTCCCAAACCACAGCATCTAAAGTTCCTGAGGAGGTTTCGTTACACAGGCTCCATCAGCCAATAACTGGTCATTGATGGTTGAATTCAACCTCCAGCTTCTCTCCCCTCCCTCCCCCAGAGTCTTAAAGGCAAGACTGAAGCTGAGTTTCTCTGATGCCCAGTCCTTGTCCTGAAGAGATCTAGCTTCCCAGCCATGGGCATCTCATTGGCATACAAAATACAGTATATTTTAGGTGATCAGAACTACTGAAAAAATACGTATTTTAATTATATCACAATAAAATGTGCATCATAATCTGTACACTCAATGCAATTCCAATGAATTATTTAGGGAGTGTCAACTGATTCTAAAGTTTATATGGAATGGCCAAAGAAACAGAATAGACAATATAATATTGAAGTAGAATAAAATGGGAAGACCACCATACCCAACTTCAAGACTTAATATAAAGCTACAGTAATCAAGACAGGGTGGTATTGGTGGAAAAATGGACAAACAGATCAATGGAGCAAACAGAGAGCCCAGAAATAGAATCATATAAATATAATCAACTGGTCTTTGACAAAGAGAAAGGGCAATAAAATAGAGCAAAGACTCCTTTCAACAAATTGTGCTTAAAGAGCTAGACATCCACAGAAAAAAAGAAAAGATCATAGACACAAATATTATAACCTCTCACACAAATTAACTCAAAATGATTTATAGACCCAAATGGAAAATGGAAAAATGGAAAATTTCTAGAAGATATGAGAATACAAGATGACCTTGAGTGTAGTGAAACTTTTTATATATAACCCTAAATGTATGCTCCATGAAAGAAATACTTAATAAGCAGGACTTCATTAAAATTTTAAAACTTTTGCTCTATGAAACATAATCTCAAGAAGATGAAAAGACAAGCCACAGACTGGGAAGAAATATTTTCAAAAGACACATCTGATAAAAGTGTTATCCAACATATACAAAAAAAAACTCTTGAAAGATGATAAGATAACATAACTTTTTAAAAATGAGTCAAAGATTTTACCTAACACCTCACCAAAGAAAATATACAAATGACAAAGAAGCATGTAAAAAGATGACTTACATCACAGGTCAGCACAAAAATGCAAATTAGACCAAGAATGAGATTCCACTACACATCTACTAGAATGGTTAAAAATCCAGAAAACTCATGATGCCAAATGCTGATGCCAATGTAGAGCAATGAGAACTCTCTTTTATTGCAGGTGGGGATTCAAAATAGCACAGCCACTTTGGAAGATAGTTAGGTGACTTGTTTCAAAACTAAACATAATCTTACCATATGATCCAGCAGTTCCACTCCTTACTATCTGTACATAGAGGATGAAAGCTTATGTACACAGATGTCTACACCAGCTTTATTTGTGCTTGCCAAAACTTGGGAGTGCCTTTAGTAAGTGCATGGGAAAGCTACGGGACATGCAGACAGCATGAAATGTTTAGTGCTGACAAGAAGTGAGCTACCAGGCCATGCAAAGAACCTTAAATGTGCACTACTAAGTGAATGAAAGTAATCCACATCCCCACATATTACATGCTTCCAACTGTATGACATTCTGGAAAAGGGATGGAAGGACGAACAGGCAAAGCACAAAGGAGGGTGAGTGGGCTGGAAATTGTGTGATATTTTAATGGTGAACACCAATCACTGCATTGTGTTCAAACCCATACAGTGTCCAGCACCAAGCGTGAACTCCAGTGTAAGTTATGGAGTTTGGGTGATGATGTGTAATGTTGGCTCATCAGCTGTAACAAGTGCACCACTAGTGGGGAGTGTTAACAGTGGTAGGCATGCTACCAAATGAAAAACCCAGCTGTAAATGTTGTTTAAAATATGAAATCACTGCCAGGTGCAATGGTGCAGGTTTGTAAGCCCAGGTACTCAGGAGGCTGAGGCAGGAGCATCACATAGTCAAGCCTAGCCTGAGCAACTTAGTGAGACTGTATCAAAATTTAAAACAAAAAAGCTGTCAGGATGTAGCTCAGTATAAAGGCCCTAAGTTCAGTTCCAAGTACAAAAGGGAAGGAAAGAAGGAAGGAAGGAAGGAAGGAAGGAAGGAAGGAAGGAAGGAAGGAAGGAAGGAAGGAAGGAAGGAAGGGAAAAATGAAAATGAAATGAGAAAATGAAAGAGAAAGAAAGTCTATAAACAGTAAGTGTACATATGACATATAAAACAATTTTTTAATTTACATATATACACAAAATGTTACAAATGATTACCTTTTGGAGATAGATTTACTATGAAGTTACAAACAGGAAAAGATCCATTTTTAATTCTATGTTTAATTCAGCTTTTGTTTAAACTTGCGTGATGAAGTTGTGCTCATGTTTTACTGTGACACTGACATCCACACACCCCCGCATGGACAAGTGTTTCTGACAAGCGATCTTCAGCTGAGTGTACTCAGGCTCCGAAGGGCTTGCACCCGGCTTTCCCTCTGGCAGGACTCTGCCCTCTGTATTCCGCCCACGCAGAGATCTCAGCACACCCTACGCTCTCAGTACATTGAGGGCTTGTTCCCCCTCATCAGCCTTTGGACCACTCCAGCACCCTCAACAGCACAGCCGAAGCTGTCTTCGGATTCCTCCTAGCCCAGCACCTCTTCTCCCATGTCCTCCCTGAGCCCTCCTCCACCGCTGCTGGTCCCACCTGGCCAAAAGACTTCTGCAGGACTCAGGTCTGCTACTATACACACAGAACTCAGCAAGTAACTTAAAGACCCTGAAGTGCAGTTCCATCGATTGCAAAGTTACTAAGCTAGTACCTGCCTTCATAGCTACTGCCTGTGCATTATTATCTTTATTTCTCTGATTAATTCGTCTCCTTCCTTTGTTCTGGGACCTGTGATCTCTTGATCCCAAAGTCCCTGAGCACTTCATACCTACCCTTTAGGCACTTGGCTGATCCCAGCTTCCACCCGTGGGAAACAAAGACCGTTACTTTTTACAGGGTCCACATTTCTCAACCCAAACCACTTGAGTTCTGAGGCGGCAGCATCGGGACACACAGTGTGTCCCAGCATGTGGAAGATAGAAAATCTATTTCCTCAGACTGTTGCTATTCTCATTATTTGATTATGAAATTTTGTTTTATTTTTTCATAAAATAAAAAAGAAAATTTATTTCCTTATAATCAAAATAACTTTGGGTGACAACTGTGTCTTGCTTTCATCTTGAGTATCAAACATCCGAAGGGCTGAAGCGTGAGAAAGGAAATAAGCAAATCCTTTTTTAACATAAAGAAATGGCTATCGGGTAAAATATTCATAAAAGATTTAGTGCTACATTGTTTCTCTAGATCACTTCATGTGAAGACATACAGATTATTATTTTTAAAGGACTATTTACTTAGAACTGTGCCATGTGTGCAGTTTCCACTTCTCAGGACAGTTCTGGTAGCGTGCAGAAGCACGCTCGAGTTTGATTCCATGACCCATCCACACCTGGCCATAACACACTAAGTGATTCGTAAAATCCATGCTGTGGGTACAGGTAAAATCATATAATAGTGATATTCTTTTAATCATTCAGGTAGTCGTACCACAAACCATTCTACACTTTCTGTAACATTAAAGTGCAATTATACAGTGAAATGCTGCCTCTCCATGCTGCTCATTACTTTCCTTGCAAATAGATCCAGTGACACTATAATTACATATGAATCACAACATTTTAAAACTTTATTTAAAAATCCATGCTTAAAGTGGGGTTGGTTCTATTGGTGCCATTGTAAAAAGTTTTAAAGCTATGTAAGTGTTCATATGTTACAACAAGAAGGCCGTGGCTCTCGCACACCTTGAAGACACACCAACAGCTCTGAGCCCACTGGCTCCATGGGCTGCAGCGTGGCTGCTCAGGCACAGCAGATGCCAGGCTGGCCACATCTGGTCTCCCCTCAGGGCCTCACAGGGCAGTGGCAGGCACCCTCATCTGTCAGACATCATCCGAGGCTTCTCCAAGAAGTCGTGTCCTATGTAATGAACCCAACACAAACTCCTTGTTCCATTAGCTTCTTTGGGATGCATCTGTCTTAAATAAATTTTGCATAAAAATCTAAATCAGAAGTATTTTCCCCTGGTAAAGATGTATAAAATTAAAATGGTCGTTCTCCCACTTTATTCTTTCCTCTTTCCCCTTACCCCTTCTAGATATAATAACCTATTTCTGAAGTAATACACATAATTCTGTGACAAATCCACTTTAGCCTTGATAATGCCCTTCGTTTTCACTTCAAAACATTCATTGGCTCGCACGGATTTGTACTATTTAACACCCAGATAAAGGTAAGCTGCCTTTTTTAATAATGATGGATTACATTTTCTCGTTACATGCTCTTATTCAATTGGATTTTTTCAATTTAAGCACTTCTATTCTAGGAGAAAAATGTAATGTCAGTCTGAGAATAATTGTAGTTATTAGAAAAGTAAACATAATGAAACATAAGCAACATAAACTTAAATTATCTGATTAAATTACTGTAAAAGACTAATATTTTCCACAGAAAAACAATGTTGCCTGGATGCTGTCGGTTTTACCTTTCCCTTTCTCTCTTATTTTGAGACAATGTTATGACTTACATCTTCCCATAAAGAAATATATGTGGACAACACAGGGATATTTTAAGTAGAAATATGAGTTTGGCCCATGTGTAGTCAAAGAGATACTATGATATTTTAGTTCAGAGCTTTTCCAGCATTTCCTAGGCTAACAAATATATTATTGTTTCCACAGGTGTTTTTCCTGAAAACTAAGACTTCCAGACTAAGACTGATTTATTACGTATTTTACAAAGACCTAGAAGACAGCAGTTCAAAGTTTCTAATACAAAGAAATAATAAATATTTAAGAAGAAGAAAATGTTCATTGCTTTGCTTTGGTCAGTAGACATCTTATATGTGTATCAGGTTATTACAGTGTACTCCATAAGTAAATACAATTATTATGTGTCATTTAAAGACTTTCTTTTTTTTCCGGTACTGGGGATCTAACTCAGGACCTTGTGCTTGCAAGGCAGGTGGCAGAACCACCGAGCTAAATCTCTGGCCCCATTTAAAGATTTTTGAATGTAAAAAGCTTCAAGTTTTTCAAATGGGCTAGTCCTAACTTTCCGATAATATCACTGAATCCATTAAACTTATTTTGATCATGTAGAACTCATGTGAATGAAAATAAAATTACTTTATTGAGACCTCTACCACTCAGTTTAAAACCATTGAAAATGTGTGCTCATATTATCAAGACATGAAGAATTTAAATCGTTCATTTTTAAATAATTCTATTATTGGTTTTCTTCAATCTAGAATAGGTTGGTACTATGCAAATAATAAGATTAGCTATGACCAACATGCCATGCATAACAATCATTATGTCTGTTTTTCCTAAACCTCATAAGCATTCTGGAAGAGAGGTAAGAGAAATACGCTGATCCTTTTTCTAGAAGGGAACACTAAGGCTCAGAGTTGTAAAGCCTCTGGCCCCAAACTACACAGCTAACTAGTTTTGAAGTGGTACTCCACCCTGGTTGACCTGATTCTAAAATGTCTGATCACCCCTGGGACTCCTGACCTTGCACTTTCCTGGTACCCTGTGCTGAGTCTGGAACTCGAGCATTGCTCCTGCTCCAGCCCGACACTGAGTCTAACATCTAGGTGCTCAGGAAATGTTCAGTGAATGAATGAATACATAAATAGTGAACGCATGAAAAAAGAAAATATTAGGCTTGGTAGGATATAGAACATGTCCCCTAAATTTGAAATGTACTATCAATTTCTTAAAGCCAATATAAAAAATAATAAAGGCATATATTAGTGGCATAATCTCCTTAAAATCACATTCATAACAGTATTTTTAAAAATCAGTACAAGTTACATTTTAAAGCACTAGAATATGTGTCTCTAAAGGAATTGGGCATATTGATGTCTCCCACCATTATCACTTACCTTCAGACTTTGTTATGATCTGTTATGAAACATTCCCTTTTTGTTTTGTTTTGTTTTGTTTTGCGGGGGGAGTTGGGGGGTTCTTTGTTTTGTTTTGTTTTGGTACCAGTGATCGAACTCGGGATCTTGCACTTGGCAAGGCAGGCGGTGGAACCACTGAGCTAAATCCCCAGCCCCAAACATTCCCTTTTTGAAAGTCAGATTATGACAGCGTGATTCACATAGATTGCTTTTTCAGAGATGCCAATGTTTGAATCTGATACTTGGGTTTTAAAACATATTGTCTAGTGTAAACTGCTTTGGAAAGAAGAGTGCAATATTCAGTATTTTCAGGCGTATTATTGTTAGAACAGATCCTGCAGCAATGAACCTAAAAGATTGGCAGCATGAAAAGTAAGAGTTCAGCAGAGACAAAGAGATTGAAAGAGAGGAAAGAGAAAAGAACCGAGGAGATGACTGAAGAGGGAGAGAAGAGAAAGAGTGGCCGAGGGAGGTCTGTATTTTGTACTGCTTGGTAACAGGCACATAGCATGGCATAATCCTATTTTTGTAGGACTATTTTGTTAAAATAAGAATATTGTGTTTTTTCTTCTTTAAAACATTTCATGACAGTGCACCAAAAGAAAGCTATAGACACCCTCCTATTTCATTTCCTGCCTTCGTAGAATGTTGTGTTACTAAAATATTTTTATTACAGCAGAACCTGAAGCAATATAAAATGTTTGCTCGAGGATTATTTTTAGTCCCTTTAAGCTGAACTTCTGTAATGAAATCTATTTACAGACATTCCACAGTGCCCTGTGGTTACTAGCTTATGCAAATGAAGCACGACCCTGGGAATAAACCTCTGGCCCCTGTCTTCCTCCTGGCTTCAAAGGTCTCTAGGCAATCATTTTTTTAAGTGAAAGATTTTTAAGCTGAATTGAAATAGAAAGAGAGGGAGCATAACTTGATACCCAATACTCATATAACCCAACCATTTACTAGCTACTCTTTTCTCATAAATATTTAGACACTAATTTATAAATCCATTTGGGATAAATGTGTTTGTATGTAATGATTTTGCTCAGCCTGTATTTTTACTTTGAACACTACGAACTGGAGACCGATATCAATCAATAGTCATTTACTCTAACTTCATTTTTTAACTTCTTAAAGTAAGGGTCACTAAATTGGGACAGAATTGGTTTACTGATAATAAAATCTCCTCTGCTGATTATATATTTCACTGAAAATATATTTGTGCTGTGCACCAAAATAAAGTGATCAGGAAGATTTATATAATTTCATGAGGACAATATTACATGAATATATTATATTAACATTGAAATATATTGGTATCTATACATGAGGAGGAAATAAGGTTCTAATTTTTAAGAGAGAAGGATAACGAAATCAAGTGACTTTACTTTCAGCAGTATTGTGAGTAGAAAAAAAAGCCATTTAAAATGTTTGAACAACAATCATCATTATAAACTCAACAACTTTTAAGGAGTAGCTTCCTGCTGGTTAACATCATGGAAAAATCCAGACTGTTTATTTTGTGAGACAAATTGTTTAAAGGTGAGCCAGCTTCAGATGACCAGGGATTAAAATCACCTCATGAAAGACTCGCCAGTCTTAAGGTCAAAATGTCATCTCAGTTTATTGCTAAATTAGGAAGTAATCCAAGATAACTGTGGGACTTGTAAACCAAAATGTCTATTATGCAATATTTCAAAAGATGGTAAACCACAGATGACTAACTTTTTAAGCTGACCAAACAGCACGATGAAGTCAGCGTTCAGGAAGATACTGGCAATTTCCCGTAAATATTTTGTTAATTTCCTAGGTAAGTTTGCTGAGGCTACTATTTTTATTGAAATATGGAGCTTCATTAAAATTAAATATTTACCACTTAAACTCTATTATTTGTGTTCTGTACTTTGTTACTGATCATCAAATTTAGGCTATGGGATCTTACTACAGGTAGTTCATATTTAATAGTCAAAATTTTGCATAGGTGGTTTCTTAGGCTTTGAAATGCCCCAACTTTCAAAGCAGACCCTCAAGACCACAGCCACTTACCTGGGAAATTCAAACAGACTCCAGAATGGGCTAAAGAGTCCAAAGACCTGGTCAGCAGCAGGTGACGAAAGGTAGGGAACAAATAAATTATGGTCCCAAAGCACATGCCAGGAGAAGTTGCTAAACATCACAGAGGAGCTCGAGTAAGGGTGTAAACGTTTGCGGCCCTGGAGATGCTGTTGAGTCGAAGAGAAATGATGTGCAAAGCCACAAGTGAAAAACATTGCAACTGAACTAAGAGCAAGTACTTTTGAAGAAACCTTACCACAGTAAACCAAAATACAGCTAAAACACACTAATTCATTGTAATGCTACAGAAACACTAAGAACCCAACAGAAAAAAAAAAAATGAAAGAACTCAAACCTATGAAAAGTTGGAAATCCATTTGAAAACATCCAGTAATTTTTTTCAAAAAGCTTCTGGAAAAAATATACTTTTATATTTATTTCCAGCTTAGTATTCATGCAAACAAAAGGGGATTTCTTTCAGAAACATTTTCCCAAAATGGGACCTACCTCTCAGGTGGTTAAATATCAAGGATTAAGAAAATGTGGGTCTACTGGGCCAGGGATTTAGCTCAGTGGTTCCACCGCTTGCCTCGAAAGCTAAGGATCCGGGTTCAATCCCCGGTACCAAAAAGAAAAAAGAAAATGTGGGAATAATTTCGACAATAGATGCTGCTCCTCAGGCTAAGAAGGGAATGGGGGATGCCCCGCCCCAAGATTAAGAGCTTCTCCTGGAAGAGTAGCAAGCTTGCAAGCTGATCTTCAACAGACTAGTATTGATGGTTCATTTGTAATTTATTCTCTCGACAGATATTAATTGACATTTCTCATATGACAACCACTGTATTTACATGTTTTTGTGAGGAGCTGAACAAGAAAAAAATCCTCTGGTCCCCAGCATGTAACCAAGTGTGGGCAAATACTAAAAAGAAACAGAGCCAGAAGCAATGATAGATTGGGAAAATCACAGTAAGGAAACAAGAGGGTACAGGAGAACAACTGGTGAAGGCTTTGCTTGGATTCAGGTGGGACTTCATGGATGACCTTTCTGAGGAATGTTTATTGGAAAACTTGAATGGAAAGAGCAAAAGTCGGCCAGTCAGCAAGGAGGCTCAGTTGTCCACTGGGCAGAAGTAGAAACATGGTGGAAGACTGGAGGGAAGAGTGAAAGGGACTCAGCACGGGTCTGACCGAGGCGCTCAGCAGATGCATCTGGAGCCATCCACTCTAGAGGAGCCGCATGCCGATGGGAGGAGATTTGGATGTTGTTTCATTTGCATCAGGACATTAAAGGGCTTCACGCAGGCCACCAACCAATCAAAAGCAGATTTACCAAGGAGCTACTGGAGTTTCAACTTCAAGGGCACACAAGGGCTTTCCAAAATCCAAGAAGGGGCCCTAGAAAAGCCTTCACCTGGTCATGTTTTTGTAAAGTTATAATGTCAGGTTGTATATACACATTGCCTCTCTCATATGTGCTCCATGAGAGGATGTCCTGTTTTTTACATGGTGATATCCTCAAAGCTCAGAATTCCTGTCACATAATAGGTGATTGATTAATATTTATTGAATGAATGAATGATTTTCAAGGCTATTATAGCATCCCTTGACAATAGTACTAGCCTCCAAATTGTCCTCCAGTACTATCTATGCCTTGTATATAAATATGGGTTTTATATAAACCTGATCATACTAGTATCCTTCTAGCCTAGTATTTTCCAGTGTCTGCCTATTGCCTATAAAATAAAGGATCAGCAATTTAGAAGAGCACTATCAATAGACCAAATCAGGCAGATCTGGGTTTAACTTCTCAATCTATTAGATCAGGTAGATAAGTTACTTAATATCTATTTTTCACTTGCTCCTAGGATTGTACTGAATATTAAGAGAGATGTTTTATTATCTCTTGTAAATATAACTTCTGTCAATCCTACATGTTCCATGCTCCATAAGGCATGTAAGCATTGAGTTCTATAAATGTTAGTGTTCTCCCTACTTTGTATTCTCTTGCACTGACTTTACCAAATCCCTGCCTCTAATCATCACTATCACCACCATCACCACAGGGCTTAGCCCTTAGAATAAGTGCTGGTCAAAGAAAGTAGGGAACCGAATATAAGTGGCAACGTCCTTTGAAAGGACGACAGAAAGCCCAAGTTCCAGTTCCATGGGGCGACACAGTCCCAAGCCTGACTAGGAGAGACACATGTTGAGGGGCAGGAGGGCAGGGGTAGCCAAGGAGTCCAGCTCCCGATTTGTTACTTATGAGGACCTCTGGCACATCTGACGGAACAGGCATTTTGGGGATTTGACACTTCTCTATTTAAGTTTCTTTTCCTCTAACAGAGAATTTGAAAGAAATCATCCATATTTTTTATACTCTTCCAAGATAAAATATACTCTTAAACATATCATCTTTGAAGCTATTGGAATGCTTACTTAGAGAATTAGTTTCTCTTCCACTGAAGAAAAGTACTGCAAGTCTCCAATTCCCTGAACGGGGTGGGACTGGCTTGGCAGACAGCGAGCTGCACTCTGCTAAAAGTGATGCACTCTGCTAAAAGTGATAAACTCTGATAAACAACTCTCACCCCTTACTTGCCATGCAACTCCGACTCCTCCCGCACCCTGAGAGCGTGTGTCCGCTGGGTTCTGTGCTTCCCACCAGGCTCAGACTGGTGGGTGACCTGTGAGGTCAGCTGGACTGCTCTGTGCTGTGAAAGACTGGCAGAGGACACAGCCATGACTGGGGGTGTCTTCAAGACTGCCCCGCAGTCTGACCTCACAGATGCCTCCCAGGTCCCTTCCCACTTTAGCCAATTTCCCTCCCGCTGAGGCATGCCCAAACAAAATGGATTGTCTCAATAATTACCGTCTTCAACAACCTAAAATTAAATGTATTATCACAACTCTATGCTACAATGGGAAAGAAATTCGCTCAGAAAACAATTGAAGGGCTAGTCGTGCAAGAAAAGTTTTAACATACAAGTAGAAAAAAGCTTAAGCAATTGTAGGAAAATGTGTTGTCATACCTTATGACACAACAGAGGTCTCTCTTAGTCCTTTTCTAGAGAAACAACAAAACTAAGCCTAGTTCTAAAGAGCAATATAAAAAGTTGTGTTTAGAGTTTGAGTTCTGCTTACTTAATGTGGCATCCATGCTGAAAATGTACCAGTCATCATTAATAAAGGTTAGCATCTCCCTAGAAAGTAATTTAACAATAAATAGCTTGCTATGAATGGCTAATGTTGCTCAGTAAATCCAAAACCTTTTAGTAAGTTTACACGAAACTCTGATAAGGTCTTTGAAACGTCTGTGATGAAGATGGCACAGTAATACCCAAGGGGAGTTGAGCTTCTCACTGGCTGCCAGAGATGGTGACTCTTTTTTGAGATTATGGAAGCCCGTTCATTTCTGTTTTCATGAACTTAAAAATGACTTAAGCAAATCCCCTAACAGTAGTTAATGGTTCTTAATTATATGATGCAGTAAAAAAGAAGAATGTCTTATTCACTGAAAGGTAGTATTATTACTAAAATTGTCTAACTCTATATGACAGCAAAATTAAAAGATGACCTAGCAAAGAGAGAAAACTATCCCAGGAAGTGGGGAAACAACATCCAAATTTTCCCTTTTCTATGCCAAGTTTTACTTTAGAGAATAAGGCTTAGTTGCATAAAATGTTAGAGAAACATAAAATGAAATTGCTGAAGTAGATTTCAAGTTTAAAACTTTTTATCTAAAACAGTTGTTTTTTCAGCATTTTGCTTCACTGACTGATTACGCAAGTATTTCTATGATTAAATTTTTGACTTTAAAGTTGAATGACATTATAGCCCATGTTGAGCCATACTCATTATTATCCAATAATATTTTGAACAGGATTAAGAAACAAGCACAGGCTTTCAAGGGTACTATTGCACTAAGAACGCAAACATGATCACCACACCTGATATTGTCTACGACAATTCTATTGTAGACAAGAACACTTACTTCCCTCAAATTCATGTAAATGCATGGGCAATTCAAGACTTTCCAAAGCTTTTCTGTCTTGGGAACTTACATACTTGGGACTAAGTATGTGTCTAAGCCCAGTTTTCTCATTTAACCCCCAGAAACCCTATGAAATTGACTTTTACAAACTCCACACTATGCATGAAAAATTTGAGGCTTAGAGAGGTTAAACAATATGCTCAAATTACACAGATTGGGAAGAATACAAACAAAATTCAAATTCCTAATCTGTTCAACAGGGATTCAAATGCCAAACTAACTGCAAAACTTAGGTTCTAGTACTCTGCAGAGCTGCCGTATTAGACCCAGCTCTTCATGTAGCTGCTCCACTTAAAGCTGAGGTGACCACACATTCTATGTAACTTTCATATTACTTAGTCATGAATAGTGTACTCCCTTTTCCACCAAAGTGTCCTCGTTGGACAATAATTTCTGTGGCCACCCCTCCCTGAAGTCAATATACATAAAACTGAATTCATATCTTTTCTAGCAACTCCCCAAGTCTGTCGCAGCTGTGACATTCTCTACAAATGTGGATGGCACTATAGAAAAGCCAGAAAACAGCAATCATTTTTCACTCTTCCTTTTTCATTTCCCATACCCATGAATCCATCACATCCTATCCTGTCTTCTACTTTATATCTTCTAAGTCCACCTTTTCTCCAGCTAGTTTCACTAGTTTAGTGTTTACCCTTATAATTTTCTTCCTAGACTGTTGTAAAAGTTCTCAAATGATATTTTTACCTCCAGTCTTACTTCTCTAATCTAGTCTCTGCAACCTGATTGTAATGAGCTTTCTAAAGGGCCCCTCTCGTCATGTACTCATCAAAATTTAAAAACCTAAAACTGTTCCTTATCGCCTTCAGGATAAAGCCCAAAATCTTCCCAAGATCTACAAGTCCCTTTATTTATTATCTCTTGCTTAGCTCTCCATCCTAGTCTCACTACACCATGAACACAGAGATTATAATCTGCTTCGCTGAACATCCTATCACCAAGTTATACAGGGATGTCCACTGTCTTTATGCTTTGGCACACAGTCTCTTCCTACTTCTTGAGAAATGCTTCCTTCCTCCCCACACCTTTCTAAATATTCACCCAGAACAGTTTCAACTTCCTCTATTTCCTGACTAAAATCTCACTCAGTACCACACTGGGCCTGGCAGTAACAAGGATGCATTCTCATGATCCAATTCTGCCATTTCCGCTCTCCTGGGTGGCCTTCTTTGGTGAGGGATGGCGGAATGCCTCTCCGACTCTTCTCTTTCACACTGTCCACATGCCCATTTCCCTGTTGCATCCAATGTTTCCTCAATTAAAATTAAGATCAAAAAAAATTTTTTAATTCCTATTTTCCAACTCTCAGTTTGGTTTAGATGTCTTTCCTTGAACCTCTATACATCCAGGGCATAATGTTCTGGTTTCTTGTCTGTCTCATTCATCTATAATTCCAACACCAAAACTAGATCTGACACAAAGTACATATAAAATACATTGCTAGCACTAATAATAATCGCATATTTGCTTATTAAATTGGATTCAATGAAAGAAATGGTGCTGAAGAAAAGACAATATAAATGTTTAATGTTTCTTGTTTTTATTATGTATTTGAAAGTTTCTGAAAACTGTAAAATCTATATCCTATAGGGTTCCTTTCTTTTTAAGCAACAACGTACAGCCTAGACTTATACTAACATCTATTCAAATGACAGTCTGAATTTCAGAGCCAGAAGGAACCACAGAAGCTGGTCTAGGGATTTTAAATCTATCACTTAGCATTAGATCAAAATCATGCTAGATCAATAGTATATAAAACATTTCACTCCCCAGCTATTCCCTTAGAATTAGAGAAGTGAGATTTGCCATGGTCATAAGAGCCCTGGTCCTTCTGTCTCCAGGGGCAAATCTCACTGGGCTTCTGGAGAATCTAAGGTTCCAAACAGCACACTGGGACAAACTCCAGCCTAACCCCGATTCTTAATGGGCAGAAAAGGGAAACTGAAGCTTAGAGAACATGATGCATTTCCCAAGAGAACCAAGTTACAAAAGGTAGGACTTGAATCGCCTGACACCCAGGCCTGCACTCTGCACATTGTCTCACACTAAATCTAGCAGGAAAAGAGCTTAGCTCTGGGACCTCTAAAAACATAGTCTTATTCCTAGGGAAAGCTATTCGGAAGGACAATGGTAGTAACTGAAAATGTGACACCAAAGAAATGTTTCAATTAGAATGAAAAAAGGAATTCTATGAGTCACAAAGCACTTTGCCTACAATACTGAGGACACTTGGCTAGACTTGATACTTTCCTGGATTCAAATGCACTAAATTTTTCCTTATGTCAAATGTTTAGCACAACCTTTTATGAATTTCCATAGGAGAGTCAATAATAATAATAATTTGATAGAATCCTATGAATGTATTTTCTCTTTTAATCAGCAGCACTCTGGTTATAAAATCATAGCATCAGGTAGCAGTGAGAGACAACCTCTTTGAAACCAGATGTAAGTTATATTGGATCTTGTGAGTTGTATTGTGTTCCTCAAGAAATTCAAATATCAGGGCCGGAGATTTAGCTCGGTGGTGCCGCTGCCTGCCTCACAAGCATAAGGTCCTGAGTTGGATCCCCGGCACCAAAAAAAAAAAGAATTCAAATATTGAAGCCCAAACTCATAGTACCAAGAATGTAATTTTGTTTAGAAATAGGCCACTGCAGATGCAGTTAGTTAAGATGAGCTCATAAGGGAGGACAATGGGACCCTAGACCAATGTGACTGTTGTCCTTCTAGGGGAATTCATAAACAGACACTGGAGAAGGCTGTGCTGCTACAAGCCGAGACTCCCAGATCTGGGAAAGATTCCTAGAGAAAAGCTAACTCCTTCAGAGGAAGGATGGCTGGAATGATACCTTCTTCTCAGACTCAGTCCTCACAACTGTGAGGGAATAAATTTTCATTGTTTAAACCACTCTGTGATACTTTGTACAACAGCCTAATGTACTTACACAGTTCTAGATCTTTAAATGCTCTCAGAGCAGAATTTTTCTTAATCATCTAATTAAGATGCATGCAAAAAAAAGTTTTTAATTAAAATTTCCAGTAGCTTAAACTTGACCCAGGAAAAACAAAAGTAAAACAGCACTACAAGCAATTAGGTAATGTTACTATACAGAGAGTAAAATGAATACAGAATCATAAATATATAGACAATTCTAGGTACTTACAAAACTGATTATGCCTAGTGCTCAGTCACACTTTTCTTTATAATAATGAATTTCCCATGACACACAGTTCTGTGGCCTCCACTTACTTCTTTTGCCCCATTACACCCTTGCCTGAATGCAACATTTAAAAATGTCATTTCCACCTAGGGGCATAGACCTCACTATCATGCTTAAATATAGAAGAAATGTTCCAACATAAGATTTCCTTTATCTTCATTCCCCAATTTATACACATAAGCTTATACACTCTAAGGTACAATTACATGTAAATCATTGGGGGCTCCACAACAAATCTTACCAAAAACTTAGTAATACACATATCAAATAAAGTCTTGGTTTAGTTTACACAGTGATTTGAAAGGTAAACTGTGTGTCTAATTTCTACAAACTTAGCTGTCCTTCAATAGACTACTGCCAAACTTAAGCAGAATCAAGTAGATCCTATCAATGTGAAATTAGATTTTTGAAAACTATGAGAAGTATCTTCTCTAGACATTTCTACCTTCTCTCAACATAAACATTACTTGTACTATAAACATCATATATACTCTATAGAAGAGATTTGTATTTTAATCAATGAAGTTGACTCATAAGTAGAAATAGTATTTGAGTATTTTCTTTCTCATACAAATATATGAACTAAAAAAGAACTATCACCTTTCTAAATATCATTTGCAAACTGGCTGTTGGTATTTTCTCTTTTTTTACTTCCACCCCTATGCTGTAGAGAGAGTCAATATCATTGTCTTCATACCAAGAGACTTTGACCAGCACAGTAGCTGATGACTGTTTTTCCAATATTTCACCAACCAGGTTGGCCATTGCTTTCCCCCAAGAATCTACTTTAGCAGGAAAGGGATTCAAAAGTCTTCTAATTATCACTCATCAGCTCATAATATGAACTGGATGAGTGTCAGCAGACCAGTTGTGTATTGTCTCGTTGCTGGGACAAAGCACTTGCCACCCATAATTGAAAGGAGGAGAAGTTTTTTTAGGCTCATAGTTTTGGGGATTCAGTCTATGGTTGGCAAGTTCCAAGCCAGAAACGTCATGGCAGAAAGAGATGGTGGAACAAAGCTGCTCACTTCTTGGTGGCTGAGGAGCAGAACATAAGGAAAGAACATCAGCAAGAGAAACACCTTCCAAAGGCATATTTCCAGAGACCCACCTCCTCCACTTGAGCCCCACCTCCTAATGCACAGTCCAATGTTCATACAGAATTAATCCACCAAGGAGTATGGCACCCACATGCTCCAATCTCTTCTTCAGGAGTCTCTCAGATCAATCAAGGTGGCAATTAAGATTAACTGGCACAGATTGGTGTAGTTCATTTTAACAAATGTGTATTTAATGAATGGTGACTTCATGTACCCTTGTGCTGTGTGTAGGGTAACAACAACGGAAAAAAACTTTTAAGGAACTTAGACTCTAACGATGGAGACAGATAAATAAGGAGATATTGACAGAATGTGGTACCACTTGGCCTGGTCAGGAGTTGCTCACAGATTTCCTGGAAATGATAGACATGGCCAATTTCAAGAAAAAATGAGTAAGTCTGGCCAGCAGGGAAGGTGGGAAGGTTTTCCTGGTAATGAAGAAAAGTGAGGGAAAATACAGATTGGCGGTCACAGCCCGGTCCCCTCTGAAGTGGAAAGTGAATGCGGGATGTGTGTGGGGACCAGTGCCTGGGGTAGGAAGTGGGAGGAAGAGGTGCACAGGAGAGGGAGCTGTGATACTAGTGGCCTGGGCCTCTGCCGCTCTAGGGAGAACTGGAGCCAGAGCGGCATGGCCCTCCCTCCGCCACTAGGCACGGGGCATGACGAGGGTGTGACACTGGGAGAGTCAGCATTGCGAACTGAGGCTGTCAGCAGAGAACAGACTTGAGAGCCGGGTGGCTACAGAGCAAGTCGTTCCTGAAGCACAGAGCGTGGTGCCTCTCCACTCACCAGCGTGAATCTTGGCCCACTGGTACTGGACTGCAGATCTCTGTCTGCACATGGCAGGCAGGGATGCCAGGAACACAGATCTTCAAAGTCATGTCCAGGCAATGCGCTGGCTCCACTGGGAAGAGCTGCCCATGAGCATCCTTCTCAACTCCACGCTCAGTGACACCATTTTGGGTCTCGCCATCATCCTCAGTGGAAGTATTTTCAACACGGAAATTGGCGAAAGTTATTCTTCTGAGAGCCAGGTTACCAGCACAACACTCCACCATTTTGTTCCTGTGTCTGTAACCTTGACAGTCACCACGATGAAGAGAGGCCCAGGTAAGAAAGACACAGAAGAGGCTGAAGGCCGTTAAGCCACATCTCCGTGCCGAGCAAGTCTCTGCCCTTCCCCATTTCCCAGTCCCTCTGCTAATTTTAATTCTTCTTAGCAAGTGGAATCTCGGAGGATCATTCATTCATTGCAGGAGCTGTATTTGCAGGTTTTCAAGAATTTGGGTGCAGCGCTGCCGTGCACTAGGAATCAAGTTGGGTGCTGAGGGTGCACAAGCGAGCAGGCACACTTAGTTCCTCCACTCGGAAGACATAGCTGAGTGGGAGACTGCAAGTGCTTTGTAAGTAAAGCAGGAAAAAGAAACAATCGCAAGAGGTGATGAATATTTTGAAGAAAAGATAATGAAAGATAATTAGATCGAGTAATATCTTTGATATTTTAAGCCTCTGCATCACTTTACAATCATATAAAATAAAATAGTGATGTTATTAAACAGCATATTAAAGCATCGAGAATATACAGTTTCACAGAAAGTCAAATATAGCCCTTTCTAAGGTATTCGCTTACCGATTACCGTGAAAAACGCCGGTGGGTATTAGTGTATTTTTCTGAAAGTCTCTCTCTGTGCCCTTTGACAGTGACAGCACCTCGCAGTCTGCTGTTCCTGATAGTATGAAGAATGTCTCGTGTAAAGTTCACGAAATTACATTAAAAGATGTTCTAGGCTAGATTATTCCATTTCTTCTAAATAATATTTTTGAAGACTATTAGCTAAAATCCTCCAGTTAGGACAAAACACGCGAGAAAAAATGATGCAGCATCTCACCTTTAAGTTCACAATTGTGGCCCGATTATGAGAATAAAGCAAGTCTGGATGTTATTTACTAACAATATTTTAGGAAAATTTTTCCCTTGGAAAACAGTGAGATATATGCCTGATCTATAACTAACAGTGAGGGAGAAATTTAACATCTATGATGCCAAGTGATATTGTATTTCCTAAAATAAATGATGAGCATACAGTTAAAGCACACAGCAAATGCACATCGTGCCCTGTTTTACAGGGTTTGGAAAGTACCGCTACTCCTGATACTACAATTGAGGGCTTGTGAATTCGGATCAGCCAAAAGATAATTAGTCCAAGACCACCTGCCTTTACTTCTTAGGGTGAAATCTTGATTGAACAACATTTTTCCAGTTTTGATGTCTATGATCTTCTCCACAAAGTCATTATAAAATGCATCCCTGAAATGAGATAAAAATGGGAAATTCCACTGTGAATTGCACCAAGGAGTGAAGCACACTATACATATATTCATACCAAGGGCCAGAGGGATACTATTCTCATTTCTCATCGTCAAAGCATTTATAAGACTTCTATCTTCTTTTGCTTTTGTGACCTCTAGCCAGAAAGGCCAAAGTAAATAAAGGTCAAGATAGATGTCAAATCGAGCAATTATTACACAGGAACTTGGCTGTGACCCTCAGATTAGAAACAGTGACCTGCCACAGAAACAGGGGAAAACCTTCCTATACCTCCTCTCCCGTCAAATGAAATACAATCGAGATTTGCAGCCTAGACTGAAAAAAATGATATCTTTCATTTGCCTCTTAATTTTCTCTTCCCTTCATATTGGGGTTGTCCTCCCATTTTTTTCCTTTTGGCTGTAGGCTCTGAGCTACAGACGCTAGGGAGGAAAAATTACTAGGAACCAAGGATAGCAAAAGAAAGCAGGGTAGAGGAGGGTAAGCCAGCACATCACAAAATGCTGTGATGTCACTTTTGTTCATATAATTGCACATGAAACCACACTGAAATTACACCATTTGTACAGTAGTGGAAATTGCAAATCAACAATGCTATTTTTTCTGCATTTGGCCACATATGGAAACAAATTTTGAAATATTCTTTGAAGGAGTATGATGCAAATTTGCAAATTCATTTATATACCTCATACCTCAGCCTCTTTTGTAGAATTTCTAGAATCTCATCTCATCCTCTTTGGTCCCAGAAAATTGTCACTCTTCACTCCAGATACTGTGTTGAAAATATTGAATTTATTACTCAGGCTTAGCACTACAACCCATGTTCATTCCTGAATTCTTCTAACTCCTTAAGCCTCTCATTCTTCCAAAGAGCTATATTAGTCCTTTCACTGTAAAACCAGAGAGAGAGAGAGAGAGAGAGAGAATATATTATTCAGGAATTTTTAGTTGAGGCAGAACAAAATAAAGACATTTTAAATAACATTAATGGTTTGATACTTAAGTCTTGCAAAGGAGTCATTTGCTTTTTCTTTCCCCACTTATTACAACTCACAAGGGAATATTACCAACTAAACAAAAAAATCCCACCATCTTCCCTAATAAATAAATTCAGTTGAATTAATAGCTTTTGACTCTTAATGTAATTATTTCCAGAAAAAGGCATAAAGTCAAAGAATTACACATGGAAATTTGACTCTGAAACTAGCTGATAGGAAAACTGTGAGGGACAAACACTAATTGAAAAAAAAAATAAACCAGAAAATGACATAATCACCTCTTTGTTATTAGAACATTGGCCTGAAAGGCACCAGGGAAGGGGAGGGAAAAGGACTTTAGAAACTAAAGTCACACACTTTTAAAAAGTTCTTAAATTAGAAAACTTTAAATGTTGATCCTAAGGAAAGAATATAAACATTACTGTCAGGTCATTTTCATTCAAATTCTGTTCAAATTTAAGTCTCCACTAAAAAAGAAAAGTAATTTCAAGACTGTCTTTGCTACTCAGTTCAGAAAAATGAAACAAATAAAAAGAAAGGTTCTTGAATGAAGATCACAACTGAAGTATTCTAACTGCTACAGAAACCACACTATTAAGTCCAGTATTTTCTGCTACCATGTGGATTGTTTTCACATCTTTGTCCAAGGGATTTGACCCGAAATGTTAATGTAAGTCTGGCCTGTTGTTGTTGTTGTTGTTGTTATTGTTGTTGTTACTATTGGTTCTTCTGGTGACCAAAGAAGCTATAGTAACCAGTGGGCTGTAGTGTGAAAATTGCATAGCCCTCCAGAGTTCTTCACAGACTCCATTACTTTGGAATATTATTTCCTCCAAAAACATCAACACCCAAGAAAGGTTTCAGGGTGAATACTGGAAATTCCAAGTTGTTTCCTCAGGGAAAGTCCTCTTGATCTTCAGTGCACCATTCTTATTTACAAATTCTTGGAGCTGAGGCTACACGGGAGGACTCAGTTAACAACCAGCTTGAATTACTACATCTTCACTGCGTCTGCGGTTAACAGAAATGTGAATGAATAAGATTGAGGAGGCAGCCTGTGACGGCCTGACGTATTTTTGTCTTCCTAAGAGGTGTGACCAGGGTTTTTTCTTTAATTGTGTACTGAAAAATAATTGTCTGGAGATGAGAACCCAGAATTTAAATAGGAGTGGATTCCCTCCAAATTTCATCCCAATAGCTCCAAGGTATGAATCACTCAAAATAGGCAACTCCTGTGGCCACTATTTCTTCTTCATGCTCTGAACAATGCCAAGTGGCTGGGGTGGGGCCAAGCACGGGAGACAGTGTGCAATGGACCGCCTTAGGGACAGCTCTTCAGGTTAGACAGGAGTTTGTGGGCTTTGGGCAAACTAAAAAAATAGAATAAGATGATTTAAGAATGGGAAAGATTAGACTTTAAAATTAGAAAAATATTTAAACTCTTTTAATTGGTGTTTGCTCTTAATGGCTTCTTTATTCCTTTTGAAAACTTTGAAATAACTTAAGAAATCATAATCTTCTCTGGGATTATCCTTAAGCACTGGGAATGCCAGAAGTTTGTTAATATGCTTGGGTAACATTATTATCCTTTCTTGGAATGTAATTCTCAAGAAATTTAAAAAAAATGAATGCATAACATATATAAGTGAATCTATAAGGTTGAATTTCTTCATAATCAATCACTTTAGTATTTTCCTAAAGAAAAGTACTTATTAAATACCACTATGAAAAGTGTATTTTAATTTTTTATTTTTGTTAGTTCATGTTGGCGGGAGGTCGGGATTACATTTGTCATGGGTAGTCAGTTCATGCTTATAACTCATTTTAATTCTTTTTACTTCCCCTCCATGAGAAATATATTTTATACAGTTATTTTTCCAAAAATCTATATGCACCCCTCCAATTGATCCTTAACTTTTACCAAATTATCCTAAAATTCAACCACTAAATAGCCAGTGAAAATATATACTTGAAGTTCAATATGCAGTGAAACATCTATTCTGAACTATTTCTGAGGCAAATTAATTTGCTCTTCCAACAACTTAGAAAAAGTTTCTCCTTTTAAAAATGAGGAGATTGAGATTCAGAATGGTCACGTCTGTGGCCCTGAGTCAGCTGATGGAAGAATGAACTAGAATCCGAAGTGCCTGCATTCCCACACATCACCTCATGCTCACCTCCTCGGTCTGCATGTCATGCCTCAAATGTTCTGTAGGAATTCAAAGAAAGTACCAAATCCACTGGTTAAGGCTTCAGAGGAGAAATATGCATCAAGAGAGGAAAGACGATAGCCACAGTAAAAACAGTAACGTTTATTAAACACGTCATTGACACTGGACTGTGTACTTAACCTACACTCTTTTACTTCTCATGATATAATAGGTGTTAAATGCTTCTTCTTAGGAAACTGAGGCTCAGGAAGCTATGTAAATTGCCCTGGGTCACAGAGTTACCAAGAGACTAAAGCAGAATGAGACTCCAGCCCTGCTCTGTCTGCTAACCAAGCCAAGCTCTTAACCGTGATTTCCACCAGTTCTAGAAGTGGGGCATGAGAAGAACCAGGATGGGGGGAAGAGCTCACATTGAGAGCAGAGGAAAATCAAGTTGGAAAGATGTATCAGGACCAAGTCACAGGGTGGCAGAAACTCAAAAGAATCAGATTTTATATAAGGACTTTTTGTAGACCTTTGACCAGGAAGAAAGACCGTGAAGGATACTATTCAAAGGAGGTTCACTCTGCAGCAGGAAGAGTCAGAGGGAGGAAGAGTCAGAGGGAGGCCAGCTAGCAATCTCATGGCTGCTCATGAAGGAGCCATAATCTTATAGCTAGAACATGAAATGATGAAGGCCTAAGCCAAGTGGCCAATGTGGCCATGAATCAGAAGAAACAGATACAGAAAACAATAAGGCGGAAGAAAAGACACAGCCTCTGACTAATCAGAGGCAAGGAAGCCGGCAGAGCCTGAGTCACAGGTGAGTGGAGAGCGAGGCTGGCAGTGGGTGATGGTGCCACTGAGCTCAGTGAGGGGCAGCAAGGGCTCCGGCGGGGAAGAGTCCGGCCTCCTGACTGCGGAGGAGGGACGAGGACGAGACGCATTTTCAGATCTCAGAACAGAATACATGGCCAGGCCAGTAAAAATGGTGCTGTGCAGGCCGACAGGTGCAGTTGTTTCCTAAATCTGCTGGAAGAGCCAGGAAGAGAGGGTGCAGAGCTGCAAATCTGGGCCCAGGAGCCCCCTTAAATAAGAATGCAAGAGAGAAGTGAGCCACCAGGCAGACGGGGGCCAGTCCTCTCCTGCCGTACGGGGTGTGGAATTCATGTGAGGAGACAAGAGCACCAGGCAGGAAGCAACATGGGCTCCATTTCTAACCCTAACCCTGCCCGGAGTCCCCGAGGGCAGTGACTACCCCAGAGCAGGACTTAGTGTACTTAGGAACTAGATCTGAACCTTGAACTGGTGACTCCATCGCTCAGCAAGGATTACAGTGCCTGGAAGATCACAGGTTCCCAGTAAATCTGCTGGAACGGAAGTGAACTGGTAACTGTCTTCATGCCTGGCAAGGCTCGTCCTCAGCATTGCTGGTTATGATACTCCACATGAGTTACTTAAGAGTTCAAGGAAAAGATGCGTTTCTGAAGCACTGCAGAGAAGACATTCATAGAGAACTTGGTATTTAAACCGGCCTTACCTGAAAGGAATAATCTAAATTCTTGAATAGGAGGGCAAGAAAAGTAATCATTACTAAAGTACAGAGGTGGAAGTGAATCATCTAAGCTTATGTGAATGAAGGATATGAACCAGGGGGACGGATTTAGTCTGGGTGAGTGTCCCCAAAAGGCCCTGTGTTGCAGGGAGGTACTACTGGGAGGCACCGTGCACCGCTACAACCGAGGCCTCATTGCTGAGGTCAGACCCTCAGTCTCTTCTTCCTCTTCCTCAGTTTTGCTTCCTGCCAAATGAAGTAAGCAGCTGTGTCCCCCACATGTCCCTGTCATGTTGTGTGCTGCCTTCAGAGCCCCAAAGCCATGGGGCCACTCAGTCCTGAGCTGGGCACTGCAAAGCCATGAGACAGAATAAACCTTTTCTCTCTCTAGGTAACTGTCCTGGGGATTTTGTTATAGTGATGGAAAGATGACTACTCTGGAACCATGAGCCTCACTGATTAGACTGACGCTCAGTAACCAAGGGAAGACCACACACCATCAGGCCTGGCTGCGGTGATGAGAGGAAGAAACGAGACCCTGACAGCCAGGGTGTGTGGTCTGAGTGATGGTGAGATGCAGCCCTGGGAGCTCAGGAGAAGGGGAGGATTTTAAACATGGATGCCTCGGTCTAGGAATCATCTGAATAAAATTCTTCCAAAGCAAATGAAGTGAATTCGAGCCTCATTGAGAGTCAAACACATTTTCTGGATATCCCAGCAAGGAAGTGAAGTAAAGCTTAGGGGGGCTGGCGTGTGCTGGTGTGCATGCGGACAGGCAGCGGTCGTCCTCTCCTCCCAGTTGCTCCACAGCACGGCCTCCAGCTCCGGTTCCCTGGTCTCTGGTCCTCTTCCAGGGTCTCCCCTAGACCCGCTGCCTTAGCTTTTTCGAGGCATTCCTGTCCCTGCAAACCTCAGTCTGAATGTGGCGTTGGGCTGCCATAGTGCCCAAACTACACAAGCACCCAGTTTTGAGCTTCCTTCTACAAAGTGTCTCTCATAAGAAAAGAGCCATTGTCCCTCTGCTTTGCTCAGAAAACCATAAGCAATCAATAATTAGCCACGTAAGCAATTCACCTAGCATTTACTAACAACTTTGAAAATTCATATTGATTAATTCTCCCTTTAATTTAATGTGTTACCTAGCAATATCTATTTTTCTCCCATGTTAATGAGAATCAACAGATATCATTCAGTGACTCATCGACAGTAATAGTATGAAATTTATTAGAATATATAATCAAGTGAAATGTATCCAAAAGAAATGAGCGAATCCAGCACCTGCCTTGCAAGTGCAAGGTCCTGAGTTCGATTCCCAGTACAAAAAGAGAAAAAAGAAAAGAAATGAGAGAGAAGAGGAATAACTGAACAAAATAACTCACAAACCACACCATCAAATATAAATAACCCAGAATTTGGTTAAGTACGAATACCCCAACTGTACTCCTCACTGATTTCCTTTTATTTTAGGTGGTTTTTATTTTATGTACTTCCCAAAGTGGCAATTAAGACCCATCATTGGTCTCAGAAAAAGCCTAGAAATAAGTGGAAAATAGCATAATTGAATATTTCTGAGCCCACTAAATAGACATTGGTTATTAATAATCCATAATATATGACTGACCTTAGCAGATGTCTAAAATGCTTTTTTAAGCAAAGCCAAGACTGACTTTAGTCATATAAAACAAGAGAAATTCAAACATGCCTCAAATTTCAAATGAGTTCGTTTTTATCATTTTTTTCATTTAAATGACATTGCACTAAAAAATGGTTGAAGGAAAAGAAACAGATGGAGTAGGAAAATAAAGAGT
Organism: Heterocephalus glaber; assembly: GCF_053883595.1. NCBI lineage: Eukaryota > Metazoa > Chordata > Mammalia > Rodentia > Bathyergidae > Heterocephalus > Heterocephalus glaber. Next base: position 1,207,062 of record NW_028258413.1, on the reverse strand, counting down.
TGACTACAGAGAATCATCTCTTTATATTTCTTTTCTCCATCAACTTCAATAATCCAGTTAATTGTACTATCTTTAAGTGTTGTTTGAAATATGCTGGTGGTATCTGTTCTACCAGCTAGAAAGCAACAGTCTAACCAAAGCGCGAGGGTGTAACACGGAAACCGTGGAGAGGGGCAGACAGGAAGCACGTGTTCCAGGGGAAATGGGTTTCCCGGCAAATACTGTGATTTCCTGGCCCTCTCCACAGGTTTGTAGGACCCCGCTTACAGGCCAATCTATGAACTCTGAAAGACAAAAAGGGGAGCCTCACGTGCAAAGTGTACCGCACTTTACCGACTGGAGGGAAGGCAGCGTACCTGTCCATTGAACAGCTGTCAAAACTTCCACAGGCACTAAGCAGGCAGCCGCCCAAACCGATCCTTTCTCCGTGGGACTTCCTGGCTCCAAGAAAAAAGGCGAGGCCTCCGCCCACACAAAAATTCTCTCTTTTGAGCCAACTGTCTGAAATCATTACCAGAATTTTATCCCTTTGCTTGACAGCTTTGATCCTTGTGAGAGTGTTAATTCTTCTGTTGGAGATAATAGTTCTCCCTATTCCCAGAGACAAATACTTATTATTTCTTAATTTTGCCAGGTCTGCTGCCCATCACATACAAATCTTTTGCAGCTAATGTAATCAGGTCCAGCAAATACTTCAACAATATACATAATTATACATATAAACATGTATGTATAAAATCAAGATATATCATCAAACTGTAGGCTAGAAAAATAAACTATATCAAGTGTTAATCTGAAATAGTTTCTTGCAGTGTACATTTATAAATATTTCATATGGGCTACTGAGACAACAATTTTTATCTTATTTAGCTATAAACTGTGAAATAGTGTTTTGTATTATTCTGTAATTTGTAATACATACGCCATTAGACCCAAACTTTAGACTAAAACAGAAAAAGAGCCCCTTTCAAAATATAATATTAATAAGGGCCGGGCATTTAGCTCAGTGGTGCCACACCTGCCTTGCAAGCACAAGGTCCTGAGTTTGATCCCCAGTACCAAAATAATAATAAAAATAATGATAATAATAAAATTTTACAGAAAGGCAGAAGACACTGAAAATTCTGAATCTCCCTCCAAATAAGTTTTTTCCTTTCTTCAAATACCTGCTAAGACCTATGAAGGGGAAATGTCAAAAGGCCACATTAATGTCTGTTGAGCGTGGGAAAGATAAAGGACAATTATATCAGCAACCCTATCATCATACACAGATCAAGATACATATATAATATCCCCAGATTAAATCTGCTATGTTGCTTTAAAAAATTTACAAATATTCCAAAAATGTGAAGATTGCCATGCCCAGATGCAGCACAAGTATCTTCCAATTAGTTCACTTGTACTCCTATTTACCTCTTAACAATTTTAAGACCCTATCTTTAAACTGTTAAAAGTTTTTCTGATGGTGAAATTTTATCTGCTCGAATTTAATCTTTAAAATAGAAAACTCATTCTTTCTTCTAGTTTTAACAGTAATACAGGCATGCATTTTTATTTCTATATGAAAATTGTGCAAATATGCACTATGGTGAAAAATCTTTGATGTAGAGTAGTCAAGAATGAAAACAGATTAGCTCTTCATCCCCTCCTCCAGGATTCCTCCATCTCTGATGGTTCTGAGGTTCTCTTTTACATAGGAAAACCTCAATTAGATTACCTGAATTTGTCTGAATTATGAAAGCTCAGTGAAGGAAGCAGCTCACATGGCGAGTGTCTGTCGGTTTAACAGACTCAGTCTGAAGCACACAGTTGATCGTGTTGCTGCCTAATATTCTAACCTAGTCTATGCTTCCAACTCCACAAATGCAGCCGTGCAAAATATTATAAAATCCTGCACTTAATAGATGCAGAACCTAGAAAAGTCATGTTCTTTCCCTGACTTTCACTTTTCTTATCTGTTGGTCGGGAAAGGTGAATCACAGCATTCTTCTGTGGATTAAACTAAATAAGCTATTAAGGTGCCTAGTACATAATACATTTTCAGTAAATCTTCACTTTTAGTATTATAACTAATAAAATATAGCATTTTAATGAAGATGCTACTACTTTTAAGATCAGACATTGAAATCACAAGTGTTCTTGGGCTGTCTTCCTCGCACTACCCAAGGTCCTTGTAAGTCTAACACTTTTACCTCTGTTTATATCTGCATAAGTTAGGGGCTTGGACCAAGTGATTCACTGGCTTTTTGGCATTTTACTTACAGATTTGACTCCACAGGTAGATACCAAACTAGATAGAATTGGAATTATACAGAAGAACTATTTTGATGATTTTTCTTCATTTCTAACTACTGAGTAAATTAATTTAACTAAGCTGTTAAACCATATCTATATGTTGATTACTTTCTTTTGACTTGGGATTGTTAGGAAAAAGTACCAATCTTATGTCAAACCTGTTCCTCCTCTTACAGTCTACAAACAAGCCAACCTGAAGCATTCGGTACACAACTCCACGTCTTAGGAAGCTGCAAACTTCATTTTGAAACCACCTCCATCGTGGTTCCTTCCCAGGGACCCCACATCCACACGCCCCACAAGCCAAGCGAGGACCTGGATGGTATCTAGACCACAATGCCAACAATTATGATTCTGGTATTTACTGACAACCAAATGAGAACAACATAGGCCAGTGTTAACCTTAACAGTCTAAAAGCAAAATTTTTTCAAAACAGTATCTGTAAGCACAATAGTTTGAAGTTTCAACAGAAAATGTTTTCTTATTGTATAGCTTGGTCAAATTTCAAAGAAATAAAAGGAAATGTTGAACGTAATGTCCCCACAAGAGTTAATTACCATCAATGGGTTTTTTGTGGGCCAAAGCATGAGCCTCATTAACCCATCTTGCATGAGCCTGCTGTGCAGCAAGGACCCAGACAGCCCCTCTGCAAGAGTTTGCTGTCTGGACATGCTCATCTTGTGGTTGAAACTCCAACATTTCCACCCATACAGTGGAACAGAAAATACTTTCATTTCCTTGAAAAGGTAAAGTATTTGCTAACTTCCATTTGTATTTTGCATATTTCTCCTTTTTATAAGACTTGTGTTTATTTATTTAATAGAATATTTTTCTATCCTACCAGAATCAGAAGTATGCATTTATTTAATCCATTTCTGTAAGTTTGTAGAGTATCACTTACATATTATTCAGAGCTCTACATCTACACAGGATCTCTGGCTTTTGTCTAAATTCTCTGAAAGTTTACAAAATAAATAAAATCTATATTTTGTGATTAGTAGATGCAATCTCAAATATAGTTTGAGAAACACTTCAACTTGGTAGAACTATTTATGTTTTTGTATGACATACAGATAAAGAGGTAACATTTCAGCTTTCATTTATGTTAAGCCTCAATATAAAAGGGACTTGAGTAGATTTATAAATATTTAATCAATGTATGAACATAAGCACAATCTGTCAGATAGTGTTCTAAAGATTCTGAATGCATTATTTCATTTCGTTCTTGTAACAGCCTCACAAAAGTAATCTATTGTTGTATGAAACAGATGAGAACGGAGGTTAACAGAAGCTACCTTGCCCAAGTCTGAAAGTGAGAAGCAGTTGTGATGAGGTTTAAACCCAAGTAGTCTGATCCTAGATCCAGGCTCTTGACACAAGAACATGGATGGAAAGGGAAGCCATGGTTAAAGACCATCTAAGAAATATGCATTGAAAATTGTATCTAATACGTAGCAAAAAGAAAATCATAAATTTGGTTCTGATTTTCAGGGAATCAAAAATAAGAAAGCAACATAATCAGAAACAAATTTTTCAATGACCATAAAATAAAAGATGTGCCAACAACTAAGAAGACATATGATCTCTAGCTCTTTAGTCTGGCGAACATTATGAGAGAGTATTCTAAAAGCAAACAAAGGAAATGTAGCACTTTGTCATATTATCCAAAGGCAAATCCAAAGACTAACACCAGAACCTAGCTCAGAAGATGCACATTTTCAATGTTCCAAAAAAATTATCCAAACATATATGTCCAGTGATACAGCTGGATCTCCGAGTCAAACTTCAATATTTCAAGCAATTATACACTACATCGTCTACAAGAAATCTTCCCTTCTGTAACAATATAACATCTCAGAAGTTACTAAACATTTCACAACAGTTAAGAAACAAGTATAATATTATATTCACAGGTAGGAACCTGAGATGGGTTTACTTTATCCTGCTGATTTAGAGCATAAATCTATGTAATAAATTGGTAAAGTAGAAGGGAAAAAGGACACACATAAGCTAACCACTCTGCACTTCAGTCTCCTAAGCTGTTAAATAGAGATGAGATGACAGTGGCTCTCTGTTTGTGCTACCATGCAGATTAAATAAGATAATGCATTTTTTAAAAACTCTTAAAACAGTGCCTGGTACTATACACTGATTGAAATGTTAACTTATGACTAGTAGGACCACTCCTAAATGCATATTTAGAAACTCTAAGGTGGCTTCGAGGCTTTATAAAAGCTAGCAACTTGAAACCGAGTATTGTGGCTTAAGGAATTAAAAGTGAAATTTTCGTATGTGCCAGGAATAAGCTCCCTGACAAATCAGTATCCAATCCAGAAAGCTTATACCCAGTGATCCTTATTGATTTCTCCAAATGCTTTAAATCATTTGGAAAAAAATGTTAACTTAGTTGTCTAGTCAAAATGAAACCTTTGGACCTACTAATAAAGAGAAGATGTATCTCTTTCCAAACAGGGACACTGTTAGAGTGAAAGAAGGTGCTGACATATATATAACAAAATGACATGTTGTATTCCTTTTCTTTCTTTTTGTGGGACATGGTAATGCAGGGGAGTTTTTTCCCAAATTCTTTAAGTCAAATATTCTTTTCCTTCTGCAAAGAAATTCTTGCTTAATCATCATCCTCTGACTTTACACTTTCTGTAGTCTCAAAATCTTATCACTCAGAGAAAAATAACAAATATTTATCTAATTTTTCATAGTAATGGTTTTTTAAAAATATTATTGAAGGAAAATAAATATAGGATTATAGAAGATAATAAGAAAACTAAAACACGAAACTACTGAGCCATACTAAAATAATTCTTGTGCATCCTTTGAAAATATAATTCATATTTACATATTTAGAAGACTACTTTTTATAGAGTAGCAATAGTAATGGAATAATATTCCAATTGAATGAGATCTTACTGTGTGTCAATAGAAATTAATTGATAAGAGGCTTCCATGTGGGGAAAGGGTGGTATTTCAAAGAGGAAACAATATAGCAAGGGAAGAGCTCACACGCGATGATTCCTACAGACCACCCAAGCCTTCCTCCACTTCGCTGGTAAGTGTGGAACTGAAAATGTCATGATCCGGTGCTCAGCCCTTTACTCACAGTCTTTACTCAGGCTGGTAAAGAAAGCTACTCTGCAAAGACGAGGAGTGAGACCTAAGCCCATAGGATTTCAGAGTTGTATTGCAGCGCACATCTACACATTTAAAATGGAGAGCTGAATTCAATGCTTTTGCAAGTAGTTCTATATGAGCATGCATAAAATATTTATGGATAGCTAATGGATTTTTCATTATTTCCAATATAACTTTTCCCCCAAGAAAGGCAGAGAGATAATTCTGTGACTAAAAAGATGTTTATTTTCAAAATGTATACATGTTTTACAGAAGTTAACAAAGCACATATATTAGGGTGTTAAAGTCTGTAAAAAGTTTGTGAATGATGATCAAGGACTCTATTTCCAGTACTTGCCAAAGTTCAGTCCACTGGAGCAGCTCAGCATTTGTGCCAGCCCTGCCTTTGTGTCCTAGTTCATAGAGCTGCACACCCAAAAGAGCAAGGCCAAGTCAGCCTGAGAGGTTCCCAGTGGGGTTTGCAGAGGCACTGAGATCCAGCTGTTCCGGGTTCAGGTTTTGCTGCGCTCAGCTGCTGCCTCCAGGTACTGCAGACCAGGCCAACAAACCTGACCAGAGGACCTGAGGATGCTTTTCCAAGTCACTGCCATCCCTCAAGTGGGACCAATAAACTGGAAAGAAATATTCCTAGACATAAATGACCTACGGAGGTAGAAAGATAACCGCATGGCCTGCTGGTGCCTCCCCCCCCCCACCCCTGTCCCTCCCAGGAGCCAAGATGCCTGAGGCTTCTGTCCTCCCCACTGTGCCTCTCCAAGATCAGACGCACGCTCTAGGCTCCCTTCTAATTCTCCTCCTCTGCAGACAGCATGCGACTACTTCAATGTGTGAATATGGTGTACATGTGTGTATGTGTGCTGGTGCAGGGAAAGGTTACAATTCAAACTTCAGAGTATAGTTTCTACTAAATATGCATCACTCTTACACCATGCTAAAGTGGAGAACTGTAAGTTGAAACACTGTTAAATCAAAGCTAGTCTGTGTGTATACATACAAGCCCATATGTTATACTCACATACAATAATTTTTCATGATAGTATTATGGTGTTGACAAATTAATAACACAAAAAAGCTATTCGCCTTTTCAAAATACAGTTTTCTTATAGTCTGGGTTCCAAATGGAATATCAAAAAAGTATAAAAATAGGTTACTGTGAAGGAAAATTGCGCATGTTAAGTTTCTGGTAGCTAAAATACCAACATAAGGTATATAGATCTATGTGTGTGTAAATACTCATTCATCAACTATAAATATACATATTCTATATATTTATTTTAACCTAGCTTCATTTCTGTTTACCCACTCTTTCTTATCCTCACAATTAATTTCTCATTTTGTTTTAGATTGTCTTTGACCAGAAAGTTGTGGGAGGGACTCTTAATTCTTGTTGAAAAGTATTGGAGAACTAATGAGGATAAATTGCCTCCAGATAAAAAATGCTAAGTAGAGAATTCAGATTTTTTAAAATATCATCATTATTTAAAGTGATTGAAATTGCCTCAAACTGCTGTCAGTGTCACCATGCTCCTCTTACCAAGGTGCTTCTCCTCAAATGCTAATATTCTAAAGCAAGAACCCAAAAAGAGTTTGAGGATTTCATTGTTTTTCTGTTTTCACTTAAATTAGTTGGGTTTTTTCCCCTTGAGTCACCAAAATCAGTCATAAATTAACTATGACTAGAATTACTGTAAAAACCCTATTCTGTGTTCACGTTAACATGTCTTTCACCCTTTAAAAATGTCTGCTACATTGCATACACATGTCGTGCTGGTAAGAATGCGCCTTTGAATTCTAATGATAGTACACTCTGGTTGCAAATCATTTTTTCTGCACTATGTCTAAGTCAATCTCTTCATTTTGTACTCTTGCCAGTCATGCATTATTAATATGCTTCCTCCATGTTACCTTAAATCATGCCAAAATTGAACTTAATATTTAGTATTTTTAAAAGGAGAAAACAACACAGTATTCCACACATCACAGCTATCTGAGTGTGTACATATTTACGTAGTATATATATTAAGTTTTTTCAAAATTTTCAATTGATTGAAAAAATTTTCTTATTTTTCAGCCCTGGAAATACCCAAAGAGACTCTTTAATCTGCTAGGTTAGTAAGAGAGCTGTGAATAGTTCTTATTCATCAGTCTCATCAGATAATTGACCACAGAGCCCAAAACAGAAAAGGTTTGGAAGAGGATGTGTCTGGGTGATAAAGGAAGTCACTTAAGATGTTCATAGAACTCCTGTAAAGTAGATTTCGAAAGAGGGAAAAGCACTTTCATAGGTTCCTTGGCTAATCCCTTAAACATGCAAATGAGTGACTAAGAGAAAATGAATTTAGCAATGGATAGAGTGTTTTTCTGTGGTATCTGGGGTCATGTTAAAACTGGTGTGAATTAAACTAAATCCTAGGGGTCTCATCTATGAAGGTGAGGCCACACGAAGAAGAGTCCACACGACTGAGCAGGCTCTGAGGCTGGGTGTTAATCACTGGCACCTTGCGAGATTTCCTTCTGCTCTGTCTTGCCATAAGGGATTACATGACTTCTTTGTCTTCTGAGTTTCACAGGCTCCACATAGATTTTAATGGATTTCAGATGATTTCATTGCAGTGCTAAGAAAACAATCCCCATCACTGAACACACAGAACCAAATGGACCGCTCTTTGGTGTGTCTCCAATTCATTTACAAATTACCGTGACAATCCCTCTCATTCATCTCTCTGGATCTCATATAAAGATAATTACTCATGACAATATTGCATGAACACATTAATAATACAACAGGCTCCTTGTATTTTAAAAATATATAGGATGATTTTACTTGATCAATTGAAATATTAAAGAAATATAAAAATATATACTACTATGGAAGCAAATAACTATGGCTTTTAAGTTATCAAAAGCCAAGTTACAAATGAAAAGAATTTCTACTGACACTGATGCTAGTTTCAGGGGGGAAAAGACTCAAGTTTCCAAATTTACATACATATGTGGAAGTTTATAAACATGCCAATTTCAAGAGTAGTCATCTCACCAAGGGGCTCGTGGCTTTGAGAAGACCACACCTATGCAGCCAGATGCTACAGGATCATGCTGCGTTCATTAATAACTACTGCAGGTATCCAGGGATTTAGCTCAGTGGTTTCGCCGCTTGCTACACAAGCGCAAGGACCCAAGTTCAATCCCTAGTACCAAAAAAAAAAAAACCCAAAGAAACCTGCAGGCCAACACGTGTGATGTGATGGCACATTCTTTGGAATAATATAGGGCACATGCTTGCTCTGTATCTATTGCAGGAAGAGGCAGGGACATTACTGTGTTACAGGAGTTTGGAAGAGCTAAGTACGGACCCCAGAGCATACTGAGGGCAGCCTGATGGAGAAAGGCTGGGGAAAGACAGGCAGATCATGAGCTCTGGTTGAGGAGGCTTCTGGCAGCAGAGAGAGAGAGAGAGAGAGGGAGAGACAATCCACATTTCTAGACTTTCACCTTCAATTTAAATCTAACAGACACAATTTGGACTTGAAATGTTAATGCCAGGAGGGGAAGCACCATCACACCAAGCCCACTGACATTAATGCATTTCATCTTTCTCAAGAAAAAGTGGTGAGTTGACCATCCCTAAAAATTCAGCTCAGACAAAGAAATCTATTAATCTAGTATGAGGTTGCTATAGTACTATGGGAACAATAATTACTATAAATGTTTTTAGTACCAGGAATTGAACTCAGGACCTTGTGCTTGCCAGGCAGGCACAGCACCACTGAGCTAAATCCCTGGCCCTTAATTATTATAATTTTTAAATAGCCATTTAAAATTTTATCAAACTGAAAATCCCACATTTGAAAATATTCATTTTACAGTTTGCAGCCATTTGCTTTGCATTTAGTGAAAGAGGAAAATTTGCTACTACTATAAATGGAGTATTATTTTACATTTTATTCAATAAACGGTTACCATAGGGCCAGGGATTTAGCTCAGTGGTTTTGCTGCCTGCTGCACAAGCACAAGGACCTGAGTTCAATCCTTGGTACCAAAAATAAATAAATGAATAAATAGTTATCATAAATGGTAATAGTTCTTTAATTATTTTTAAATAATTGTGACCAAATATCATATACATATTTATAGTTTAAAACATATAAATAAATGTATCCAAGTGATGGCAACTACTCAAAAATATGCCACCTGAGATTTACATGCATTGTAGTTTTGTTTTGCTTTGAAACAGTAATGCTTTGGGATCTCAGATTACTAATTAAAAAGAATAAAGATGATACTCTCTGATATTTATTTTGTGCTCTTTAAAAACTTCTTTTACAAAAAGAAATAAATAAGCAGCTTGCTCGTCACCAAAAAGGTTAACAAGATTCTTACCATATTCTCTGAAGCTTGATTAAGCATTTTAATTAAACCATCATATCACAATGACTTGAGAAATACTTATGATGTTTCATCCACTTTAGAGGCTATTGCAACTGTGGTTTGGAATGACTCAAAACTGTGTAACCAAAAATTTTAGAGTCAAAAAATATTGCCTTTGTTCAACAGACATGTGCTTATAATTTATTGAGTTATCTTAAGTAACGCTCAGGACTTGGCTTCATCCTGAAACAAAGGAGACAGAGAAAATACTGAAAACAACTCTTTCTCATAAGAGTTCACAGTGGATCCTAAATAAACAAAATTTTTAAAAGCATGGGTCCTAATCATCCTAAAATCTTAGATAAATGTGAAGCTACATTTCTAAAACTGATCCTAGGTTGATAAAGCATGCATATATAAATGTGAAAAAAAAAGAAACGGGAAACACTAAAAGGATTTAGCAACCATGTATGAAGAAAAATGAGTAAAAGTAATTCCTTTCAATAATATGTGAATGGGAGAGGAAGAAGCGAGGAGCAGTAAAGCCCATTCATCTCACAAACGGAACTAGATGACAAGTTGCCGAAGAAAATGTTCCCTTTGGATCACGTGTTTGCTTCTGCATGTGGTATCTCGCATCTAAAAGGAAAATAAGAAAAGCAAACATGGTAGCCAGGGAGAAGAAAGGATGGAGCATAATTAATAGACAGCCTCCCCCGTGGATATTACACAGTGAACCGAGCTCACTGCTGCCCAAAAACGGCAGCAGGTGAAAGAGAAGAGCTCAGGAACCGCCGAGGGTCTTTCAAGCATAAATTCGGGTCTAATTTTCAGAAACACCACCACCACCCCCACCGAAAGCATAGCTTTTATGTAGCTTTTTCTTGGTTCTTAGGCATTTAAAAACACAGTGCCTAAGTTTATATTTCAAGCAGATTATGAAACAAAGTCTTGGGGAAAGTAAATTTTTAGACTGTAAGCAAGCCAGGTGCTGGCTTCGTAAACTACATCAAAACTTTGCAAAGAGCGCCACCTTCAGGCGCTTCACACACGGCGCTCAATCCTGAAGGCCTGAGCTCGCGCCTTGGGATGGGCGCTACTTCATGCTTCTGGTTCTGGCTCAAACCCTTTTATGTCTGAAGATCAGTCAACAGGAGAACGCTAGCTCCACGGTTATTCCCTAGGGTTAACTGTAAGGAAGGAGGGCGCAAGGAAGAAGCCCTCTTCATTTTCTACTTTAGAAGCAACTCACCATTTCATATTTCTCACCTTCCAACTTCTTAAATGTCTTCTTGAGTTTAAATTCTTAAATGAAACATTTGCAAGCTCTAACTGAAAGAAAACAGAGGAGACTTAAGCAAAATTCTCCTTTCTTTCTCTCCTGAGTATTGTTATTTCTTTCCCCCACTTCTTCCTCTACTCTAACTATAGTCAGAGGTAGCGGGCATATAAAAGAACCTAGAAGGAATTACATGGAACAGGCCAACCAAATAGATTCCAAATCCTGACTTTTAAATCTTAGACCACCTTAAGAATGATTTGACTTCTTATCTCAAAGAAGGAGGCCCACCCCAGACAGATCTACTTTCAGATCTCTCTGTCAGAAAATTACCATATTTATTATTCAGCCCAGCAACTCCAGGAACAGGGGTATAAAAGAAAGAGGAGGACTCACCAAAGCAGGGCTCTCCATACCAAAGAGGACGACACATAGTGGTTTAGACAACCAAGCATAAACATTTGCACAGTTACACATACAAAACCACTGGCTATGAATTTTGGCCATGACCATTAAAATTTCAAATAAAGTTTTGTGAACATATTGTAATGGCTTCCACAGACAGAATTCCATGAGTTCCATATGATGATTACATGAGAAAAACATTCACTCAATAGTAAGAATCATGTCTGGCATGAGAAAATAAATATTTTCCTCCTGTAGACAATTACTGCCTTATTACAATGCAGGGTAAGGATGAAAATCTCAGCAGTGTAATTTGAAAACAAGCCTCAGCTCTTCCGGACAACTCTGCCTCGGGTCAGACGAAAACAGTCGCAGAGTCTGAGGCTTGGAAAGGCCACTGGAAACAGTTTAACGGATCCTGCTTCCCGTGGCAGAGCCCTGCGTGGGGAGGTTTCCAAGACTTCCTCGCCCCCACCACTCCTCAACTTCTCATTTTTTTCAACAGATTTGACCACAGGAAAATTCGCCTTTACATTTACCCCAGATCCTGGTCTTATAGCTTCACTAGTAGTTATGTTTCCATTTTGGGGCAACAGAGAATAAGCTTAGCTCCCATTCGAGAAACAGCCCTGAGGCGTTCCCAGACGAGGTGCCACCGCAGTTAACAGTCCCAGCCTCCCGCTGCATTCTTTCTTCTCCATCCCGAGGGAGCGGGTACAGTTCTGTGACTCCACGGCAAAGGAGTTCAAGTCCCTGGCCTGACTGGCCCATCTTCCCAAAGGCAGCATAGCCTGGTGAGCCCTGCTGGCCCTGTGGAAGCGCTCCTTGTGCAGCGAGGGGCACTCCAATGCCTCACACAGTAGGTGACTGCTTTTATTAATAAAGTCAGCTTCAGTTAGATTCACTGTAATTGAGGAAGGGGGATGAAAAGGAAGACCTCAAAGGCTCACTATTTGCTAACTGAATGTGACAATTTTCTATTCTTTCCTTTTTCTGCCATTGTTGTTCACACAAAAAACTAGTTATAATTTAGACTCCCCAGAAAACTGAATGGATAAAGACATAAGTGTGTAATCTAGAAAGACAAATAGAATTTCTTTTGCTGTGCTATCAAGCTTTATGAGGAATTTTATGTCATTTGATATAATGTGATATAATTCACAGGAGATGATGTAATAAAAGTAATTTTTGCATAGAGACCATTACAGTTTGCTAAAGGTTTACATGTAAAATGTAACTACTGAAATGGACGGAGTGTCCTGATTTATGGTGTATGATACCATGAGACAAAACCAGGAGAAACAACTCAGCCACAGGGGTTTTGCACAGCTGAGGCCTGCAGCAGCTGCTACTTGGCATTTCCCTGTGGACATTTGCAAACTTACCCTGCATTGTTGAAAAACAGTAATGTCAACCAAATTACTTATTTTGTTTCTTATTCATCAGAAATTCAGCACTGGCAAGTTTTATATTAACCCCAGAGCTGTTAAATGGACACTGCTTCAACATAGATGCCTTATACAGGTGCGGATGGATGGAGACACATGCATATCAGCTTAGAGAAATACACACCCCCATGCTTCTCCGAGCGTTCTGGACTGGGCTCTAAGGTCTGCAGCCACCCCACCGAGTGGGCTGGCCGCCTGGTGCCGGTCCACACCCTGCATGCTCGACCTAGGCCCGCGGCCTCCCTGTCCCTGTCCACTCGGAGAGAGCTGAGGGCTGCAGGGTGCTGCTGACCTGGGAAGCACTGAGGAAGCCGCAGAGATGGAGACCAGGGGCGCGCTGCTCCATTGGCCTCCTCCTGACCGGAAGGTTAGCGGCGTCGGCGTACTCCTGTGTGAGGTAACCGGTAAATGCACCGATTGCTTGAAACAGGAAGCCCAGACTGCTGTGCCTTGTGCGGTCTGAACCCCCACCAGCCGCAGCATCCTCTTGGGATTTCCGGGCCAGCGCAGCCTAGGTCCAAGCTGCGCTGTGCTGGCGCTGATTCAGCTGCAGCTGTTACGATGACTGAGGAGAAATGCAGAAGATTCTCTGCTACAGCTCCTGAAATCCTTACAACTAAGGTGAGGGCGTGCTAAAGTGAAGGCCATGTATTGCAGGGCCAGGACTTCCAGTAGTGGGGGTGGAGGTGACGTCACCGCTGACGGCCGATGACATCATCGCCCACCCCTGTGGAAAAGCCTCGGGATGCCCCAGCACAGGTGTGCGGAAGATGCAGCTGTCCACAGGGGATGGGTGGAGAGGGAGCTGGGTGTGCGGGTCCTGGCCTCTTCCCCTGCGCCTTGCCCTATGAGTCTTTTTGATGTGTTTTGGATGTGTACCCTTAAAAACTGGTTAGTCAGTGAATAAACTGTTTTCCTGAGGCCATGGGAACACTTCTGTCCCTTGTTCACATGCACGTGGGAGAGAATGAGGCTTTTCGGTAGAAATGTGATACAAGTTGTGATTTCACTTACCTGCATCGTCTTTTCTCAATGAATAACTACTGAATTATGTTTCATTAAATTGAAGCATTAAGGCACAGCTCTCAGCACAGAGGAGGCATCTGGGTCAATGTGTCACAGCTCCCAGTGAAGAGTAGGAGGCTTCCAGGCCAACCTATCACCATTCCCAGCACAGAGGAGGTGAGCCACATGGGCACCAGCAGCATCCCAACACTACCACCACCCACCCCTGTCGAAATTAGAAGACACGTAAACAAGGCTCAGAACCAGACTTCCAGATGACCTACAGCAACCCCAAAGGGAAACGAGACAGAACACTATGATACTCAACCACCTGGACTCCCTGAACTGGCAACAAAAGAGGATCTGGAAAAAATGAAATTAGAAATAATTTCTCAGATAACAGTAGAGATTGTGCCCATAGTGCAAGACATGATTAATAAATCTAGAGAGGACACAGATAAAAAAAAATAGAGGAGCTGAGGAACATGATGGAATCCCAACACAGGAAACAAATGGAATCCTTAAAATAGATGCAAACAGATTTCCAGGAGATTAAAAACTCCATTGAAAGTTTACTTGGCAGAATGAGCCAATGTGAGGGCAGAATTTCAGATATAGAAGATAAGATTGCAATTAGTGACCAGGAAAAGAAAAATTTCTTTAACATTGTAAGGGACCATAAGAAATCAATCGAGCGGGTGTTAGACCATGCAAAGAAGAATAACATAAGACTGATTGGAGTCAATGAAGAAACAGGAGAGAGTGCAGATGACATAAAAAAAACTGTTCATAGAAGTAATGGCAGAAAACTTCCCAAGCAGGGGAAAAGAACTTGACATACAGATAAGTGAGGCATATAGGACTCCAAATAGCCTTGATCAAAAAACATCTACACATAGACACATAATTGTTAAGATTCCAGAAACCCAACAGAAGAACAAAATTCTACAAGCAGTTAGAGAAAAGAAACAAATCACATACAGAGGAAAGCCCATCAGAATCACAGCAGACTTCTCAATGCAAACCCTCAAGGCAAGAAGGGGTTGGAGTAAGTATTGCAAGCCCTAAAGGAAAATAGCCTCCAACCCAGATTGATGTACCCTGCAAAACTATCTTTCACAATTGATGAAGAAATAAGATATTTTCACTACAAACAGAACCTTAGGAACTTCATGAATACCAAACCAGCACTCCAAAAAATTTTAGACAAAATCCTAGGAAAAGACAACAAGGAACACAACCAAAGGAAGCCCAGCAGAATGAATCCACTGGGCATGACAAGAAATTAAAAGCAAAGGGGGAGAATCCAACAAAAAGAAAAAGTCATGACAATGATAACTGAATACATATCAGTTATAACCATCAATGTTAATGGTCTCAACTGACCAAGCAAAAGAAATAGACTGGCAGAATGGGTAAGAAGGAAGATCCAACAATATGCTGCATACTAGAAACACACTTAATTCAAAAAGACACTGATAGATTGAAAGTTAAAGGGTGGAAAACAATACTCCATGTGACAGGAACCTGAAAAAAAGCAGAAGTAGCTCTCCACTTTGCAGACCAAGTGGATTTCAAACCAACACTAATTAAGAGAGATGAAGAAGGACACTACATCCTTGTAAAGGGAACAATCTAGGAGGAAGAGATGACAATCATAAATACCTATGCACCAAGCACTAGTGCACCCAACTATATAAAACAAATACTAACAGACATGAAAAATCATATAAGCACTAATACAATAGTAGTGGGGGACCTCAATACCCCATTGTCACAAATAGATAGATCAACTAGACAAAAAATGAGCAATGAAATACTAGAAATCAATCAAACTCTTGAACAAATGAACTTAACATGTTTACAGAGTGTTCCACCCCCACAAAATCAGAATGCACATTCTTTTCATCTGCATACAGGTCTTTCTCCAAAATAGACCACATACTCACAAATAGAACATGTTGAAGCAAGTGCAAAGGAATTGAAGCTATCCCCTGTATATTATCAGAACATAGTGCAATGAAATTGGAGATCAATAGTAAAGAAACCACAAGAATTTCATAAACACATGGAAATTGAATAGCACACTTCTGAATAACCAATGAGTCACAGAGGAAATTAAAGGAGAAATGAGACAGTTCCTACAATTAAATGACAATGACAATACAACATATGAGAATCTATGGGACACAATGAAAGTAGACTCACGAGGGAAATTCATAGGAGTGAATACTCACCTTAGGAAAACAGAGCGAGCCCAATTAAACAACCTGATGCTGAACCTCAAGCTTCTAGAAAAAGAAGAGCAGGACAAACCCAAAGCTCATACAAGGGAGGAAATTATAAAGATCAGAACAGAAATCGATGCAATGGAGACTAAGAGAACAATACAAAAAAATCAATGAAACCAAGCTTTGGTTCTTTTAAAGAATAAACAAAATTGACAAACCCTTAGCCAACCTTATCAGAAAAAAGGAAAGAAAAGGCCCAAACCCATGCAATTAGGAATGAAAAGGGTGAAATGACAACAGACCCAGCAGAAATCCAGAGGATCATCAATACCTACTTCCAGAACCTATATGCCAATAAGATGGAAAACTCAGAAGAAATGGACAGATTCCTAGATATGTATGAATTTTGAAAGTTGAACGAAGAAGACCTAAAAATTCTAAACAACCCAATGTCAATCAATGAAATTGAAAATGAAATTAAAAACTTACCAACTAAGAAAAGCCCAGGTCCTGATGCCTTCACCACTGAATTCTAAAAGACATTTGGAGAAGAACTACTCCCACTGCTGTTTAAACTCTTCAATGAAATTGAAAGAGAAACAATACTCCCACATTCATTCTTAAAAGCAAGCATCACCTTGATCCCCAAAGCAGAGAAAGACCCAACCAAAAAAGAGAACTATAGGTCAATCTCACTAATGAATATAGATGCAAAAATCCTTAATAAGATACTAGCAAATAGAATGCAGAAGATCATCAAGAAGATCATACACCCTGATCTAGTGGGATTCATCCCAGGGATGCAGGGATGGTTCAATATACACAAATCAATCAATGTAATACACTATGTCAATAGAGCCAAGGACAAAAACCATATGATCATCTCAATAGATGCAGAAAAAGCATTCAACAAAATCCAACATGCATTTATGATAAAAACACTACAAAAAATTGGAATACATGGTCTCTACCTCAATCTGATAAAAGCCATCTATGAAAAACCAACAGCCAATATCATACTAAATGGTCAAAACCTGAAATCCTTCACACTAAAATCAGGATCAAGACAAGGATGTCCACTATCACCACTCCTGTCCAATATAATCTTGGAAACATTAGCCAAAGCAATTAGACAAGAGAAAGAAATAAAAGGAATAAAAATAGGAAATGAAGAAGTCAAATTGTCATTATTTGCAGATGACATGATAACTCTATATAGAAGATCCCAAGAACTCCACCAAAAGTCTTCTAGACTTAATAACCAAATTCACTAAAGTAGCTGGTTACAAGGTCAACACACACAAATCAATAGCTTTCCTCTACACAAATGACAGACTCACTGAGAGAGAAATAGGCCAAACAATTCCTTTCATAATAGCATCCAAAAAACTGAAATACCTAGGAATCAACCTAACAAAAGAAATCAAAGACCTCTTCTCTGAAAATTATACTACTCTGAAAACAGAGATTAAAGATGATATCAGGAAAATGGACAGACCTCCCTTGCTCCTGGGTAAGAAGGATCAACATAGTGAAAATGGCCATACTTCCAAAACTGCTATATAGATTCAATGCAATCCCAATTGAAATTCCAGCAGCATACTTCACAGACCTTGAGAAAACAATCCAAAAATTCATTTGGAACAAGAAGAGACCCAGAATAGCAAAAGCAATTCTAGGTAACAGAGACATGGCAGGGGTTATTACAACCCCCATCTTGAAACTATACTACAAAGCTACTGTGATAAAAACAGCATGGTACTGGCAAAGAAACAGACCAGTGGACCAGTGGAACAGATTAGAAGAGGCAGAAAGAACTCCAGACACACTCAGCCATCTCATCTTTGACAAAGGAGCCAAACACCCTCACTGGAGGAAAGATAGCCTCTTTAATAAATGGTGCTGGAAAAATTGGGTTTCAATTTGCCAAAGATTAAAACTAGGCCTACATCTCTCACCATGCACTAAACTAAAACCAAAATGAATTAAAGATCTAAATATTAAAACAGAAACGCTGAACTGGCTGGAACAGAGGTCAGGTAGAACTCTTGAAGACAATGGTGTAGGAAAAGACTTTATGAACAAAACCTCAGTTGCCTGTGAACTAGCACAAACAATCAACAAGTGGGATCTCTTCTTATTAAAAAGCTTCTGCACAGCAAGAGAAACCACAAGCAGAGTGAAGAGACAACCCACAATGTGGGAAAAAAATTTCACCTGTTGTTCCTCAAACAAAGGTCTACTACCTAGAATCTATAAAGAGCTTTAAAAAGTCAGACCTTCCAAATTAAAGACCCAATCCAAAAATGGGCATCTGAAATGAACAGACATTTCTCATACAAAGAAGTTAAAATAGCAAATAAACATGAAAAAATGTTCAACATCACTGGTCATTCGAAAGATACAAATGAAAACAACTCTGAGATTCTACCTCACTCCAGAAAGAATGGCTGCTATCAAGAAATCAACCAATAGCAAATGCTGGCGGGGGTGTGGGGAAAGAGGAACCCTGCTCCACTGGTGGTGGGAGTGTAGACTGGTGCAACCACTGTGGAAATCAGTATGGAGATACCTCAAAGAACTAGGACTGGAAGTCCCATTTGACCCTGCTATCCCCCTGCTGGGGATCTTCCCCAAAGAATTAAAAGAATCATACCACAGTGATATATGTGTGCCCATGTTCATAGCAGCACAATTTGTAATAGCTAAAGCTTGGAAACAGCTCAAATGCCCATCAACTGGAGACTGGATAAAGAAAATGTGATTTTTTTATAAAATGGAATACTATTCAGCCATAAAAAATGAGAAATTAGAGATATTTATAGCTAAATGGATGCACATTGAGGTGATACTCTTAAGTGAAATAAACAGGAGACACATACATAAATACCAAATAGTTTTCTCTATTGTGAGAAACTGAAAGTGTAAATAAGGACTAAAAGGTATAATAGATAATAGGAAGAAAAGGGACAAAAGGGAAGGGGAAGTGGGAGGCGTAGGGGAAAGGAAAGAAGGAAATGGAATCAATATGAGAAAATGAAAAACTGGAAACAAAGTCTTTGTAAATAGGGAGGGATGGAGGGGGTGAAGGGAGGGCAGGGGAAGGAGGAAAATAAGAACCAAGAGAGGTTATGTAAAGGTGCAACTTTCCAATGATGAATGTCAGTATATTGTACACCTAAAATGTACCAATAAAATTAATTTTAAAAACTTTTAGGATTAATTTAAATTCACTTTGCTATTGAGTGTTTTCAGTTTTAGTTTCACACAGTGGCCTGTGCCTATAGTCTTAGTAAGGTAGGAAGAGCACTTGACCCAGAAGTTTGAGACTAGCTTGAGCAATCCAGCAAGACCCCATCTCAAAAAAAAGAAAGAAAGAAAGAAAGAAAGAAAGAAAGAAAGAAAGAAAGAAAGAAAGAAGAAAGAAAGAGGGGGATGGAGGGAGGGAGAAGGAAGTGGAAGGGGAAAGGAAAACAGAGAGAGAGAGAGAAAGGAAGAAAGAGAGAGAAAGAGAGAGAAGAAGATTAATTCATTTTCCCATCAGTTAAGGCCGTTTACCCACCAATGTATACTTTTGCATCTTTTATAACTATACCTATGCAAAATCATCATTCTTTTGACGTTAACATGTTCTCCCTGAGTATGCCCTGACTACAGCGTTTTTTCTTGTGTTTGTTTCGTTTTGGTAACAATCAGAATTGGCCATTCGCTGAAGGACAGAAAGCGCCAGGAGCTCCTGAGCCCCACACGTGGAGAAGCTTAAGTGTAACTAACCTGAAAGGGCCGGCGACCATCTGCAGTTGCCGCTAGGCGGAGGTCACAGCACTGCTCCGCCCGGGCGGGCCTGAGCCCGGGCTCGCCCTGCCACCTCCTCCCCAAGCCCAGCAGGGGAGGGGCCTGGCCCCGCTTGCCTGCCTGTGGCGCCCTGCGCCTTCTCAGATGCCCACGGAGACACTGACAGCGCCGAGGCCTCAGTCCGCCACCTCTCTGTGCTTGGACCTCAGCCAGGAGCGTCCAAGAAGGGAGCTCACGTCGGCGCGGAGCTCACGTCGGCCTGGCCAGGCCAAGGCCTCTGCAGCATCCCTACGCCTATCCCCGGAGTCAGCTTTGCAGATCGGTTCTCTCCGCTGACGCTTCTGCTGATGTGTTCGAGCAGCTCAGCAGCTCCTGCTGTGGCCCCCGGCCTAATCACCCTCCTGGTCCTTCCGATGTCAGGAGCCCCCGAAGTCCTATTTCGGTCCAAACAGAGGTGGGCACGACATCCGGAGTGCAGCCCCGCAGGGCCACTGCCGCTCCACGCAGCAAGGTGACTTCGGAAAGCACACCGGGCCTGTCCTGAAAGTGGAAAGCCGTGGCCATCCCATCCCGGCTGGCCTCTGAATCCGGACCACTCTGCTCAACACCTAACAGCTCAAAGCATGCTTGGATTTGGGTTTCGGAACGAAAACAGAGGAATTACTTTAAAAGTTATTAAACCTACAGAATTGAATGAACTCTGTTTGTAATTACATTTAATTACATACTTAGTGTGATTGAAGAATACTATGAATGTTTAATTTTTAAAATTTATTACAGTAAGAGATACATTGCTGTTAATCCTTCTCAGAATTCTCCCCCTCACTTTGAACACAGGATCCCGCTGTTCTCGCCACTCTCTGCAGCGTTTCTGGAAGTGCTCTTTCGTGAGTGTCTAACGGTGCTGTCCTAGCTGCTTCCGTGTCCCGAGTCAACGTGAAACATTTACAATCCCGCCTTTCTGTTGGACAGATGGCACTCCGCAGCAGCACTCACAGAATTTTGATCACACTTCAGAAAGACACTCACAGCAGAGGACTCTGGAGCTGCTTCAGAAAGTGACGAGAACCACAGGATAAGTGTGTTTGAAATGAGGGCGAATATTTTGAGGCAAGTTAATGGCAGTGTGTCTTCTACTGTAATAAATTTTCATTTATGCATTCATGTGTATTTTGATCACACTTGAAGATAACTTGAATATATGTGTATATATGTATACCGGATCTACAGTGCTATGTAGTAAGGCTGCGATTCCAATTTCCGGGAAGCTCCTCCATGAGAACTGGTGACGGTCCTTAGCAGAAGTGGGGTCTCCCTTCCCGTGCGCTAGCTTTCCTTGTTTGCTTGCACTCCTGTTTGTTTGGTTGGTTGGTTTTTTTGACCACTTCCCCATAGTTTAGTCATTTTCACTCCACATGAAAACTCTAAAAACCTGCTTTCTTATATTTTATTACCCAGCCCTCTGCTTATAACACTGATCGGCAAGCACTTCTAGGGTTCTCACCAGGGTTCCGGGTCTCATTCCCGCCTGCGCTCTCGGAAGAAAACTGCCAGCCCCTGTTCCCTAGGTTATGTGGCTCTGTGACCCTGACCCTGAACACAGCTCTGCCCTGGGCAGCCCCAGGGTCACTTCCGTTCACCATCCAGGTCAGGGATGGGGTAGGAGCTGCCCCTCAGGCCAGGCTACGGCGAACCCTCTGACGGCGTCTGCGGAGCTTGCTCCACTGCACAGCACGGTACCCAGCGGTACCTCGCTGCTCCTTCAGAGACTTGAGCTTCCCGGGCCGTGTTAGCTGCTTGGAACTGAGCGTGGCCCATGGTGGCATCTGAGAAATGCTGCTTTCTTTTATTCCTCCCAACCAGCCTTGCTATTCGAATTATTTCAGACCAAATACACAGGTGCCTCGGTTTACAAACACTATCCTTTCCACAATTCTGGTCACAAACCGAGTTGGACAAGAATAGAATCAAATCAATGGCAAGGTTCGATATTGACCTTATGGGGAAATTTAATTTGGTTCTCGTCCAGTTTGGAGAATAGTGCCTGAACTCAGCCCCCAACAGTGCCTGACTCCATCTTGGACAACGGTGTGTTTCTCACCTAGTTAAACTGCTGCAAGGATCAGAAGACACCAGCGATCCCAGCTGCACACATGTGTCCACCAGTTGTGCGGGGCTCTGCAGTTCAACCCCTGAGGCCACATCTGCCCGCTGCCTACCGCAGCCTCCACTCAGCTGTGCTGAGGTCCATGGCTCCCTGGCCAGTGAACTCCAAGATGGATTCATTATATTTCGACTCATGGCAGCTTTAGAGAAGCTGTCAAATCATGTCAGTCAGACTTGGTGGGCAGCTAGGAGCCCTGTGGAGACTGGTATGTAACTGGCTTCCTGGTTGAAATTGAAGTCTATTGTTGGCAGTGAGAGGAAAGTAGCAGTCTGCTGGCTTCGTTCAAGAACTGTGAGGACTAGGTGTTCACACTCAGGGAAAACTACTGGCGCTTGGTTCACACCTAGCCCTTTCTGCATGGCTGTCACACAAGTAGTCACTACTTAAAAGAAGTTAGCTCTTGGTCTAGTATGATAGGCATTTGTTGGCTTGCTTGCTTGCTTGTTTTTAGTGGTGCTAGGGAATGAAAGTAGGCTTTTGCACAGAGCTACATTCCCAAGCTTTCTTTTTATTTTTTTTAAGCATGGTCTCTGCAAGTTGTCCAGGCTGGGGTTGAACTTGTGATCCTCCTACTTCAGACTCCCAGAGTGCTGGGTTAATAGACATGTATGTGGCACCACACCAACTCAAGCTAGTTAACTTTAATATGTCAATTTGGAAAGATCATGGTGCCCAGATAACCTGGTAGTTGCATCAGGCTGATGCTGTGAAGTCATTTCCAGTGGGGTTGACGTGTAAGCCTCCTGCAAGTGAAACCGATGGTCCTCTGCACTGTGGGAGGCCTGGTGACCAACGAGTGCTGTCCTCTCAGGAAGAGGGGCCTGGCAGCTGATGGGGCTGCAACATCCTTGCTTCCCTGTGTTGCCAGCCTTGCGGACTTCTGATTTCACAATTATGTAAGCCAGTTCCTTAACATAAATATTCTTTAGACATACAGGAGGCTGTGCATATCCTTCTACAGGTATCTGTGTAAGATACACATGTTACACACACGTATCTACGCATCTGCCCAGCATCTCCAGCCATGGATAGCCTCATCCCGAGCTCCTCAGAGAGATGCTGGAGCAAGTGAAGAGCGATGGCATGCCACCCACTGCCCTGCCACATGCTGCATGAAGCCAAGCACACCGTGCTACCAAACGT
Organism: Heterocephalus glaber; assembly: GCF_053883595.1. Classification (NCBI taxonomy): domain Eukaryota; kingdom Metazoa; phylum Chordata; class Mammalia; order Rodentia; family Bathyergidae; genus Heterocephalus; species Heterocephalus glaber. The sequence goes on along the minus strand of NW_028258413.1, from coordinate 1,183,775 downwards.
CACCAGTCACCCTCCTAGGCAGGGCCCACGCATCCCTGCAGGCACTCGGGTTTCAGGCAGGTGGAGCCGGGGCACGGTGAAGGGCTGGTGGGCAGGGGCCAGACATTTGTCAGACACTCCCCTTTGATCTTGCCGATCTGGCCTGCAGCAGTGTGCGAGTGAGCACCAGGCTGCTCCTCCAGCGCCCTCTGCATGCGGCCGGCCACACCTCCAGTACTTCATCTCCAGTGCTTCAGGTGAGGACTCAGGTTCCATTCCACATCTGTTTACCTTAGCACAAGATGCCTTCACATTAAATCTGTCCCTGAAAGGAAGTTAAAAACCTTTAGGTTCTTAGATAATAATTTCAACTCTTGCATTTTGGACAGTAAGAATACAGTTTGAAAATGTTCTTTGCTATTAGGGCAAATAACTTCTCGTGGTGATTACTACCAATGATCTGAACGGATAACACTTTTTAAATCTTATTTTTTTCAAATGATTTCATCTAGATCTTCATGCAACTTAAATATTTAATTTTTATGCAAATTAAATATTGATTTTCTTCCATACTGCTCTGTATTTTATTGTTACTATGAATTCTCTGTAGATTTTCCCAGGGTCCACTTCAAACATTATCATTCTCTCTGTTTATTGTGATTAGATAAGAGATGAGAAACACTCCTTACAGTCTATTTTTCCCATATATCAAGAAATCCCAAAACTGTTTCTACACCATCTACTCCAATAAATCTCCCAAAAGCAAATCACATGCCCAGTTCACCATTACACCCTCCATTTCTTGTCTAGTGATGAATGGATATGCTAAATGAATGAGTAAGTGATAACTGTGGAGAGGGACAGTCGCTTTCTTTCAAAATAAAACTTAAAGACTGTAGCCATTTCTTTATGGATAAGAGAACAAATGGACCCAAATTCTTTTGAGAAATTCATTTTTCTTCACATCAACACTTTGAACTTTGAATAAGAATTCACATTACTAAGAAGAAAAAAGGAATTCTTGGTTAACATCGAAGACGATCAGTAATGGGCGGTGTCAGCTCTGACCCCTCTCACTACCTGACTTTTCCCAAAAATCAATCTCTCCCCCCGCCCCTGGCCTTGTTCTTAGAAACAACTATGCATAATATTTCAAATCTTTTAAGTTTTTTAAATAGGTCCTTAAAATATTTTGTTCCTGTAAGTGAGCAGTTGCCTGCAAAGAAAGGTTTTCCTGCTGTTCTTAAGACACCTCTCAACAGTTTCCACGGCTCCTCTCTGACATAGCTGCTTGAGGGACTCTTTTGCTGGATTTTCACTACACATCAAAATGCATACATCCAAACTATCAGCACATAAAACAAAACCAAACAGCTAAAGATATGTGCAAAGTTTTAGTATGACTGCGTTAGCAGCACACCCTTCAATGAAGTTCCGCTAGGTAAATCTAGTTGCAGGACTTTCTCAAATTTCTAGGCTTTCTGGTGTGCTTGCCATTCTCACAGAGTCAGAAATAGAAACACCCTTAGATATTTTCTCCTCTAAGAGTACCTACCGTCTACCGGGAAGGAATTAAATTTCAGGAACATTTGCTTTGACCTTAGATAAAAGTTTCTGCAGGAATAAAAGAAAAAGCAATGCATAAATATGCAAGGAACGGGGGCCAAGGAAGTTTATTTTTTCTCCCAGGTTTGTGCACCATACTGGGACAGTTGGAATACTTTTATGTATTGCCTGGTTAATCCAGAGCCCAGTAGAATCCATGGCCCACCCTGTTTTGTGGTAGTAGAAGCTCAACTGTTAGGTCACTGTAAGAAAACCTCCATGGACTTGACTTAGCCAGGTTTACCCAATTTAATTACACATTCCTTTGGTACCTGTGTGATTAATCGGTTTTTAATTGAGATCCATTGTTTCACATGTCTGGCAAACAAATGAGAATGGGTGCAAGCATCATGAATGTTGATAGCATAAAAATGAGTGGTATTTACAAAATCCTTTACAGAGAACAATCAAAAAGCACTGACTCCTGACATCCAAAAAGAAAGGCAGGCTCCTGAAAACATTGCAGTATGTCATCACCGCCTTATTCATCAGACAAGGCGTCATGACTTCTGGCTCCTGCCAAGGTCAAAATGACATGGAAATTAAAGAATTCGAATCAATTCAGGGCACCTTCAGCACAGCTAAAGACACGCGGGAAAGAGGACTGCAGAGCTGCTGTAGAGAGTGACAAGGACGATGGGATGAGAGCGTCTGAAGGGATGGGAAGGACTTTGAGGGGGATTCGTGGCAATCTGTCTTTTAGAGTAATTTTTTTAAACACACACCGTATTTTTCCTTCACCTCCATTATCCAGCTTGCAAGGCTTTCAGAAGACCCTTAAAGCTAAAGGCGTACACAGTTCAGACATACTGTCTTCTTCAAACTTGTGCTCTTGATTAATGTGTTTTCTCACTGTCACAAACCTCTTTGCTTACTCATGTAACATGACAGCTGAACAGACAGACCATGGAAGTTCTTATTAAACAGAGACATATCTGATTCTAAATGATTTCCCTACTAAGCAAAAGGCAATTTCATACTTGCCTAGAAAAGACCACTTTGTTAACATGCCCAGAAGGATTTCTTTATTACTTTATTGACAAACAATAGCTCACAACTGTCCTCTCATGCCCAAATCGATTCCATTTTTTCTATATAAAAAGATCACGAGAAAAACAAAACTACTGTAACTTGTTTTTGAGATTTTGCCAGTATATAATTTTTTTAAAATATTGATTCTAAACAGCTAGACACTTGCTGTTCTCCCTAGTTGTACAATTGTCTGAGTTTAGTGTCCTAAAGAAAAAATGCTAAGTAGCTAGGCCTAACATTGTCCTCAGAATTGTAGACCCTGCAGAAAAAGAAGAAAATAACAACACATGCAAAGTATGTCTACTCTTTTGTACATTAGTATTCTCAAATAGATTGGAAACAGGGCCAAGTTCAAGACAGGTCAGAGCTATTTGCAGTATAAGCCAAATAAATTAAATATTGAGGTTTAACAAAAATCTTAAGGCTTAAATTTCTTTTCCATAATACAACAATTAGCTGATAACTCAAGCTCTGTGTATAGTGTATTTGTTTTTTAAAATCTCCAAATTCCATTTCATTTTGCTAAATTTTACTGGATGTATGCGCATGTGTCCCTAATATGACACAGTAGAGCTGGGAGGAGTTGGAATGCCTTGTGAGCTGGCTGCTAAACATATCTCAGGGCAAAGCAGTGTCTCCAGCACTCTCAGGCTAGAGGTCTTAAGGGACCTGTCCCAGGTCGTGCAGCTGGACAGTGACTGAGGCAGGACTAGCCCAGGCTAGGGCTAGCTTCCAGGGGCCTGGCGTGGTGGCAGACCCTGAGAGGGTCTGCCCCATGAGAGGGTTGGGGAAGAGGGTTGTCAATCACCCTTACTGCTGAGGACAAGATGCTGTACCCGTTAATCAGAATGCGATCCTTCCTTTAGCAAAATCTCAAAGTGATATCTAGTGGAATACCTTGTCTCTATGGAGAAATTTAATTAAACTGCAGTCCCTTTATACTAGCACAAATATTGTGAGGGAAAACAACTCAACTCCTCTGACACTTTTGTAAATAGGTTTAGTGGAATCCATTCTGTTTACTTTTACTGACATTTGTTTTTCAGTCAATTATCCCCCATGGTTATTTTTCCCCTCGTAATTTATTGCTAGCAATTTATCTATAAGAATAAATACAAGTAATTCCTTTCTTCAGTACAGGCATCAGAGCTTAGGTTAATAATAGCTGAAGACAATAAACACACATGTTACCCCTCCTCTTTTCTTGCCCTGATATTTCTAGTTGGCTTATAAGTCAGACTGGTGGCAACAGGAATCCTGGTAGAGAAAAACTGAACCTCAATGGTATTAGGAGTTTTCTCCTCACATAGCCCTAAAATCTTGGAAAAATAGCAGCCTTTACAGGATCAGCCAGGTGACTAAATGCAACAAGTTTTTAAATTTTTTTCTTGTACTCATTTGCCCCTAATTGTCACATACCCTGATGCGGTAAATTTCTGGGAAGTCGAAAAGTTCAGAAAGTCATCTTCCCCAAGAGTTTATGTTTTTTATGCCAGGAAATCCCACTGAGTGTACTCCACAAAATTAATTTCAGAGGTTGAAACACAGGGTGCATAGAGCAGGGCTCTGCGAGTGCCCTGGGCAGCAGGTCACTGGAGACCTGTGGCAGCAGTTCAAGTGGCCCGGGGTGGAACCAGGGTCACATTCTGCCCAGGGGTCCTGGGCTGCAGCTGGAGCCCAGGGTGCAGACGACCAGGCGCTAGGCCGGCTGCCAGGAGACTTCAAGATGGCAGCGGGGAGAATGCAGTGCCGCCCTCCCCCTCTGGGCCGCCCTCCTCGCCTCGGGCACCCACAGCCTCGCTCCCACCCGGACTCCCGCCGGAGGTAGAGAAGGCAACCCTGCAATCCTTACTGCTGCTTTCAGACGCTCTTCCAGCCCCTCCTCCTGAAAGCCCCTCATTGTGAGTCTCTGCCACAGGTGATGCCACCGTCATCCCTCATTGTCGCTGTCGTCAAAGCCCAGGCCTTCCATCTCCTCCACCGGCCCAGACCCTCATGCCCACAGTCATGCCCCAGAGACCTAGCCACTCCCAAGGGGTGTCTTCTCCTGGTGTCAGGAACCTGCACCTGCTCTGCCACTGCCCTACCACATTATCAGGTGCACACATTCTGTACCCCGTCACTTTCCTGTCCTGCAAAGCCACTGGCCAGGCTGTTTTTACTATTCCTCATCCACTCAGGGTCCATATTTTCTCCTTATGCAGTCTGAACTTGGTCGCCAGTGGCTATTGACTCCCTGGTCCCTTTTCTGCTTGGCAGAACCGTACTTCTATTTAAATACAAATTTTTGCCTCTCTGCCCTGTCCCAAGGCCATTGGAGTATGGTAAGGGGCACAAGTCCGAGGGGCTGACGCATCTGACGCATGGCTCAGCACACCCAGGGTGCCTGTCCTTCGACACTGTGTGTCTATGATACCCCAGAAAGCAACAGATATGTTCAGGAAAGACAGATCACAAGACTGACTTTGTATCCTCCAGCTCACCAAGAAATGTCTGTATGTCAGTCAACCAAGTAACTATCAGGTATCAGGAGGGGAGGTGCTGTGGATGAATGGGCTTTCCAAGATACCATGACAAGGAGCAGAAGGACACAGAACTACAGACTCTGAGCAAAATACCTTCCACTGTTGTGAACTCCAGTGAAAAAGGAAGAAAACTTAGAGGTGTGCACCTGTAATGCCAGCACTCTGGGAAGCTGAGGCAGGAGGATTAAGATATATCAACCTGGGCAACATAAGGAGAGCCTTCTCAAAATTACAAATAAGAAGGGCTGGGGATGTAGGTCAGTACAAGGGTCCTAGATTCAATCCGGGGGGGGGGGGAGGAGAGAGAGAGGGAGAGAGGAGAGAGAAGGAGGGGAGAAGAAAGGAAAGGAAAGAAAATTCCCTAGCCCCAAATAAAATACATTGCTGCCCTTTCCCTAGGCAGGGCAGGCATCATTTACAGTACAATAAGGGTAGAAGAGAGGCCAAACAGCTGGGGCCTCAAGAAAACCAAGTAATTTCTTGTGAGTCCTGAAGATGGACAGCATTTCCGTCAGCCGGGCCCAAATGCTCCCCGGCAGTAGAGTGGGAAGATGGCGATCAGGTGCCTAAGCTGTCCCTACTCCTGTCTCCTCCTCATGGGCCCAGTAGACTTGCGCCAGTCCTCATTAGGAGAGTCCACATACACCAGGCTCAGGCAGCTCTGACACACTGATGCCTCGGCGGGCATGTGAGGCCCAGCTTGTCTGCTCATCACTGATGGCCACACACTCAGGGATGGGGTGCCCAGGCTCAAAGTAACTCGCCAAGCTATTCGATCTCAGATTAAAACACCATGATGCCCCATGTCTGAAGGTAGTATTGGGTCTACACTCAAAGTCCCGTTTGATACCTGTGAGCCATAAGTTTCCACTACTCTAGGAAGCTGATAATGGCAGGATGATTTCATTACAAAGTGGGAGGTCTGTTTTTTATTTTGGGAGTTTGTGGTTGTTGCTGCTGTTGTTGTTGTTCGCTAGGATGAGTTTAAGTTCAGAAAGAATTTTCCCTTCCTACCAAGATACTTAAGAGTATATATCAATACATACGATGTAGAAATATAGATACACAGATACAGATATTTAGTAAAATAATCATAAGTATAAATGACTCCTTAAAATTTAGCAATAGAATATATTTTGTAAGACATAAATAGAAAAGAATCAACTAATTAGAAAATCTTTCCATTTCTCTTATATTATTTTCACCTAAGGGCAGTTTCCAAATCAAAAGATAAAGGTTCTTCTAGACTTTACAAAAATCAACCAGTGAGGGCTGGGGATTTAGCTCAGTGGTTTCGCCACCTGCTGTGCAAGCACAGGGACCCAAGTTTAATCCCTGGTACCAAAAAAAGAAAAAATCAACCAATGAATCTAGTCAAATCTCCCACCTTTAGTTTAGATGTTTCCAAAGCTTAAACTTTTTTAACATTTTAATTTTGTTTACAGAAGAGTTGCATCTGCGTATTTAGAATTCTAAGTAAAAGATCTGTACTGCCATAAAGCACATAATGTGAATATTCCTAGTATTCATTTTCTCTGTGACTATGATTAATATAGAAGCCACTGAGCCATTTCAACTAGCTCCTAGCCTTTGAACTTCATCTTTCCTCTCACTGCACTCATTCCCTGATGACCTCATCTAGCCACTTGGCTTTCAACATCGTACACACTGACAATCCTCAAATTTATACCTGGAGCCCAGACAGCAACTCTGAACACCAGACTCATGTATCCAGCTGCCTATTTGACATCTCCATTCATTAAAAGCCCGGACATACATTTCACACTTATCTTGTCCAACACAAATGTCTGATTTTCTTGTCCAAGTCTTCTCCCCCTACCATTTTTTTCCTTCTCAGTAAATAAGAATTCCATCTTCCCAGGTACCCAAGCCAACAATCTGGGAGTTATCTTCAACTTCTCCGTTTCTTTCACATCTGACAGCAAATCCATCAGCAAATCCCATCCATCCTACCTTCCAAGCTGCCCAGAGTGACCTCACTGTCTACAGGGAAACTCTGTCGATGCAAGGCACAGTATCTCTCACCTAGATTAGTCTCCAGCCTCTCTTCTTGCTCCCTGTAGTCTACTGGGTACATGGCCCACAGTGATTAAATAGAATGAGCAATTAAATGAATCCTGTCATCCTTTTCTTCAAAATCCTAAAGCCAGGCTGTCTCAGCCCACTAAAGGCAATCCCACCAGGCCCTATAGAACATGCACACCACACCCTCCACCTTCTCCACCCTATTACCTGTTGGGTTGGCCAGGGTTCTCCAGGGGAACCGAACCAATAGAATGTACATATAATTATGAGAGGATTCATTGGACTGATTTATAAGACCAGATGCTGAATAGTCCATAGGCTGTCTGTAGGATGGAGAGCAGAGGAAACCAGTAGCTGCTCAGGCCAAGAAGCTGAGAACCTCAGAAGAAGAGGCACCAGTGATGCAGCCCCAGTCTGAGGCTGAAGGCCCGGAAGCTTCCTGAAGAGGCTCTGGTACACGTGCATCTTCGAAGGCTGGAGAATCTGGAGTCTGATGTTCAAAGGCGATCACTCGCAGAAGCAAACAGAATGCACCTGCTAAAGAAGGTCAAGGGCACAGGTTCTTGAACTACCCATCTCTGGGGCACTCGGGCCCTGCCTACAGATGGTGCTGTCCATACTCGGGGTGTGTCTTTGCTGACTCCCATGTCAGGCCTGGAGACAGCCCCACGCACACTCACGCACACTCCCAGAACTGTGCTGCAGTAATTTCCAAGGCATCCCTCATTTCAGTCAGGTTGACAACCAAGATTAATCATCACAGCTCCACCCTTGTTGAGCTGACATGAAGCACATCCCATAAGTCATAGTTAATCTCCAAGTAAACATAATCATGAAGTCATAATTCATAATATACAAGGTATATCAAAAAACACTGTGAATGTTTCATTTTTAAAAATCTGTTATAACAAAAGACATATTTCCATAAATTCTCCTTAAAACGTTCCCCATCACCTCGAACACACTTAGCCCGTTATTCTTGCCACTTTCTGAAACAGTTCTGGAAGTCCTTCATTGTAAATATGTTCAGTTGCGCTATCCTGGCTGCCTCAATGCCCTGAATTGACTCAAAATGTTTACTTTTCAAGGTCATTTTGACTTTGAGGAAGAGCCATAGGTTGCACAGTGCCAGTCCCTGTGAATAAGGTGGATGAGGACACAGCGTCATGTTTTTATGAACATCAGCATTCACCATATTTTTGATCACCTTGTAAAGACACTCATAAAGAGGACTTTGAGAACCGCTTTGGAAAGTGGCAAGAACGATGAGATGCATGTGCTCGAAGCAAAGGGAAGGATTTTTAGGAGAATCAATGACAAGGTATCCTTTACCGCAATAAAGTTTTTAACTTAAACATTCACCATATATTTCATCTTCCTATCAGCATGCAACCAAAAACGTACTAACTCCCACCCAGAAGGGGAAGCAGAGCTCCTTCAGTGATCCTTGCTGTTCTCCTGGCCTCCTGGAGCCTAAATACACAATTTAGGAACATTTAAATATGATATAAATCTTACGTTGCCTGGGGAAGAAGAAGGCTAAAGAGAGCGGATTGCACTTAATATGCACTCATTCTTGACAAAATAAGGCGACACTGGCAACGGGCGACGCCTCTGACACACGCCCCGCCGCTGTCCCCTGCCCGCCTCTCAGTCGGCCTCCTCCATCCTGCACGCGTCGGAGGCGGCTTCCAACGCGGCCCAACTTCGTCCATCATCTTCTCGGGACTTCTGTCTGGAAAGTGCGTCCTGCTCCTCTCTGCCAACACCGCGCAGTTTATTTCATTTTCTCCACAGCCCCTTCCATATCTGACAGTTAATATTTTACTTATTTGTTTTTTCTTTTCCTCCACTACAATAGAAACTTCCTGAGAGCAAAGGCTTTGTCTATTTTGTTTCCGATGGCTTTTTAAAAAATGCTTAGCAAACAGAAGGAATTTTAAAAATTCATTGTGTGAATGTTGAAGAATTGAAAAACCACTAATACACAAATGCTATCAATACTTCAGGGGTTGGTCAGTATCCTAGCTAGCATGAGAAAAGCTCCATGGAATATTTTTCATTTCTCCTTCAAACGCTCTTAGAAACAAAATTTAAACAAGAATACTCCATATTGTGCAGTTAGTAAAATACCCACCTACGGTCATTCTTATCCAGGCTGAAGCATCCTGGCCTCAGAGCTCAGCTCTAGCTTCGTAACTGCTCTGGAGACAAGCAAGGCCCTGAGTAGCTCAGTACCCCCTCCTCTGCAAACCTCGCTGTGGACCCCATCGCGGTGCTGCAGGAGCGGGGTGGACAGAGTGTGTGCAGGCACGCCCAACCCTCTGGCCAGAACTGAAGGGCTCAGGGATGCAGCTCTGCAAACTGCGGCCTGTCCACAAAAGCCATGAGAGTTGCCAGAAAAAAGGTACAAAACATCCAGTTAAATTTGAATTTCAGATAAACAATGAATAATTTTTAGTAAATGTGTCCCAAATACTAGATCTGGCTACCTGAAATGTAGCCCACGCCTATTTTTGAACAGCCTGCAGGAAAGGAATGATTTCTCCACCTTTAATGATGGGGGGGGTGAAAATATTATTTTGTGAACAGTATATCAAATTTCAGAGCATATAAGTAAGGTGCTGTTGGGACAGAGCCACACGCCTTTGTTTGGTCGTATCCAGATGGCAAGGCGGCAGAGAGCTTATGGCCGCAAAGCCCAATATCTACTGCCCAGCCCGTAACCGAACAGCTGGAGGCCTCGGTGTGGGGTGCTCTCTCTCCATGCTCTCCCTGCCTGAAGACCGAGCACGGGCAGCGACACACTCCTTCCGCAGGGCCTCGGCTGAGGCTGAGGGGTCACACCGGAAACACGAAGCAGGAAACAGACAGGCACGCAGACGGAGGCGCGGGCTGTGGACCCTCCAGGGCTGCTGGACAGTGAGACAGCCATCGAGGGCTCCTTGAAGGAGGTGAGGTGGAGCTGAGGAATCGGGAGAGAGGATGGAGTTAAAGGACAAAACGTGTCAGACCTACAGTGGAGGACAGGATATCAGGACAGCAGGAAAGAGGAGAAGAAAGCAAGACTATAAAAGGTAATACTAGGAGAACAGACTCCTTAATTGTTTGCCAAGAGGTGAGTCTAAGTGAAAATGGACACACACAGATCAAGCAAAGATGTCATGATCCAAATTAGGAAAGGCGGACAGATGCAACCGGACCGAGTAAGGCAGCAGTAGAACGCTTTCTGAAGTGAGAAATCCTGGATTGTGTCTACGTGGTACACACACAGCCCTCCCTGCCGGAAGTGTTATCAGAGTCAAACAGAAAGGCCTGGGTGTGCGCTGCTGTTCCCTGAGAGGAAATGCAGACAGACACCTCCGGCTTCCATGACTGGAGAATCTCAATTCTCAGAGGGGCAACCGCAGCCCTGGAGCCTCACCCTTTCCCGCAAATATTTTCTACCCAGGCCCCAAAGTTAAAGTAACCAGTTCCTTGTCCTTAGGGCTAGAGAAACAGGAAGTGCACAGGCACCCCAGAGGAGACGGGCAGTGTGCACGCTCCGTCGGGCGACCAGTCTGTGGCCCTAACCTGGGACAGTGATTGCGGCCCATGAGCGCCACACGTGAGCCATCTTCCCGGCCAGGGCGCCTGACATGAGATGCCCGACTCTTTACTCCTCCTGAAAAGCCTATCAGCGCTGGAGAGAGTGAGAGTGATAGGGTCACAGAGGTGCCCCGGACGGCTCTAAATATATCCAAAGTGTAAATTATTTGCCAACTTCCGTGCTTCTGCTGTGTTTGGGACCTCCGATGCCCTCGCTTCTGACCTGCCGAACCACACTGCGGCTAAGTAGCACTGCTCTGTGCCCTCCCAAGGACTCATTCTCCCAGGGCACGGAAGTCCACGTTAATACTGACTGTGCGAAAAATAAAGCTAAGAAATCCTGTGAAGTTCCATCAAGAGCGGTGGCTTTCAGACCAACCTTTTCCTAACATGTGTCCATACCTTTGGGGAGCCAACATTCACACCTGACCAAGATATTCATCATGTCGTGCATTGGTTTGTTTATTCTCATTGGGTGAAGCGCACAAGACAGGAACCAGTGCCCTCATGTCATAGGTCACAAGGACAGAAATCTGACACATTCTAGGCAACCAACACATAATGAGATCCTGTTTTCTGCCTGGCCCACTTTTGGTGATAAAGATGAGTAGTCATGGGCCTGGCTCACTGTCTGGTGAGGGTGACAGACAAATGAAGCAACCTCAATGTATATGATTAAATAAAGTGGTAGACAGGAACACAGCATGCGGTGGGCCCACAGACAAGGAAACTGAGGCATGAGAGAATGCATAGAGAAAGCTTTGTGGAGGAGATGCTGCATGGGTCTCAAAGATCTTTACTGAGCAACTGCCGTATATCCTTAGTGTCTCCATCTGGTTTCCATGGAGACAGCATGGGACTGTGGTAAGGAAGCTCACAGGCTGGAAGGGGAGATCCACTTACCTGGAGCTCAGAGTCAAGTGGAAAGTCTTTCTGTTGACGCCCTTAGCCACTTTCCCCTAAGCTCCCATCTTCAAAGCAGCCTGTCCTGTCTTACAGCTCTGGCAGACAGTAACTCCAACAGTAACTCCTTAGCATGAAATTTTCCCCTTTGGGGAATAAACCCAAATGTAGGCAGGGGCGTGAGTCCTCCTTTTTCCATGACTGACACCTTGGAAAGAGCTGACGGCTCCAGACATGGAAATCTGACCCAAACTAAACCTGGTCCATTGTCTTATTAGTTTGAAATTCTGAACATAGGCACACAGAGTCCTGGATGTAAATCACATTAATGGCAACACCTACAAAGTATGACCACAAACTCCTGTCATCAAAGCCCACAGCCCTGCTTTCCCACAGCTGTGTGTTGAGCTGCTTTCAACTCTGAAGTCTTCCACATCTCCTTCCTGCCTAGCCTGGCCAGAGCGAGTGCTCAACCCCACAACTCATGGCCTCTTCGTGCGTGTCTTCCGTCCAGCGCCTCCCATCTGTGCCCAGTCTACCTGCATTTCCCTCAGGTCAGACCATCTGCTGAGAGGTGAACACTCCATACAGCTTGATATGCCCAATATTTCCTTCAGAGAAGGACTGGTGGGGCTGGTGGTTTATGAAGATACCATGTCAAAATCTAGAGGATTCGCTCCACGCCAGGAGGACTTCAGAACCTACTGAGTCTTGATAGTCCAGTGAAGGACACACTAGGATATATGGAGAATTACGAAAACATCTCAAATTACACCAATTCTGATTCCGGATCTTAGTTTTGTCACTCATTTAACCAAGAATACACAACTAGTAAAGGGGAGAGTTAAATTTGAAAGCCAATCTGGCTGCTTCCAAAATATGTATTTATTTATTTATTTATTTTTCTTTCTTCACTTAAATCAATGATTCTTGATTGGGAAAAAGGAACTACCTGGATATATTTTTGGGTTAATAACTCTGAGTACCATTGTCCTCCGGCAGGTGGAGGCAGGAATGGTGCCGAGGATGGCCCCAAGACAGTAAGGTATTTTCCTGTCCCAAAATATCAGGAAGCCTGACACTGAGAAGTCCTTCCTTAAGTAAAGGAAATAAACAAGTCTTTTGAAAAATGTGTGATCTGAATATGCAAAAACAAGAAGTTAAGTAAAGATCCCATTTGGTGAAAGATAGACTTTGGAATAATACGCAGTTGTGAATTATAGACAGATCTACTGATGTACAAAATATGTATTGCATATATTTAGATGGAAAAGATATCCTACAGAAGTTAGAGTATGATTCCATTTGGTAAATAAATTGCATATATGTAGGAAGAAGACTAGAAGACTATATGCCGATAAGTTAGTACTTTTCAGTGCTGAGGGGAAGACGATTAAAGGATTTTTGTTTTCCAACCTATTTCTTGAGAGGCATTTTTACTTTAAAACTACTTGCTTTTATTTTTTAAAATGACTCTTAACTGATAGCCATATGCCTGACCTCAGCAGGTTCCCATCGGCCCACACTTTCAGAATCTCTGCCCTCACCCACCTACACACTCAAGGAAAGAAGCTTTCTTTCATTAAAATAAGCTCAGAAAGCGAAGCTCTGCTTATGAGGTTCTGGTGCATGTTTGAAAATGTTAATTACCTCGGATCAAGGTCTCAGCTCTCCAGAGCCTTCGTGCCTCTGGCTTCCGTGAGTTCTTAGTCCTGACTCAGACGGAGGACGAAGAACTCCACCCTCTCCTTTCTGCTGGAGACAGATTCTGGTTAAATCTTCTTGTTTCTGAGCAAAAAAAAGAGAAAGAAGTATCAATTCCCAGCTCTAGCTACACCACCTCTAGCAAGAGACCTTCTGACAGAACAAAAGAATTTTACAATTTACATTCTTAATCTGAACTCAAAAGCTAAATTATTAATGAGAAAACAACTTTGACCACAAATAACTAAAAATACTCCTAGAATTAATACTCAAATCATTTCTAGAATTATTTTTCCCATTGGGCAAAGTGTTATTGTCACTATTATTTATTAATAACATTAAATTAAATATTAGTGTCAATGTATTATTGTTGATATTCTATCAACAATAATTCCTATTATTAGTAAGACCATCAACGGTAATACTACTAGTGTGGTTCAACGAAATAAGTAATACTTCTTTCCATTGTTTATGGAGCCACAGAAAGAGGGATTTGAACTTCATGTGGGGTATTAATTGACAAGCATGGGTAAGTTCAGAATTATTCTCTTTTAGGTGCTAGGAGACTATATAGCTGCATAAGTTTCAGAAATTAGAATCAAGGGACTTGTCTGGGGGAGAGCAGTCTTTGTTTGTTTGCTCATTATTTTCCATAGAGGGCCTCCATTCGTATTGGTTAAGTAAATCCTGCATCTGTTCAACCCTTAGAAGCCTTTCTTCTGTTCTTCAAAGAAAATCCATTTCTCTCTTCTGTTATCAGTATTTGTTACTACTGGGGAGATATTTCTGTAAAGCTCAGAAGAAACAAAAACGACATACCAAATTAAATTTTACTCTCAATATGTATTTCTCTTTTCTACAGACTGAACAATCAACTCATTGTCCATCCTCAAGTACCTAAATGAGCTCTCTTCTTTTCTCTTCTTTCTTTTTTTACTACATGCCTCAAAAGGAGCTCTGTGTGTGTGTGTGTGCGCGTGTGCGCGCATGTGTGTGTGCGTGTGTGTGTGTGAATGTGCTGGTGTATTTCGATGGATATTATTTCAAATGGGTTGAAAAAGACCTTTCTTTAACACTTCAAAACTGGGGCCAGTAAATGATAGATGGTTCATTGATATGTGTTAAATGAGTGAATGAATGAATAAGTTCTGTGCATCTTTTAATAAAATAAAAAGTAATATGTTGTCATTCTTGCCAACAAACTCATGCCCTTGTAAGAGAGAACTGGAACCACCACCTCCTCTGGAAATCCCACACCATCTTGGTTATTTCCCCAAATACATTAGCAGCTTCATTGATACAATGCTTCTCCAGGCAGGTGTCAAGGCACCTGCTTTAACTTCCGGGTAAAATACATTAAGTTTCAAAATTCTACCTCACTGGTAAATCCACTGGTGAATACTTTACTTGGATTGTAAGTAATTAAGAACTCCATGTATCTTTGGGAAATGTTATTTTAGTTCAACTAAAAATGGGATTTTAATGGAACATAAAAGCTTCAGTTTTCAATAATGAGAAAAACTAATTCTTGTTTTAAAGACCCAGGTTACTCCCTTTCCAACACTTTTCACATGTAATAAAATGGCAAAACTCGCTCTAGATTCTGTAACAATTCAGTAAATTAATGCTAATTAATTTCTCTGACAACTACAACAATTTCCAAACTACTGATTCAAGAAATTTCATCCACAGAAGTCAATGAACAGCTCCTCATTGCAAATAAGAAAGATCTTTCAAAACGACTGACAGTTAATGAAAGCTATGCAAGTGCACAGAAATTTCAGATGTTTACTTTCAAATGATACAGCCTTTACCTATCCAACTAGCAAGAGAAGCAACTATGAAATACTTTAAAAATATAAAACTGTTTGTAAGGAAAACTATAAGGAAATGAATTACTCAAATACAAAAATCAGTGTAAATATGAGAAACACAAAATAAGAATATAATTTTAAAACAAAGAAAAATTGAGAGCATAGCAGGCATTTATGTTTTGTCTACATTCAATTTCTGTTCCTAAGCTCAAATTGAAAAGTTTTTATAAAATTTTTTATACTTTATATTTACCAGTAGGAATTAATCTGTTTGGAAAGTTTACCTCTATTTGAACTGCCCATTTTGCATACACTCAAAGGAGATATGGAATTTCCTGAAATGGCAGTTAAGCAAAGGAAGTATTTCCCTATAATTAAAACTGATTTTCCTCACTATTCGTAGAGCTCTTCTGAATTTGGTTTACAGACATGTCTTTGTGTTAATACCAGAAGTTTTGACTGAATTATTTTTAAGAATTGAGTGGCTGCCTGGGAAAGCAGTGATAAAATCTACATAGAAAATGATTTCTGGGTAACAAAATACAGTTAGACAGGAAGGATTTGTTCAATGTTCTGTGACAGAGTAGGACAACTATAGTTTACAACTTATCTATTTTACAAAGAACTAGTAGAGAGGAGCTGAAGGCTCCAAACACAAAAAAATGATAAAGTTTAAGGAAATGAAAATACTAATTACCGTAACTTCATCACTGTCCATTGTATACTTACATTAAATCATCATATTGCATCCCATAAATATGTATAATTAATATGTATCAGTTAAAAGATAAAATTTTAAAATTCCTGCAAGACTGAGGCAGGAAGATCACTAGTTTGAGCCGAACCCAGGCAAATCAGCAACGAAGAGAGACCCTGGCTCAAAAAAGAAAATAGAAAAGAGGAAGGGGTGGTTCACGGATGTAGTTCAGCGCAAAGGCTCTGGGTTCAATCCCCAACACCACAAGGCTTAATTAATTAATTTTAATAAATCTTTTCAAATTTAGTATTACCATTATCTCTGACCCTCTTGCAGTATCCTGGGACAGGAATCAATCCCTGTTGGTCAGTTCTTGCAGCAGCTCTGCTAGTTTGTTCTAAAGGGCTCCCTCCACTCCTAACCCGTGAACAATGCAGTGATCAGAACAGACAGTTACTGAAGACATCAAACCTCTGTTCAATGATCAATTACTTCTAATAGTAGGCAATAGTGCATCTCATATGACAGTCATCAAAAATACATCATATAGCTATTAAATATTCATGTAACTGAAATTCTGTCTTCTGTCCATTTATATTTGGGGCCTGAATTTCAAAGTTATTTCTCCCTATATGGACAGACATGTCATCTGTAATGAAGACTGAGCTGGGCATCTAGGAAGACAAGTTTGTTTCTTCATAGACTCCCATTCTGAGTGAGGTCTTTCTGACATTCCATCGCTGACAGCATCCATGGAGTGTAGAATCAGATTCTTACTTTATGCACAGGCATCTCTAACTGAAAGTCTGGAAACCCAATCATAGGATGCTGAGAATTTCACATGCTCTGTATTATATGCAAGGTGGAGCATTTATTTCTGTACTTCCCAGGATGGAAATCTTCCTTCACCTGGTCAGTGCCAGGAAGACATAATTAAGCCAATCTCTTGTGACATGTGACATGCCACTCAAGGAAAGGAGAAATATATCATAAGCCTACTTCTTAGCTGTGATATGCTGTCTAGCCCCAAGCTATGCCCCAAGCTGGAAAATGTGTTTTCTCTTCAAAGAGAAAATTCCACATGTCACAAAGGCTGTGCTCCCTGGAGCTCGCTTGCTCATGGTGTTCTAAAACAGTAACAATCAAGGAAAAACTTACCCATTTTAATGTCATACTTCATTAAAATATATTTTTAGGAAAAAAGCATTTATTTAATAGTAACTTATTTGGTGCAGGAATAATCCAAGCCACTGCAATTCCTTCGATGCTACGACTGTTTGTTTTGGAATTTCAGGTAGTTTGTCCTTCAGATGAAAGCTCTGGATGTCCAGAGCAGGGATTTCCATACTTGTCTTCATACTGGAATCACCCAGGATCTCCAACAATGTGGATGCCTTTGTTCCACCCCAGAGATCGTGAATTAATTGGTCCTGAGTGGGCCTGGACTTGGGAATTCTTACCAAATCCTCAGCTGGTTTTAATGTGCAGCTAAGTTTGAGAAGCACTGGTCTATAGGCGAAATGATTACTGCATCGCTATGTAGGCATTAAATAAATACAGCATCCCATTGATCTGTCACGATCAAGGAATGATATTTAGACTAATTAGCATCACTGACAATTATGACTCCACATTAAACAGCCAGGCACCTTGCAGAAATGATATCCAGTCCTCGCAAGACTCTTGCAAATAGGTATCGTTCTCCCAACCCACACAGGAAAACTGAGGGTCAGAAAGTTTAAACTGTGAACCCCAAGCAACCCACAAATTAATGGTAGAGCTGGTCTTTGAAGTCAAGTCTTTTTGACTCTTAAAGACAAGCTGATTTTCATTATAGCATTCATTTTCAGCACAGGCAATATCGCTTCCAAAAAATTTTTCAGGAGATACATATTTCTTAGATAATACCATAGTTTTTGGCCCCTCCAAAACCAAAACTCCATCTGAGAAAGTCTGATTCCTTAATATTTAATTTCTCTCATTGGGGAGAATTTTTATTTCATTTCATTTTTCCACTCAAAAGGACAATAATGGAAAGATGTGTGAGAAATACTGCACTGTCTCATGTTCTGTCTCCATGTATTTTGGCCAGTGATAAGATACACACTACTGACATACCACACGCAAAGTATTTACCATGCAAAATACCCATAAAGAAAGTAGCTCTCTCCTCAATTTTACAAGGCCCAAGTTGCTCTTACAATTGAAAAGAACTACCATATAAATAAAACCTATGCATGATGGGTTACCAGAATGCTAATGACAGGAGAGGAAGCAGTAAGTCTGAGGAGTATTATCTAAAAGTCACTGTAAACATTTATAATATTGCTGCTCCGCCATCATAGAGATAGGTGAATACTAGAGGAAGCTTTCTCTAATCTGATATGCTTAGATTTCAAAATAGTTCAGGTTTTTAAATATCTGAAGATGAAAATAAAGTCTCATCCAACTTTACATCTCCTATCCCTGGGCCTCATACAAGCTTGTCATTCAACAAGAACGCATGAAGTGAAAACAAAACCAGAATTGTCGCTGCCCTGTACATGTCACCACTCACATAATTAAGTCTATAAAACTTTTTAAATCTGAGAAAATTTTAATTAGTCTTTATTGATTCAGAGCATACTTTCTACTTGCCCTGGGATCATTATTTTTCAATCAATTTTGCTGCTGTCAGAGGAAAGCATAGTGCAAAGTAAGTGTGAAACTGTAACCTAGTTTCTTCTTTAAGAAACGACTACTTTGATTTCCTAAGATGTCACCACTGGCCTATGAGGAGGCCCGGAAGAGGGCTTTGGCCCTTGCTCAAGGCTGGACCCCCAACTCTGGCTTGGGCAGAGGGAATGCCTGCCTCCCTTCAGCAGCCCGAGGCTGCCAAGGGTCCCTGTGTTCAAGGCAGAGAAAGCAACTGAATGAAGTGACACTCCTCCAAAATGTCACACCGCAAGTCGATTTGCCTAAAGCAAGACAGAAAGCTTTCACCAACGTACTTAAAGGAGCTGCCATTTTGACTTTTTTGGTAGGGGGGCAGTGCCAGGGACCTAACCCATGATCTCACGCACGGTGGGTAAGCACCTCATTCCCAAGCACACCCCAGCCCAGGAGCTGTCATTTTGGGAGGCTTGGCAATCTCAAGTCAAGGGAGAGTCCTCTGTGAGAAAATCATAATCAAACTCCCCTGAGACTTCTAGCTACTAAGATGAAAATATCTGAGAATGTGCAGGGGCCACAAGACAGCAGCCGCCGAAGGTTGTAGAGGAGAACTGCTATGCACATTCACAACCAGTGAGTGCTGTAGAAGAAGCAGACCCAGAAGAGGGCTATCCAGAGGAGGTGGCCACTCCTGGTGGTGGCTGACATCACAGTAGAGACAGTGTCCGTCTGGGGACAGAAACCAAAGAGCAGAAGAGACCCGAGCCCCACGGGCCCTTGGACAACATGCCCAGTGACCTAGAACCTCCGGCAGAGTCCCTCCAGTTAAACGTTTGCACCACATCCAAGAGCTCCAGGGTGAGGACCGAACCCTTAACATCCAGGCCTTTGGGAGACACCCCAGATCCAAGCTGTGGCTGTTCCATTTTTACTGCAGAACTCAAGCCAGTTACAGAGACACAAAATGGTAAAGGGACATTCAGATCCCTGGCTTAAAGGGAGTCTACTGTCCTAAAGGAGCTATGTGAGGTGGGGATAACACAGGAATGATTAATGAAAACACTGATAGCAGACAACCCTGGACTTTGCTATACATCAGTCACCATGTTAGTTGTTGTGCACAGAGTGTTATTGAAAACTATGGTGAAAGTTTTGATTTTAAAAATGTATTATAGTGAAACACATGTGGCCATTAATCCCTCTCAAAATACTCACTTTAGCCTGAAATGCATTTACCCCATCATTTTTGCCACTTTCTGCAGCAGCTCTGGAGTCCTCTTTCCTGAGTGGCTTTAGTTGCACTGTCCTAGCTGCCTCAATGTCCTGAATCGATTCCAAGTGTTGACCTTTCATGCTTGTTTTGACTTTGGGGAAGAGACCAAAGGCACCATGTGCCAGATCCCTTGAATAAGGTGGATGAAGTCACAGTGTCGTGTTTCTATGAGCTGCCTTTCTGTTGGATGGGACTTGGCAGCAGCATTCACTGTACTTTTTATCACATCTCATAAAGACATTCATGAAAGAGGACTCCAAAGCTGCTGCAGAAAGCGGCAAGAATGATAGGAAAAGTGTTTTCCAAACAAGGGGAGATTTTGAGGGGGACTCCAGGCAATGCATCTTTTACTGTAATCGATGTTTTCAATTTAATATTCACCACATTTTTGCTCATGCTTCATTCTTATTTTCATTTAAACTTTTCAAAAATCTTATAGGAATTTCTTACTATTATAGAAGAAAGAAGAGTAGAGTGCAGGTGAACAACTTGCTGGAAGACAGAACTTGCTCTGGGTTTTTGTGTCATGACCAGGATTTACCAGCTTCATCTTCTCACAGCGACTGTCCTCTCCTGTTGCGGGGGACCTCTGCCTCCTGTGTAAGAAGGGTAGCAGCCCGACTCACACGAGGCCGAGCGGAAATGACATTCTCTGGGGCCAACCACAGGCAGGGACTGGGCACCAGAAGCCATCCCTGGCCTCCCTTCTCCTCCCCGGTCATGCTGCACAGGTTTTCCCCTCTTAGCTGTGAAGCACCGTGGACCACTTCACATTTACCTCATCCCACATTCATGGCTCCAGAGGAAAAAGACTTCTCTCTCCAACTTCAGTAAGAAGAAACACAGAATAGGGTCCTGACTGACCCACGTGGGTCCCCTGTGACAATCCCTGGACCAATCACTGCAGCATGAATTATGTGTCCAGACCTGAATTGTGTGTCTACCCTCTGGGGCCAAAATGTCATTGCCCTGTGATTGGCCACCCCACCAGAATCACACAGTGGGAGAGAGAAAGGAGCAGCTATTTTAAGAAAGGGAAGGAGACATGGTTACCAGAGTAAGGAATGCAGGCCAGCTAAGAATAGCAGGTGTCCAGTGTACTAGTGACCTGTGCTGCAGCCCCTGGAGTGCTTGTTAAAATGCAGCTTTTGATTCAAAATACTAAGACAGGGCTTGAGGTTCTGCATTTCTCACAAGTTCCAGGTGAGGTCCCAGACCACACTCCAAGAACCAAGGCCCTGACCACTGTTCTGTGCATCGCCACAACTGCCTAATGTGGCAGATGCTCCACGCTCGGGCCCCAGCAGGCCGGGTGCAATCGCACATGCTGTCTGAGCGTGGTGCCTCCTGGGGAGGCTCTGTTCCCATCACAGCACTGAAATAGAAGAGGTGTCTTGCGTCGAGACTGAGACATATTGGCAGAAGCCTGCGATAAAAGCTCTTTACAATTTCGTATCGCCTTCATGCCAAAGTGCTTCAGAAGCGGTAAGAGTTCAGCAGCACGGAAAGATGATAGAGGGGCAGACCCCATGGGGCAAAGGAGGTGGCAAGGGACAAGTGAGCTGAGGACGAGGGGACATTTCTGTTTTAAAGCCACACAGCACAAGAAGGGGTGGAAAAGAGGAAAAGAGAACTCTAAAGTTCATGGCTCAGAAAGTCATTCAGACGTAGGTTTACTCTGTGAGCACCGTAAAGGGGAAGAAAGTCAGAAATGAGCTACACGAACAAGATGAAAAATATCCTCAGGAGCTCTGTACGGCCTGAGTCTAGCTGGCCTGCCTCTCTAGCGGACGTCGGCCTTCCTGAGTTACTGAGTCTTCACACTGGGGGCAGCTCTGCAGCAGACATTCTTAACACGGCTTTCTGTTTCAGAGCA
Source organism: Heterocephalus glaber (assembly GCF_053883595.1). NCBI lineage: Eukaryota > Metazoa > Chordata > Mammalia > Rodentia > Bathyergidae > Heterocephalus > Heterocephalus glaber. The sequence continues at coordinate 1,162,081 of NW_028258413.1, read as the reverse complement.
TTGAGCAGAAGAAACAGCTTTTCTGCATACGACAAAATGAACATCTTACCCAGCCTTCCTATGACTGACCACAACGTGGGTAGCTGACATATGCTTAGGAGAAGACAAAAGTCACATGATAGCTTGAAAATGGAAACCCCTAATGACTCCTGGAGTGTTTTCCTTCAAGAGGAAGGTGTTTTCTAGTGCTTCTGGGTCCGGTTTGCTATCCAGAACCCCTAGTTGGCCTTAGTGACTTGGAAGAAGCTCTGTTTTCACTGTCTGGCTTCTGTGACCACATCTAGTAGAGAATGAAGACCCACAAGCCCTTGCAAGCCTCCCACCAGGAACCACACATCAATTCCAAGGGCAAGGAAGAAAGTCTTTCTGATGTTTCCTGTTTCCTGGTGTCTCAAATGAGCTCACTTTATTAATACACTTCGTGAAGTGTTTCAGTAAACCTGCTTCCTTGTGAGCATTCACAAAAACTTCAAGATAACAAAGATAAAGAAAACGGATTGTTAGGACCCCAAAGGCAACTTCTGATTCTTTTCTGCTCACTGCCAGCCCATCCTGTGTCTCCTCCCACTATACCCGAGACGAGGCGGTGAGAGGACACGGACTCTGAATCACAGTGCTGCCGTTTTGTCCGAGAGAAAATCCACTCAGAAACCCTAGAAAGGTGTTTTCCAAAATGGGTATTTTCTTTAAATCCGAAGCTTCTCGTTGCCATTTGGAAATGCACTGAAATGACTCGTTACTCTGGTGACTTCCAGGACCATTCCGGGCTCCTGGCAAAGTCACTTTCAAAACCCTATTTTTGTAAATCTTGGGAGGTGGCTGGTGCGTGGGGTTATCTCCCTGGATTCCATCTCCAAGGCTGGTGCCAGTGAAATGTGGGCTTCAGAGAAGGCCTTACCCTGAGAGGCCTGCCCCAGAGACCAAGCAAAGATTACAGCAAGGCGGCGGGCCAGGGGAGAGGGGAGTCACGAGGTCAGAGTCATCACAGCACGAAGACAGAGAGACATGCTCCTTTCTGACTTGCTTTGTATTTTGACAACAGCACAGAAGCAAAAGTGAATACATTCCTCAAAAACAAAAACAATGCACTGCGCCAGCCGAGGGAGATAAGTTACTACTGAAATGACATATTTTAGATAATCAGTCCTGTTTGTTTGATCCACTGTCTGACTTACTGATAGTCCATCTGCCTCTCAAGGGTTTAAGGAACCTCAGTAGTTGGTCAATGTCAACATCGCTGATACAATCACTGAGCACTCACCCTGTCCCGTCCCGCTGCAGCCCTAGGTATCGGTGACTCTGGGAGACCAACACAAGCAGGTTTTGCTTCTTGAGCCTCCAGCCCTGCAGTACAGTCCAGGACAGTCCAGTTTAGCAAGGAGAGCACAGGGGTCACAGAGCTCTGAGGCCTGGCCGTGGGGTCCGCAGTCACACTGTGGCAGGAAGAAATGTTACCCTTTGTGTAAAGAGTACCCTGCCCTTTCCGTTCTACAGTTTCTGTCTCTTTCTGAGGCCACACTCATCAAAGACACTTCAGCATGGATAGCAAAATATTTCTAGAACTCAGACATTCCATTTAACACCACAGGCATCCACTGACTAGCTCTGAACTACAAAGCACGTTGTATGGTCCTTCGAGGAACACAAAGCCAGTTAGGACAAGGAGCCTACTCTGTTCGTTCACAGTGGCATTCAGGAGAGTTATACAAAAAACAGGGACAGAGAGCAAAACATGATAGACACTGTAATAAAGCTTAAACTCAAGCCCCACCCATGGGGATGGAAAAGGTTAACTTTAGCTGAGATAACTGAGGAAGATCCCTGCAGAAGCTGAGGTTTCAATGCACCCAAGGATGAGTGGGGTCATCAGCCAGGTCACCTGCAGGCCAGAGAGTACACTCGCTGGGGGTTGGCACACAAACTGACCACCAGAACACCAACCTGTCTCATGAGCTGTACCGCTGGGCCAGTTCTCATTTACAAATGAGGGAAATAAGAATAAATCACAGGCTTGCTGTTGAAACTAAATGTGATGATTCATTTCAAGTGCTTTCCACGGTGCATGGTGTTTAATAAGTGCACGATAAATACGAGTCTCTATTGTGTTCTTAAAACTTGGAGTAGTGGAAGCAGACAGATACAGGGTGTGCAGGAGAGCAGCTAATGAGGTGTACATATGTCCCACTGGAAAGGGAGCTTTGAGAACAGATTGTTGAGGACCTCAAAATGAGAAGTGATGTGGTCTTCATGAAATATGAAATGAAACCTCACCCAAGGGTCCAGAGTAAGGGAGTAAGTATCATAATGAAATCATAATTAAATTATACTTCATGCTTACCAATTTTGAGACAATATTTCTGAAGCCTTTTTAGGATGAATGGTTGTACAATGACGATGATCGCGATTCTGAGCACAATAATAACAATAAAAGCTGCCACACACCAAGCAGCTAGTATGCATAACACTGCGTGGGGCATTCTGCATGTAGAATTTCATTAAATCCTTACAAAAACCATCTATGAGTTATATATAATCAAACTGATGCAAAAGATGAGAAAACCGAGGCCCGAGAGGTTAACACCAAGCCAGACATAAAGGGAAGAGTCCCATGAAATGGCGACTGTATGAACAAGGTTCACGGTGTGTCTTGGGCACTGGACCTGAATGTCTAGCACACTCCGTGCATTTGCCTTTTAATTGTCTGCAATGTCCACTAGAGTGAAATTCCGTGAATTGGGGCCAATACATTGGTCCTTGTTTTCTCCAGACAATCAGCAACCACGCTGTGAGTGATTAAATAAGTGTATGGCAACACTTTCCACGTGTAAGCTCTACTTGATTCCCTGCCAGTCGCTTAGAGCTGTCAGTGTAGCATGCGTGCAGAGTCTTCTATGCACTTTTTAAAACTTTACAGTGAGATTAGAATAGGCTTAAGAATTTTTCTGGCCTGGTTAATGCTCCACACCCTGATAACCTTGTATTCATACCATCAGATAAAACTACCTTTTAAAAAAGGACTTACATTTTTTGGGCAGGAAGCTTCAAATATCAATTTTTTGGATGTTTTCTATGAAGAGGGAAAAATCATTACCTAAAGCTAGGTTATATTTAGCACCCTCTGGAGTCATTTGACCCAGATTCAGTCCAGTTCAGTTCAGAAAAAATGTCAGTACACCGAACAAAACAAAGTTACAAACATGAAACAAAGTTAATAACTCTGAATTAAAATGGACAATCAATAAGACTGCGAAGAATACAAATGCTTCACATCATCTTAGCTCTGGCTTTGTCCACCTGGCTGATGTTAATTGTCCGGCTCCAGACTGAAATGACATGACCAGAAGTCACATTGTCGTTTGGCTGATACATTGAAACTGACGTTATCTGTTAAACATTACTATGGATAATCTCAAATGGCTTACAGTTTAAAAGAGGAAAACCCATAAAACAGTTTGATTTTTTCCAGGAGATTTACAGCTCAAGAGCCTTTGTCTGGCTCAGCACACACAATATGAGACACACAATGGTTCGTGATGGTGAAGAAGAAATCAAGTCTGGAACTTCAAAACACTGGGAGTAGCCCAAATAGATAATAATTCAAACTAAAACATGCATATAAGTGTGCCTGGGCTGGGTAACTACCAAAGATTTTAATTTCTGCATTATGATTGCTATGCCTTCCATGTTTCCCAAATTTATAATTCAGAATCCACATGTATGAGGTTTGATGGCTATTGGCCCCAAATCCCATCACCACTGGCCCTGTCATCCTGGTGAGCTGACTAGGACAGGGGACAGGAAGGTGGGTCCTTCAGTACAGGTGGGAGGTGCAGACCACACTCCTTGTCCTTGGGAAAGAGCCCACCCGCCCTCGTGCCCAAGGGCAAGACCTTCCTCTCCCTGGTACGCTCTTCCTGCACAGGAAGCAGCCTACCTTCTGCAGGAAGCCTGGCTGGGTGAGGAATAGCCCTTGTCACCCTCTCATGGGCACACGTGATGTCATCAGTCTCACCTCAAGCTCACCCACCTCTGGGAGCAGACAGCAGACGTGACAGCCAGCAGTCTGCCCTGCTTTTATAACGGAAAAGGCACATAAAACTGAATAGAGTTGAAGAGGTATAGACAAACTTTGTCACATATTCTCTCTCCTTCCCCACACATTCACACATAGAGTGACACAACCTATGCATCACTTATGCATTATATTTCCTAGATACTTGAAAAAGTAATTTTATATCAAATTATACCTCTTTTAAATAATTTTCTATACAAATACATGGTATAAATACTTGAATATTACAGGGATACCTGCAAGGCCATGTTTATAGTAGCACAATTTATAATAGCTAGGTCTTGAAAACAGCATATATGGATATCAATATATGAATGGATAAAGAAAATGTGGTATTCATTACACAATGGAGTACTACTCTGTCATAAAGAAGGAAAAACTTGACGCATTCATAGGAAAATGTGTGAAACTTGGGACCATAATATTAAGTGAAATAAGTCGGACACACTAGCTTAAGTATTGCATGATTTGTCTTACATGAGAAACTCAAAATACACACACACACACACACACACACACATATGAAGAGAGAGAGAGAGAAACAGAGAGGGAGAGAGAGCAAAATATAAAGTAGATAAATAGAGAGAAACTCAAAAAACTCCCCATGTTGTCTATTCTGTTGTTTCAAAAATATTTTAAGATAATTGCTAGTTTGTTTCATTTATACTGCTCGTTTCTTTTGTTCATTGAAAAGAAAGTTTTGTTCTTTTATTCGTTTGTTTCTTCTATGTAAGGGAGAATCTTTTTTGTTTATGACTTGTATCTTGAGTAACATTTTGGCTATTCTTTTAAGATCATGATACGCAGTATACTGTATTAACTATTGTTATTATCTAATTGTTTTGTTATGAAATTTTGTTTTATTTTTGCATAAAAGTAAGAAGAGTGATTTTTCTACTTTCTTTGTTAATATCTACCTATATCACATTAAAATAAATATTTTTAAAATTGAAATAAAGATTAAAACCAAAAGTAAAGAATACATAATGAAAATAAAATATTGAGAGTAACTTTCAGGTATACGACTGTAAATCAGAGGTTTCTAAAGCTTCACGTGTACTCATCCCTTTGGCCCTACAGCTGCCCTGTGCAGTAGAACCTCTCTGCCTTATCTCACAGGTGAGGAAGCTGGAGCAGAGGGGATGAAGGAACATGCTCTGCAGCACAAAGCTAGCAAGTGACAAGGAGACCTGGCACCCTGGAAACCTGCTCCCAGACCCACATAAAGATCGTATCTCCTTAACCACTCTTCTCCAAAATTAAATCACACCAGGTTTTTCATCCTCATGTTCAAATTGGATTTCTCATCTATTCCAGCTGTGTGAACATTTTCTAAGTTTTCAGCATTTTAAAATCCCATGTAGACAGCAGCTCCAGCCTGGCAATTACTATCAATTATATTTGTACAACATCCGTGTTCCTTTCCCTCTTGCTCCATGTAGCCTTTGTGCATCAGAGCTGCGGGAGTGAACCTGATTGGCTTAAAAATAATCCTCCAACACATCTGGCAGTGATTGGGTGGTGAATACAAACAAGAGCCAATCAGCACAGGGCATTGGCCCGACCCCAAGGATTAGTACAGAAACGGACATGTAATCTAATTTAGACCACTGAAATACAAAGAAAGGTTTACTTAGAACTCCTGGGAAATAATTTTTCTCATTTTTAATAAAAAACCACAAGAAAAGTTTTCACTTTCTCTGAAAGCCATGAAATGGAACTGTGAGGCTTAACGTAACTGCAGTCATTTTGCCCCTGAAGGAAGCCAGCCTGAAGACAAAGCCATCCCCGGAGGAGGAGCAAACCCAGAGAGCCACAGGACCCAGTTAAGCCAGCCTGAAGCTCACCCTCCGAATGTTCCCGCACGGGAGATTAAAATGTGGATTTGTTTGCTTACACTGGTTTCATTTTGTTTTCTGTTACTTGCAGTCCTAACACATCCCTAAAATCAGATGCCTCTAGTGGTGTTATGCGACTCTGTCTTGCCAACAAGCATCCGGATGAAATGCTCACCCCCAGGAACCAGCAGAACATTTCCAAGTCAGGTCCAGGTGCCCAGCAACTTGCCTGGGGGCTGTGCCCAGTCTGTACTTTCCTTCAGGAAATGCCAGGACCTCCCTTTCCAACCCTCTCTCCTCAGAGGCGACCCCAGGGCTTCCCACAGCTCTTCCTGGGTGCCACAGCGTAACAGAGATGGGGAGGGGTCCTCAGCCCCTGCAGATTGCTGCAAGTGTCCCTTCTTGTGTCCCCTGAGCCCTCACACAGGAGGACCCTGCGGTAAAGGCAAGATGGTCACCTGGAAAGTCACTGGATGATGAAAGAAAGCTGGTCAGATAAGCACTTGGACCAGGCAAACCTCACATACTAAAAAGTAGGGATCCAACCACTGGTAAATTGTTGACTAAATTATACTCTACACACCACTGAACAGTGTGCAGTTTAAAAAAATTACGACCATCGTAGACTATGAAAAACTAATTTAGTAATTACACTAAATGGCAAAAAACACAAAATTGCATACACAATATTCGCAATTATACAGCAGCACAAACTAAAAGAAACAAAATTTTTAAGTCTGAAGCAAATAAAAATAAACAAAATGGAACCCTGAAAATATACTAACACTGATCTCACTGAAGACTTTATACTGTTCTTAATGCGTGTAAATTACTTTATGAAAGAAATTTAATTTTTGTCAGAAATGGGGATTGAATCCAGGGCCTTCTCACTGAATTAAATCCCACCCCGCCCACCCCCTTTTTGTCTATAAAACAGGGTCTCACTAAATTGCTACTCTGCCCGGGCTGCACTCAAATGTGTCAGCCTCTTGCCTCAGCCTCTCAGTGTGCCAGGATTACAAGCTTGCACCACTGTGCCTGACTAATTTTAATGTTTCAATATAGAGATACTGCATATCATTTTTCATTAACCTCATATGTAGATTGGCACGTTTATCTGAGACCCACAAAGACAAGAAAATTATAGAATAGTGCCTAGCCTAGAGATCTTAATGTCCACTCTTCCAAAGAGGTTCACTAAACCAAAAGAGACGGACAGTATCCGAAAACCAAACCTCACACTCCATAAAGTCTAAATACTGTCCCCAGGGTGCGGGGAGGGAAAGACATGGCTGTATCCTCTGGGTCACTTGGCAACGGCTCAGCCTCCTCCAGAGCAGTAAAACCATGCAGGAAGTAAGGCAGCTGTGGAGGCGAAAGAGGAGGCAAGCAGAGCGCCGTGGATCCGTCTGCTTGCACCAGACTGCAAGAGGAGGAAGAGAGAACGAGGCAAAGAACTGGGTGACTCCACACTGTAAATCTGGATCTGTCGTTACTGTCTGGAAATGCAAAGCCAAGTGAACGTCTGAAATGAGAAGAGAGGAGGAAAATGAGGAGGAGGGAGATGGGCCTGGGAAGAAGGACGCGGAAGACGCGTGCATAAAGGGCTCGTGCCGGCCGGCCCGGTGTGCTCTGTGGACAGGGTCAGGGAGTTAACAGGAAGGACCGCAAGGAAGGAGCGAAGGCAGGAGGGCTATTCCCAGCGGCGGCGGCCCGATGATGGAAGCCTCGGTGAGACACGGCTGGGAAGGTGGAGGTGGATGACAAATGGGCCGCGAGGAGATAAATCATCTTTTCTAGATCTTCTGCAGGAACAAATTTTCCAGAGATTTAGATTCGGTAAACAGACCAAGCTGGATCACAGTGAGGAACTTAGAAGGGATTTGAGATGTCAAACACACGGAAGCCAAGGTTTGCCTGAAATGTTGAAAATAACACCATGCGTGGCCTTTTAGCATCGGACTCATTTCAAATAACTGCAGTTCACAGAGGCCTCCCTAGACAACTCAGACGATATAATAGTTTTCCTTTAGTCCATAGATCCAGCAATAATAATTCATACTCTAATTCTATGGCCTTGTTAATCTTTCCTCAAACCTGAAAGCTATGCATTGGGTCCACATGTTCCGTATTATTTGTTAGTATACTTATTTAGTATTTAAAATTATTCTATATGTATTACAGATGCGATGAACAATGCATTCAGGATAGACCATATTTTTAATTTTTAAGATTAAGGCTCTATAAGCATACACTGTTGCCTGGAGTGAGCTGTGTGCCGAGTCACCCTGTTAACTCCTAGACCCAGACAGACCAGAAACCGAGGAGAACACAGTGCCTGAGAGAACAGGCTTTGAGCAAGGAGAGCTTACCCAGACCTGGGATCCACAGCTTAACCATTGTCCGACCTGGTTCTTAACATCTCTGATCCTGTGTTTTAGATAAAAAGTACAGAGCCTGCCCCAAGTGCCTTTGTGAGGATTAAATAAAGTAATATAGTACATATCAAGTGCTGAGCACAGTGAGCAACATGAAGTATTGGGTAAATGCTGCTCTAAGATCTGAAAGTCCCTGTTACTGTTTTAATGTCATTGCCAAAGGTTTTGTCAGTGAGAGAGGGAATTTTGCTAAGAGGGAAAATCATTTCTCACTTAGCCCCTCTCCGTATGTCAGACACACCGAGGTCTCTGGACTTGGGTGTAGTTTTCTCTGCCTGGACACAGTGTTTGCCACACTGTCTACTCTCGGCCTGGGCAGCTCACACACACACTCACACAAATGCATCCATACAACTGTAAGCCCTTGAAAACATAAGGCTTCTTGAGCTTCATTTCTAAGACAAACATGTAGCTAAAACCTGTATGCCCTATACTAATTTCCTCACCCTTCATAAATGTGCTTTTTGAATAAATAAAATACACTGAAGCAAACAGATATGAAGAAGTTTTATGAAATCTATATGCTGACTAAATCATAAAACATCTAAAACTACACCTGAAACTACTGAACATCCACTGACGCTTTTCCAAGAGTCTCCTAACTACTGTAACTAGACTATAAACAAATAAACTTGACATATTTACATAGATCTTTGGAGTAGTCTGCAAGAAAGCATTTTAAATTACATGCCCCTGAGCAAATTTTTGCAAAGGTTACCCTTCTTTCCTGAGCCCCGCTATTTTAGAAGCTCCTTGAATAGAAGTTAATTTTATGAGGACAGGTGTAGAAAATAACCATCCAAACTGCAGTTAAAAATTAAACTAACAGGGCCAGGGATTTAGCTCAGTGGTTTCACCACCTGCCACGCAAGCGCAAGGACCTGAGTTCAATGCCCGGTACCAAAAAAAATTAAACTAATGAATATTTGTGAGTAGCACCACATGTCAGGTGCACAGCAGAGCAGAGAAAAATGAAATACAGCCCATGCTAGGGTACATATAAGTGACAGAATTTCCAACACAAATCCACTTCTTCCCACCAAAGTCACTAGCAGTGAACATTCATTCCTAGTTTACATACACTTGCTTGGCTTTAAACCTGAGGGAGGCCATTATTAAACCTAAGGATATACATGACAGGAGCATGTGTACTTGAGATTAAAAGCACAGAAGGTTGTATCACAACTTTACGATTGAGTCTTTTGAAAGCAAACCCATTTCTCCAAGAGCACACACTCAAAATGTCGATCGAGCAGACAAGATGGTTTGTACACAGATTCCAGGATGTTGCCCTGCCATATCTAATTATTTTTCCTGCTGGCAGCAGCTTCTGAACACCTGCTGAAGTTATTCTCCTCTGTCCTTTGGGGACAGTAGGGAGGTCGGCTCCCTGACAAGATGCATTTCTCTCAGTATTTTCCGGGAATGTCATAGCATCACTGCTGCACAGCCAGAGACTTCTAACAGGTGGTTGCTCATTCCTCCCTTCCCCGTTCCCCACCCCCAAAATGACCCATGAAATCTCTTTCTTTTCTTTCTCTTCTGCAAATATCCAAGTAGTGGGGACTTCTAGACAGTGTCCAGCACAGAAGGTTCATTCCATGAACCTGCATGGGACAAGAACTCATGAAACTAGAAATGGATGGGGCTTTTCCTGGTCCTCGAAGCTGAGTAACAGGGATGAAAGTTGATATGAAAATATCTGTCCTTCCATAATATCATGGCAGTGGAGAAAAAATTAATCTCAAAGAAATAATAGATACTGAATGTTTTAAGGGAAATTGTGACAATTTCCCTTTGAAAGTTAAGAAAGTCTTGATATATTACCAAGACTTCCTATTGTATGTTTCCGAATCCTGGTAGGAAAAAGATTCACTCCAAATCAGTCAAATGAAGAGAATTCAAAGAAACAGGAGCTTATGTAAATTTTGGACTGTGTTAAGAGAACAACAACAAAAAAAAAGAATGGGGAAGAACCCAGATGCTGTGGTAATGGGGAGATGCTACCACCACACACCCTGAAGAAGGAAATCGCCTTCCCGAAGCTCGGCGAGTCCTGACCTGGAAGCAGGGGCTGCACGGTGGAGCTATGGCCACAGGATACTTCCGGGAGGAAACGGAAGTGAAACACTGACCTCTCTCCCCTCTCTTCCTCTCACTGACCTCTTGTTGGCCAGACCTGACCAGAGGGTGGAGCCCACGTGGTGGGATCCACAGGGACAGCCTCCTGGCATACAACACAGGACAGGAAGTGAACAGACCTTGGGTGGAAGCAAAATATAAAGAAAAGAAGGTACAGATAGGAAAATGTATTGTATACCTAAAATGTACCAATTAAAGAATTTTTTAAAAAATAATAATATAGCAATAAAGAAGGTACAGATGTACCCAAATAAGACTTGTTAGCAGGTTATCAAACTATTTATCAATAAACAATATTTATCAACAGTAGTATAAGTGGGAGAACCACAGAGTTCTCTGGATGACGACTTTTAATACATTCACTGTAAATACAAAGACTCATTTCACCTCTTCTCTCTCCTTGAGGCAAATAAGGATCCTCGAGATAAGGTCTCAGAAAGACTGAAAAGATACGGCCTGGAAGGCCAGGGTCCGTGCAGTGTTCTCGCTGAGAAACAGAGCCCATGGCCAAAACTACACTACTACTGGCAGAGGGCGAGACTCTTGGGCTTTGCCCCTGGATTTGCGGCATACATCCTGATGTTTCGCCTCATTTGCAGAAGTGAGAACAGCTGCTGGCCAGGGTGGTCATGCAAGCCGGGTGAAGAGAGGTGGTTCATGGAGTCGTGTCACATTCCGGTAGAGTAGGTTGACACAGGAAGACGAAGGACATGGAGAAAACACAAATGCATTGCCCAAGAGAGCGACTTTCCAGGGCTAAGACTTCAGTAGAAAGAGCCTCTGTGGGTGGAACACAGGGAAGAGGTGGAGAGGTGACAGACTCTGTAGAAGAGGGAAGAAAAGTCCCTGCAGAGAGACTCCAAACACCCACAAGAGGCCCACGGACATAGCATCGCCTGGACGCCCGCCATGACGCAGGAAACCTGAGAGCTGAAAGGAACCAGCAGTCCTTGTCGAGTTAAAGGAGCTTTTCTCTCACATTCTCCTTTGTCCTTCTTCCTCCATCTTGAAGGAACCCGAAGAAGGGAGACTGGGCAGGAGCAAGGAAAGTGAAACAGTCTTCTCCAAATCCTCCTAGCTCCCTGCTGGCATGGAATCAACAGAGAGAGTCAACTTTGGCCTGAATGAGAGGTTCTGAAAGATTTGCCTCTGGATTGTACTGGACCCCTCAATACCTAAAAGGAACACTGACACCAAACACTCGAAATGACGAGCAGAAGGCTGCAGCGTCTGAGACAGACTGAGACATGGGAGGAACCAAGCTCCTTGAAAGTGAGGTGAAGGTCACTGCTGAAAACAGACAGAAGAGTTGAAACTTCCTCTCTTAAGAAACACTCGGCCCTCCAGGTTCCCTGCCACAGTCTACCCCTCCTCTGTCCCAAGAAAAGTGGGAGCAAAAGCCCATCCTGGAGCAGCTAAAGGGAAGAGGCTTTGGAGTCTGCATAGTGAAGAGTGTGAGTGACCAGCACATGCAAGGCAGGGTTACCTGACAGTTGACCCCTAGCCCTGGGACCCTAACTCCTTTGCCCAGCAAATCCCAGAACAGGCAGCCAGACTTTACCTCCCAGCAGTGACGAGGATTCCTGTGAAGGCCACTTACTGGCCACAGCGAAAGGACCCTGGAGGAGGGAGAGGATGGCAGGTGTTTAGGGAGGAAGGGATACTTGCTTTCCGCTGAATACTCTTCTCGTCTGACTTGTTTATCATGTGAATACAGTGCCTATTGCAAATAGTAAATGTGTGGACATTTTAAGTAATGAATGCCTCAAAAAGAAGATATTAAATATGTGAAACAAGGAAAGGATGTCACAGCGAAAGGTGGGGAACAGCAGACCCCTGTTGGGAACTAAAATGCGTTCACAAAAAAAGATGTGCTAGAAAATTTTACAAAAAGAAAGCTTCCATAAAAGTGCCTAGAAATCAAAGCTGGCCTCTCCTCAAGCAAAACCAAGCAGTGAGGAAACACCTTCTCCGTGCCAAGGAAATTATTTTCTTACCTGGAATTCTAAAGCTGGGCAAATCAATGAACATTTTTGAGAGAAAAATAAAAATATGGAATGTATCAGAACAACTTTACTTTTCTTTTAACTACAGATATGATATGATCCAACAAAATGAGAATAAAAATCAAGAAAAAGATGGAAGGTCTGCAAAATAGAAGACTCAACACAGAAGACAAACAGAGGCCTGTCTTGAGTGTTAATAAAGGAAAAGGTGGACCTAGAAAGCAGTTAACCAGGAGTGAGGCAAGAGGAATAGAAGGTGCCATAAAGGACACATCAAAGAAGGAAGGAAGGAAGGAAGGAAGGAAGGAAGGAAGGAAGGAAGGAAGGCAGGCAGACAGGCTAGAGGAGAGGAGAGGAGGAGAGAGAGAAAGAGAGGAGGATGAAGAAAAGAGAAGAAAGGAAGGAAGGGAGAAAGAGAGGGATGGAAGGAGAAGGGAGAGACAAAACAGAAAGAAGCATATATTTATATAAATTAAAATGACCATAGTTCTAAGGAAGTTGGAGGATGAAGTATCTAAAAAACAACTATTCCTATTAACCCTGGGAAATAAGGTAATTAGGGTAAACAATGCAGCTCAGTTGCAAAGATGACAACCCTGACTACTGCTTTACCCAAAAAGCACTGGGTTCTGGGGCATTGCAAGGGGCCAGGGAGCAGAGTGTGTTCCAGTTAAGGACTTAAATCCTCACCTTTCACAGTGTTATCGTAAAATCAACCAAGAAATGGCAGTTTAAGGGTGTTATTTTTCAAAACAGAGGTAAGTAATGAAAAAAATATTCACAAGAATTAGAAGTAGATGGATCTCTTGCATGGAAATTGAGGACCGACTGGGTGTAGACTGGTCAGAATTTTTGTTGTAAGTCTGTTAGGTTGCACTTCCCACGAGGAGAGACCAGCAGGGCCATGCAGAGTGGTTACAACTGCAGTGTGGGTCCAGGAAACCACTCCACCCAGCAGGAAAGGAAAGCCCCAAAGTGACTGCGAAGCAGCAGTTAAAGCCCAGGGACGGTGTGACGCCGCCGGGTTGGCTCGAAGCACTACACATACACACTCAGAGTCACTGTGTTATTCACTCTGGGGTCATTACAGAGGACAACAGAGTCCAGAAGCCCCCTTCTAATGCTAAGCTGACAAGAACAAGGCACCCCCTTGCCAACTAGCGCCCACCCTGAAGCTAAGGCCTTGAGAGGTAGGTCGAGGATGTGTCCGCAAACAGAAGCTGCACACAGACACAGGAAGAAATGACGGTACCCAGAGGTGCCTGGAGGCCAGTCCGGTTGTGGCCAGTTCCGGGTGGAGGGCAGGGCCACTCGCTCTCCTGCAAAAACAGCTGGGAGCAAAGGGCTCAGGTCCCCTGTCCTTCCGGAGCCCCTACCCTGGTTCTTTCTTATCAGGGTGGCTGTCTACCTTCTTTCTGCTGCCTTTTTACAGATGCAGTATCTTCCTTTCCTTCAACTTTGTCCTTCTCCTTTATTATTGGGCTGAGCTACCATCCTGGTTGGCTGCTCGGTGGGCAGGGACGGTCCTAAGATGCTGCAAGCAGTCCTGCTTACCAAACGCTGCACCCACTCTGCTAGGCACACGGCCCGGAGAGAAGCACGAAATCACTTCCCATCTGTGCTGTGAGCTGCAGCGCCTTTGTCTTCGGGGCCAAGCCTTTCACGAAAGCAAAAGCTCTCGGGCTTCTTTTCCACAGGCCACGGCCACCATCGCTGCTCACACGCGGCCACCCTGTAAAGCCCGGGTCCCTGTGAGATCGAAAGGCAAGGAGCCCTCTGACAAGCCACACTCACGCCACGTATGTGTTAGGAAGAAATAAAACTCGCCCTCAGATTTGTGGTCGCCTGTTACTAGCCTGGCTTGCCTAACCTAACTAGCCCAGCGCACCCTGCCTAGGGAAGGAACTCATTGTCTGGCCAGCAACCCGTGTTCTTTCTCCTTCCCCCACATTCTCTCCTGCCTCCTTCTTGTTCCCTTTTTTCCTATTTGATCGAAAACAGTTAATTAGTTGGCTGAAGCACTCAACTGAAAGATGACGCAGCCGTGTGCATGCTCACGAGGATACCAGGAAGTAGAGGAGACCCCATTTCTACCCGGGCAGAGAGTTGAATGAGACCTTCACCCACACGGAGACAAGAGCAAGGGCAACTGAAGGACAGTTTGTGGCTCCTTTGAGCTGGGCGGCATCATGCTCTCTCGGCACGCCTTTTCACAGCTTGATCTAATTCGACTAAATTTATTTTCCTTGCACCAAAAAGAATGCTAGTTAAAACTGTGTCTGGGACTACAGCAAGGTCCCCGGTGCCCAGGAGCCTTCCAGGTAGCTCGCTGCTGAGAACAGGGGAGAGATGAAAGGGATCGTCCCTCACTGCACAGCCCAAGGTCAAGCCGAACAGTCCGGCTGCTAATGACAAATGCAGCCATCCCACAAATAAGCTTCAATGGAGACGATGCATCATGACATGAGTTCAATGCCTGTTTGATGAAATGGGAAGCCAGCCATCTTCTGAATGGAACACATGCTTATATTCCATGTCATAAAATATCTACATGAAATATGTCGTTAGTGAAAAATGTTTACATGCAGAGAACTCAGCCAAAGGAGAAGGAGCCCTGGGCCCCAGCAGCCCCCCGGTATGCACAGTGCTCCGGGGAGTGTGGAACACCTGTGTGCACTGATTACTTAACCAGGCTTTTGTCCCTCTTGTCAGGCCCCTCTGTTAGAAATCCCTCTCTCTGACACAATAACAAGAGAACCGGTTTTGCAAATGAATGTTCTTCAACCCCAAAGAGCAAGCCAGGACTCATATCTCCATGTGTGTCACCATCTCATTTCAGGAGACAGCGGGTAATTCCTGCAGGGCTCTTCCCTGCTGAGGGTTCGTCCTGCAACTTTCACTGATTTGTTTAACCAGCAGTGAAATGAGATTTACATGCCTTTCTCCCAAGGTGGTCTTCTCTCAAAACCACAGCAAAATGATCATCTGCAAGCTGAGCTCATAGTAAATAAAACCGGTTCCTTCTTTTCTAAAATGGAAGCTCTAATCCTCAGCCCTGATTGCTTTCCTAATTACAGGCTCCAGTGGTCGCCATGGGACCCAGGGGTGGCAGGAGCCCTGTAACCAGTTACCACGCTCGTCCTCACCTGCACCTCCCATGTCAATGCAGCACGGGCGGCACCTTTCCTCAAACCCTTACTGCTGCAGGTATTGACAGCTTCTCTTGAAACAGTTTCCAGTCCTTCTTCGTTTGGCCTTCTTGTCCCCTCCTGCCTCTTCATCTCTCTCATATTATGTCACCAGAAAAATATGCTCATTTGTTCCAATAAGGGGAAAAACCTACCCCAGTGACTATCACCATCTGCTATGATGTAGGATGTTGAAGCAGCCCAGACTCTAAGGCCACAGGGACTTTGTTTTCTCTGCTTATTTCCCAAAAATGGGCTAAGTAGCATGAGCAGGTGCACCACGGGCAGACTCCCACCCACGTGGCTGAAGGATGGGCAGGCAGAATTCCGCCAGGAGGAAGGAAGCAGTAAAGCGAGAGCTGCAGGCCACCCTTTCCAGGAGAGAAGAGCCAGAGCATCCCGGGGGACTTCAGAAAGCACGAAGGCCCTGGTGCCGGGCCTGCTTCCGGGAGCCGCAGCAGCTCGGGATGGAGGGGCAGAGGAAAGCTGCAGCCGAAGCTCGGACGTGGACACAGGGCTCTGACACTCCGCAGCACTCCATTCCGTTTGGCCAAAGTGCTTCTGAAGTATGAGCTTTCACGAATCCCTTTTAGGAAACAGGAAAGCAGGTGAAGTGGGATAAAGGACGTAAGCCTAACGCGGCCAGGGAGGAAATCAAAAAGCAAGGGAGGAGCCCAGAAATGCTCCCTGTGACGGGCCTCGGACATCCCTGAGATACCTGGGGCCCCACCTCTGCCCCTACCCACCTCTGGGAACGAGGTGAGACAGCGACCCGGGTGCTGCGAAGAATCTCAGGCCTGAGGGGTCCCTAGGAGGCCACCCTCTGCCGCCCAAGCCTGGAGATTAGGGACTCAGGGAGAGAAATCACGCAGCTGCTGAACCACCAGCAGCAGGTCTGCTGCTTCATGGAAGAGCAACGCTGCAACGCTAACTCAGCGGGGGAAAGGAGAGTCAGCCGGTGGGGCTGAGGGCTGAAGAGAGAGATTCCGTTTCGGTAATTACTGGCTTAGGCAAGAATTCTCTGCCTCTGCATTTTTTTCCCTACAAAAAGTGAGTGCAACATCAGAGTCACATTCTAATTTTCATTCTTTCTACCTCCGCAGCTAGTTTTGCACACACCAAGGTGCTGCTGGCTATAAGATATATGTTACAAATGAAAGAACGTTTTCATTTTTAAGGTATAAAAATTATAAAATTACTAGCATTCAGAATTAGGTATTTCTTCACTTTGGTGGGCATCTTACCCTCATCCTCCTAAACAATACTGAGCCTTGTGGGGTGTGATGCGCTAAGACTGCCCACACAGTCACACTCCAACGGGAGCTCAGTGCCACCTACTGTCACAGTGTAGTCACTCATCCTACATTCTGGCTGCCTAGGTAGGAATTCCTTTGTGAGTAACTTTCTAGGGAGACCCTTTTGCTTTTGATAATCAACAATTACCTAATATGACTTCTAACAATCAAGACCAAATTTTACCTGATTGGAGCAGTCGAGTCCCATTGATTCTCCCTTTTCATTGTCTTGTTGCCTGAACCTCTGCCCCTTTCATACACACACAGATGTATCTTGGACAAGAGATGATGCAGGCCTATGGAATTTAGCCTTGCCACATCTAGAGATGCGTAGATAGATTTTACCACTCTATATTCTCAATCACTCTGTATTCCCGAACACCACTCAACATTCTTCTGAGCTAAGTTACTCCCGATACAGTTTCTCATTTATACCTAAGGAAACTGAGTCAACAAAACAGATTAGATCTATCACTGTCCTTCACAGTAAGAGTCTATTGTTGACAATACTAAGAGGGGCAATAGAGCAGGTCTATCGCAAAGCAGATTAAAACTTCATGTTCTCCTAGGGCCTTGCTTGATCAAGGAACCACCTTGTCATACCCATGTGGTCATGGAGGTGGGTTCACTTTTCTATAATGTCACAGACTTTAAAGGAATCCTGTCTTTATTTAATTGCCCCTTTATCTTATTCCTTCCTACTTCAGATCAGCTGTCTGTGTGTTTTCATGTTTTGAGTATTCTCAAGAGCAAGATTGCAAAGAATACAAAAATAAATCAGGCCATAAAGATTATCAGTCTGAATGCCAGTAGGAGACAAAAGAACAAGGGAACAAGGGAAATTAACATTCTTTCCTATGCACCTGGTAAGAACTGAGATCTAGCTGAATTTGATAGCAAGTTGTGTGAACATGGAACCACTGAGAGAGTGGAGATTCCACTAAAATACTCTGAAGCTACCAGTACTGAGGTTTCCAAGCACTCATGTGCCACTTAGCGTTCTCCCCCACCAACTCCATGTTTTCTGAGTCTTTTAAACTGCCTGAAATTCTTTCTGAAATAAAATAAGGAGCAAATTAAGGGTTGCATGAATAGTTGAAAGTGCATAAGCATTATCCTCAGAAAGACCTGACACTGACAACCTGGTCTAACGTTTGTTAGGTGGGTGACACTGACAGAGTTACTTGGCCTCACTAACCTGCTTAACCTCTCTGGGCAGAACAATCCTATCTTTTTTAAAAAAGGAGGAACAATGCCTCAGTCTTGTAAAGATTAAAGGAAAATGCATGTAAAGTACTGGCACATAATAAATGTTCAGTGATTTGTAGCTATTAATTAGAGTTTCAGAGCAGCCTCAATTACTAGTAAAACCATTTTTTATCAACATAGTTTTAGAGAGAGAAGGAGAGAGACTTAAATCACCCTGGCTATCTTTATCACAAATGAAGTATTCTACTGAGCATTTTGAAAATGGTTTTCAGGTGCCCAATTGTTATTTCCAGTGTGTAAGAGGCATTGAAGTACAAGCGATGGACTAATCGCAATATTCCTTACCTCTCTGTGCGATGTAAAATGCATTCCACCAATACCTTTGGGAAAGAAACAACAAAGTTCAAAGTTTCCTGGTCTAATTCTCAAAGCCTCATAAGTTGTGCCGGGGATTTAGCTCAGTGGTTCTGCCGCTTGCCTCGCAAGCACAAGGACCTGAGTTCTATCCCCGGTACCAAGAAAAAAAAAAAAGGCCTCATACGTGATTCAATGTAGTATCCAATCTTTAAATCCAGTTATGTATTTTTTGAGAAATTGAAAATTATTCTGCTAGAATGTGTGTTCTTAGATTCAGTAGACTGACCTCGTGTGACATTATACATGCTATTTAACATTTTTGAATGTGAATTATCTTATCACATG
The DNA here is from genome assembly GCF_053883595.1 of Heterocephalus glaber. NCBI lineage: Eukaryota > Metazoa > Chordata > Mammalia > Rodentia > Bathyergidae > Heterocephalus > Heterocephalus glaber. The sequence continues at coordinate 1,143,191 of NW_028258413.1, read as the reverse complement.
AAGCGTTTGAACTGAGTTACTGGTTAACTTCTTCCCACATCGTGCGTTCTGTGCAGCACAGAAGGGCAGCAGCAGGTAGGAAAAACCATTGAAGTAGGAGAGGAAAACAAACCAAAAAGGTGCTGTTTTTTTAAATTCACATGAGTAACCCAGGTGATACATTCAATGTCTAAAACTCTGTGATTCTTGGAGGAGGAGGAGTCTATCATATGTATCACCTCAGCTCTTCCATCCTGATCTCAACACAATAATTTCCCCTTAGTAAGCATTCAACAATTGTCAGAGAAGAAACAAATGAATCTGTACACTTAAAAAAAAAAATCTAACCACTATTGTCTAATAGCCAAAGCACTGTCTCAGATTTTTCTATTCTACACTGGAATTCCAAGACATGAATACACAACAACCATGATACGGGCCTGGAAATATCTCCAGGGTGATCCTGTGACCCTAGAGGACTTCATGGAAAATAACAGCAACAGTGATTGATCACCAAATGGAAAAAAAATGCTAAAATTTATTCTAAAAAGGGAAAACAAATGACATTTTCTGGGTTTCCATTTCAAATAAAATGGTAGTAGAACAATCAGCAAAATGCCAAGAAAATTAATTCAACATGCATGGAAGATAGAATTCCAATCAAACAGTGGGTTTTAGGAATCTGTGTAGTCATATGGTAGGGAATCAGCAGTAAAAGTCCAAAGACTTCTGTTTTAGTTTTACACTTACTTTGGATGAAGCCACAAACTTTGCAAACCATATGATGGATGTTTCTGCTGTATATTTTTAGTTTGATCTAACTGCTCTCGACAGTTCTTTATACCATGCCATGCATTATGTACATTAAAGATGGGCCAAGAGCGGGGACAGCTGTTCCAGTGGGAATGGAAAATAGAAAAAACATATATTAGGTTGTTCTCTTTTAAAGTTGAAATAAGCTCTCCAAGTCATGCTAAACTTTTACTATTTTATATATGGAAAAAGGAAGTGGCATTAGCAAAAATCACATTACAGTTAGTATCAAAAAGATTAGCTCTCCTTTTTTTTTTTTGAATAATTCAATAGATTACCTCACCTCTAGTGCATCTTATCTTTTAAAATAGGTTAAATCAGTGATCAAATTTTACTTAGGAATTAATTTAGTGCTTTATTGAAGACTTCATTTAAGTAAGCTGCATTTCACGTGAGTTTGAAATGAGATGATAACCTAATGAGCTTATCCTGCCAGACTCTGTTACCTTTCCTGCCTCCTCAGTTCTCACCGCTAAATACAGTTGGCTTGGCTCACCAAACTCCTCTGTCCTCTCAGACGAGTTCCATCTCTGCAGTCCACAGTCGCTGCTTACATTTTTCTGAGTGTCTCCAGGAGCACTCTGTGAGTAACCTGAATATCCCATGAGCCCCTACTGGGTCCTAGGTAACATCTGTGTCCTGCTAGTTGACCCAGGAGGATAGAAACCAGCAAGTCATGGATAATCAGACCAGCTGTATCAGTTCTAAAGTCCATTTGCTAACTTATCTAATACTCTCTTCTGGATCAGCTAGCATATAGCCTATCCAAATCTTTACTCTGACCATAATAATATAAAAGAGCTAGGATATCAAGGCAGAAAACAGGCAAAAGAAATTACTAGATTCAACCTAAAAACAATATATGTATAAGAAATAATCAATAATATCATTAAGAAAAGTTTCAGTGATGAAATACTAGGAATTAATATATATATAAATATAAATAAAAGAGAAGATAGTAACAAAAGACATAAGTATATTATTCAAACAGGTTTATTAAATAATGAGATAGAAGTTGGTAGATGCTAAAAGTAAAGTCTGAGCTTAGAGCAAGGATTAGTAAATAATGGCCCTCTGCCTGTTTTTTAAATAAAGCTTTATTAAAACACAGCCAGTCCCACTCATTTGCATACTGTCTGTAGCTGTTGCTATACTGTAACAGCAAAGCTAAATAGTTGCCCTGAAGATCATACCAGGCTTTAAATATTTACTATCTGGCCCTTTATAAACAAAATATTTGGCAACCTCTATTTTAGACTTTAGGAAACAGTAAAAAATAAGTCTCTGGTTACAAAATGTGAAGTCAGGTTCACATTTCAAATTCTTTCATGCTTTAGACTGTACTTAGGAGATCTCCTATGGAGATCTCACCATTTGGTCAAAGTGACACATTTAAAAAGATCTGTCTTTCTACAGATTGTTTATACAATTTGCATATATAAAGCTAATGAGGTTGTCTGTTCTAGCAATAATGTAAGGATTAATATTTCTTTCAACATTTTCATTGTAAGATTTTCTAAACAAATACTAGACTATTTTACAAGCACTAGAGGAGAATGAAGCAAAAAGAAAAGCCCTTTAGTGATGTTTTAGGGAAACAACCTGAAAAAAAAAGCTAAAGAAAGAATAGGTGCTGTCAAATATCACTGTGGTCACAAAGTTCCACTGAGCACCTCTTTCCGGCTAATTATGAAGCTCACGCTTTCCTTGCCTCTGCTGATGAAGGAGTGCAACGAGTCCCCCACCCCCGGAGTCTGTGATCTTCGCCAACGTCAGGAATCCCTTGTGACGATGGGATGATAAGGGATGACAGTGTGGAAGCTGGGAAGAGCCCGTCTTCAACTCCAGGCTAGAGAGGAAATTACTGTGGCATTTAGGTTGCTGATGCTCCCTTCATCTGTGTTTTTCTCAATTTCACAGTGGAAAAGTAAGGACTGAAATGTATGAATAGTCTAATAACATCCATAAAACAACAGGGCACCTCTAATCCTGAAAAACAGAGAATTGACTTTTATGCTCACACTGGGAAACCATGGTTCTTTGTCCAGCTCATGGCCGTTACTCAGTTTCCAAATCCAGGGTAGCACCATGAAGAGGTGCCGTGCGTGTCCCCCGCCCTCTCCTGAGATACCTGGGACTACACAGCCTCTTCCATCCCAGGGCTCCCCTGAGCGTCCTACGGCTGGGATGGGCTGCAAGAGACTCACATGCAGCCTCTGCCATGAGAAATGCCTTGCAGTGTAGTTCCTCTGGAGAGCGACTGCGGTTGGACCCAGCAGCCCGTTTCTTGTGGAAATGACACATGAGTCCGTGGACCAAAGGAGGCGTCCAAGAGTCTCTGCACACACAACTGCTTGTCAACGCTAGGGCTCCGTGAGATGCTTCTGGGCCCACAAGGTAAACTGTCCACATAATTATGCTGAGATACAGTTTTCCTTTCCCGCTGGGTTAATGTGTGCACGGATACTGGGCGGAACTGCTGGGCTGTAGCAGGAACCTGAGCCATGGCCCCAAAGTGCAACAACATTCTGAAACTCCCTGCACTCAGGTGAGGCTGGGAGGACTCAGCCAACTGCACTTCAGGGTGTTCTTGATGAACTGGTAATAAACTGTAACTTCATTAACACTTCCATCAAAAGTATGTGCCTCAATCTTCCGTGTCATGAAATGGAAAGGATGCATGAATCACCTTGTGCACCAAAGAACAATGTCTTGGGAAAGCTCTCGTGTGCCTGAGTTGTGAGCTGAACTACCCGTATTTTTCATGGAAAATCATTTTTACTTTCTAAAAAGATAAATTACAGAAAGCTATAGCTGTTTAGATTGAGATTTGGAGAATATTTTCTAGACAATGAACAAAATTAGTTCGTCATGTCAAGAAAAACAACTGACAGCGTATGTGTCTGTCTTGATGAGCGTTCTCCATCGGAAGAGAATTAATAGAACCCCTGGGTTGGCTCACATAGTCCAAGGCTGGACAGTTGCCCAGGGCTGTCTGTAACATAGTGGCAGCTGAATCCAAGAAATTGGAAGCCTCGGAACAAGAGACAAGATGGACGCAGCGCCATGGAGAATAATCAAGCCGTGCACAGGGTGCCGTCCTTCCCCTTCTCCTCCCCTGGGCCCACAACCTTCCGGACATTGCCACCATGCTCCAGGTGATTTCTTCCCTGCTCAGCTCACAGGCATCTCTGAAACCACCCTCACGGGCACACCCTGAAGTAGGCCTTACCAGTGTCCTGGATGACTCTCAGCACAGTCAAGCTGACAGCCAAGATTAGCCAGCAGTGGCCAGTAATAAAATTTGGTCCTTTGGGAGAATTTCAGATTTTGGAAACTGATATTACCACTGTGAGCTTGGCAGCTTTCCAAAACGAAAAGACTTCCTAATGTGACCACTGGTGTTAACAAGTGTGAGTTTGGGATGGTGTATAGTGAAACCGATCTGAATAAGTCAGAGAACCAGTATTTTCAAAGATAAGTGTTGCGAAACGACAAACGACTCCAAGTGCAAAACAAGCTCATAGATTTTAATGTAGTAGAGTACACTACTGCCCTAAATAGATAGCTTGGTAGGGTGTCAGATTCCACATTTCAGTTAACTTCCAAAAATCTACAATTTGTCACGTTTGACCATGGATCAAAAATGTACCCACAATTATATGAAAAGGATTTTTAAATACTCTTTCCGAAGTGCATATCTGTGTGAGCCTGGCTGTTCTGTGTGCACTTCACCCCAAAAATGCACACCTCAGTGGACTGCACACAGAAGTCCAGCTGTCTTCTATTAAGCCAGACATTAAAGAAGTTGCAAAAAATGTAAAACAGTGTGACTCATCTCTTCGATAGTTATTTTCATTAAAAATGTATTCTCTATGCTAACATCTCATTGGCTTTTATTTTTAATTGAAGTAATAAATATGTCAAAATTGTGACAGGTTTAATTTATAATATGGTAAACACTGATAGCTTAACCTACACAAACAATTGCTCTCTGGGAACCCTCGCACTTTTTAGAAGTGCAAAGGGACAGAGACCAGCCCGGGAGTTCAGTTGCCTGCTCGGTGAACTCGTAGAAGAAGGTAGTGGAGGAGACCCAGAAAGGAGCCTGCAGCCGTGATTTGCGAGGGGAGATTAAACCCTCCGAATGCGCTCAGTCCCGTGCAGACTCCTGCCAAGCTCCGCACACTCGAGAGGCCACTGAGCGTCACAGGTCCGCGATCAGGAAGGCCTAGTTCTCGAGGGAGGCCAGTTCCACCCTTGGGCAAGATGTGAACAGACGCCCCTCCCCCAACCCCGAAGACAGGCAACAAACAGCGTGAGACGGTGTCGTCAGGGAGCACACTGCACACCCTGCGCACACACGCTTCCTAGAAGGCACTTCTCAGCGCTTTCCATGGCAACATTACTTTTGGCAAAGCAGCAACTGCAAAATTACTTCATCGAATGAATATGAGATTGTAAACTCGTGTGTGAGTGCGTGTGTGTTGTGGTACTGGGGATTGAACCCAGGGGCTTCTCACTGAGCTACATAACAACATCTTTTTATTCATTTATTTTTATATCCTCTTTTGAGACAAGGTCTTGCTGTGTCACTAAATTGCTCAGTCCCAACTGGAACTTGGGACCCTCCAAGGCTTGTGAAGCTGCTTCAGAAAGTGGCAAGAATGATGGGATAAGCGTGTCCGAAGTTAAGGGGAATATTTCGAGGGGGATTCCTGCCAATGGGTCTTGTACTGTAATAAATGTTTGAGTTTAAACCTGCACTGTACATGTCTTCCCGTGTGCCCAGGAGAAAAACAGGTTGCTGAACTCATAGAACTATTTCTGTTCTTTTGCTTTTCCTGCATATTCCGCCTATTGAGAAAGACAGAAAGAAAGGCCGAGGCAGTTTTTACCTATATATAATAGATGTGTCTATATATTTCACAGATAAAATTTCCAGCTATTCTCCATACAAAAACAGATTTGTTTATATGAATGAGTCTGTTACAATCCTATAATGGGGTAGGGGAATTTTGCATTACTAACAGGTTTCCTCAGCAATGCTTTGTTTTGGCAATAACGTTCCATGTCTTGAGAAATACAAGATCAGAATGAAGAAATAAACTGAGGTTCTGAACTCATTTATGGTTTCAATTTGTCTCAGATCTAGCTGTCTTGAAAACTAACAGAGGTGATATTTACAGAAAAAAGCGATGTGAACTAAAAGTCTTCGCTGTGCATGAACCATGAGAGCCACCACCTGGAGGACTCATTCCTGGAGCCTAAGCCATTAAGTTCAGACCAGGAAAACTGCATCAGCATGGAAGGGCAAGTCCCACATTAAAGGAGAGGACACGTCGGCCAGTGAGTGGGAAAGGAAGACCCAGAGGTGGCTGACTTTGAGAGTCTGAATACCAGCAGCCACTTGAAGAAAGGCCTGTTCTCCGTCTCCTCGGGCTTGGGGGTGAGGCGAGGATGAAGCAGTAAGGCAACACCCGGACGAGCACACTGGAGGGACTCCGAGGTGTCTTCTCAAGTTCTTCTCCGAGGGCCTTTCCTGTTGGGACCTGTGCTAGGTACATCGGAAGAGAGAGGTAGCAGGACAGAAAACCACTGCCTGACTGTGGAGAGAATGACCTGAGCCAGGCACCGTGGCACATGCCTGTAATCCCAGCTACTCAGGAAGTAGAGGCAGGAGGGTCACAAGTTCAAGGCCATCCTGGGCAACTTAGCAAAACCTTAATGAGAGCTGGAAGATGTGGCTTAGCGGGAGGTTGCTCCTGGGTTCAATTTCCGATACTGACAAATAACCAGTCTACCCTGACAGCTGGACAGTGAAGTTCTCCATCCAACAACACACCTGCCGTGGCAGTGGCTGAAGTGGGTGCTGACCTAGATGGACAGGCCCAGGGGTTCCTCGTACGTGCCCAGCACCCAGAATGGTGTGGGCATAGCAGCCCAGGGTCCCTCACGACAGTTAAGAGGGGCAGACAAAACTCAAGAGTCAAAACCTTCGCTCAAAAAAGCCTTGCACTTGGGATGAGAACTGGAGGCCCAGACGAAGTGTGCATTTAGCAGAAGAGACAGAGGCGAATGCCCAAGACCAGGCAAATGAGGGCTCGCTCACGGAGGCCACAGAGAATTCAAGGGGTCCACAGGCCAGCGGGCCAGCTACGAATGCCAGAAAGACAGCTAGGCCACCATTGTCATCACCTCCCAGGCCAGCCAGAGTTACAGAACCATAATCAGTGCCATTAACTGACTCCATCATCATAATTAACTAGGCTGTTACCAAAAAGAGGCTTAAAGTTTAACGAAAAGTGCTAATTACTTTAAATTGACAATGATGAGTTGGACTTTATCAACCAAAAATGGACTTGAACAAGCTCGTACTAATTACAGGGAAACAAAGAATGTTGCACACTTTTTGCACACTTGAATTGCAACTTGTATCCACTTACAGTTCTATCTGCCCTCTACACAATATTTTTGATAGTGTTTTGTTTCAGGCTCTGTACTAGGTGTTGAGTATATAAAGATAAATAAATCAAAGTTCCTTAAGTTTTCTATAGTCTTACAGTGGATGGGTATGTTTGCCTGGCTACAGGACCTGCTGTGTCCTAGTATTTGTGTCACCTAAGTGGCAGGGGCCCTTCGGTCGCATTGCCCACATCTTTAGAGTCAGAATGGCTCAACACACCCACACTGGTCAGCAGAATGCAAATGGAGCTAATGCAAAGGCATAGCCTTTACTTTAAAGGTTGTGTCCCAGAATTGCATGCACCATTCTGTGCACAAACCCTTGTCAAAAAGCTCAGACCCGTGGAAATACCACAAAGGAGGCTGGGAAATTCGGTTTCCATGGGGTCGACCTGACTGAATCCTTTTACTACAGATAAGCTGTGGCCTCTGAGGTGGTCTGCTCCTCTGGCTTCTCAGGTAGGCGAGGTATGTGATCCAGCAACAAAGTAAAGAACCCCTGGAGGGAAAATAAAGGGAAGTGCAAGAGGCAGGCGGGCACATGGCTAGGAGAGGCTTCAGAGAAGAGCAGTGAGCAGCAGCTGACCAGGAGGCCGGGGCAGAGAGGCCGCTGTGTGGAAGACAAAAGGAAAAGTGGACATCACAGAAGATTGGACTTCACGGCCGCACTCAGGGAATTGCAAATAAATTCATGAGCCCAAGACACAGAGGAAAAGCTGAAGACGAGACTGGCTACCTATGAAAGAAATCAGACTTAAAAGTAAACAAAACAGCCTTTCAGGACCAGCAAAGAATTTGGCCATTGTTCTGCAGGTCAAGGGCAAATGGTGAGTTTTAGGTAGGGGAGTGGCATAATCATATTTATAGATTTAAAAGATTATTCCTGAGACAGTGCAGAGAATTAATGGGACTGAAGACAGGGAGGCAACTTAGGAGGTGGCTGAGACAGCACAAAAACAAGATTACAACGGTATTACTTAAAGCAATACTCACATGAAATAAGAAGTTCAGGTGACAGATTCTGGGGGCCTCGTGACTGACAGCAGCAGAGAAGAAGGAAGCAAGAAGGTTGTCGGACAGATGGATGCAGAGAATCTGAAATGAGCGCATGGCTGTGTCGAGTCAGAGGTGCTATGGATACGGACAGTCGTGCACGAGAGAGCGACAAGCTGTCATATGAAAGTGGGATCTGCAGCTCAGGAAGGGCATCTAAAATGGAAATGCAGCATGTGTTTGATAGTCCTCAGTGAGATGTGGTATTTGAAACATTTAATATCGATCAATGAAAGTTCAAAGTCTGAGAAGAGAAGAACTTGACAATGGGAATTTGCTTGGTGTGCAACGCCACGCAGTGTGCCACACGCAGTATGCCACACGCAGTATGCCACACGCAGTGTGCCAAGACATTTCTGCAGGTTGTGATTGAAAGTCCTAGTCCCAACAGGTATTTATTACATTCAGATACATCAGAAGTCACCGTCATTTTGTGACGATAGCTGAGATGGAAGAGTGAATCGTAAGATAGGGTTCTACCGTTGTCAGAGGAGGAGGGACAGAACTGTAAAATAAATAATATAATAGTGTCGATTCTATGATCTGGATACAAATCCCAACTGGATCCCTTACTTGTGAGGTTGACCTTGGGGAGAGAGGAAATGGATCTTCAGAGGAAAGAAGAATGATATTTCCAACATGTTCCCAGGCTCTGGTCTTCCTTAGAATCCCTTCATTCTACCTGAGTTCTATGAAACCCCGCTATTATTTACAGCTCTCCCTTTTGGTCCAGGGAAGACTGATTTATTTCTTGCAACAGAAGCCTAGTGTGCAGAACAGCATCCTTTTAGTAAGAGAAAATACATTTTTCCTACACAATACGTGGTTTGTCTTTGTCCAAAGCTGCCCTCCTGGGTCCAAGGCAAGAGAAAAGGAAATGCAAAGAGAAAGGGGAATATGAAAAATGAAACCTTGTTCACAGTGGAAATGGCTGGGCACCAGCCCATATCCATGATGGCTCTTGCCTCGATAAGAGAACCTAACATTTTCATGGGTAATTGTAGTCTCATACCTTATAGCCAAGTGACTAAGTTCTGGCTGGTGAGCTATAAGTGGAAGATGATGTGGGCTTCTAGAAGACTGCAGAGCACTAGTGCAGAACGCACACGCACATGGGCACACGCACACGCACACACACAGGCTTTTCTCCCATGCTCCTCCTGCGGTCTGAAAAGCCAACCATGAGCTCCAGCAGCCTCTTAGACCGAGAGGTGGCATGAGAGAAAGGCTCACTCACAGAGGTGAGCTGGGGTGGGGGCAGGACCAAGGCCCGAGGACCGTACAAGCCCCCCAACACCTTTCTCTGTGTCTGGTTCATGCAGAAGAGAAGCAAGCTTTGACATACCTTGCTGTTACACACAAGCGAACAGCAGAGCCTAGGAAATAGTTGATGTGCCTTTGCATAATTTATACAATTCTTGATTGCTAATGTTTCTACTGCATGCGTCACAGTAAGCATTTTCTAACACTAAAAAAAAATTATGAATTCTTTATACTCATGTAGAGAACCAAGAGTGATGTGGTAAGGGGAAATAGCCCCAAAATTAAGAAATCTGATTACTTTCTTAAATAATGAAACTTCAAAAGTACTTGGTTTATATTCAAACAAAAAGATTCAAACTAAATGATCTCTAAGGTCCTTTTCAACTACAAAAAACAAAATAAAACTAAACTTCTTCAAACCCTTTATTCCTTGCTTTTATCACAAGGTGTCTAGAAGAGCCAAGAGTATAATTATTATTTAGCCAAAAAATACTCCTGGGCTGGACACCCCGGCAATATTAATCCCTGTAGGAGACCAGTGAGGCAGGTCACATGCATTTTACAGTGCAGCTGGGGTGTGAGGAGGTTGTATGACTTCTCCCGTCCCTCAGCTGATACTTGGTCAAACCTGGATTCAAACCCAGGCAGTCTCTGACGTTGCCCACTACCCTATCCCGCCTCAAATAAGCAGAGCAGCGAACAATTTCTACTGAACCGAGACACCATCCTTCCTCGGGAACAGTGACTCAGAGCCTAGCAGAGCAGGGCGATGTCACCTAAAGTATCTCTGAGCTCAACTCCTCTCCAGCTGTGAGTGCAGTCTGGACAGGACACTTGCTGCACAGCTGAGCCTTTAGAAGGGTATTTGGGCTGTGCTGGGGGCCGGGTGGGGCCACAGGACTTCAGCCTAGGGAGGGAAGGAAGGAAGGAAGGGAGGGAGGGAGGCAGGCAGGCAGGCAGGCAGGCAGGCGCTCATGCTTTTGAATAAATCGAATTTTTATTTTGGAGATAGCTAAGTGAACAAACCATCGCCTCTCACGTTTCCAAGCAGGGCACCACTGATCCTGCTGCCCGCCACACGCAGCAGACAGGCTGGGCCTTGGCTCACTGACACCAGCCCATCTATCAGGGCTCGGGCTCCTGTCCTCCTCCCTGCTTCTCTGGCAGGCGCCTATTGGGTTTCACAAAGATGTGCAAAAAATGTCTTTAAGCTCATTTCTGCATGAAATATAATATATTTGCCAGATAAGCAGGACCCTTGTATTAATCATAAATCAATTATATTTATCCTTAGCCAAGAAAGTACTAACATGTTCTTTCTTCGTTTTGAAATCCAATCCAATCTGATATTCACAGCAGTTACGCTGCCCGTGGAACGGGATGCCCTCGCTCTGGAACTGCAGTGCACGCTGTCCCACCCTGCCTCTCTGAGTCTGGAATGACCACTTTTCTTGAGCAGGACTGGGGCGGTTACTGAAGTCAATCTCTTACCCCTAGACTTCCCTTCCTGTAACCCACCCTCAGTCTTTTTGTTCAGAATTTACACTGAAGTTTTCAGAGTCCTACTGCAGGGCGAAGCCACACAAACTCGGGGTGCAGATGTCCTTGATCTTGTCTTTCCCTCTGGACTCATACCGCACTCCTCTCCTTCATTTATTTGGCCTGTTCATTCCTCTGAAAATAAGTATGTGCTAGCAATATTTACTAAAACACTTTTAAAATATTAAAGTCTTAGCCAGGCGCAGTGGTGGTTTCTGGTAATCTCAGCGCTCTGAGAGGCTAATGAGGCAAACTCAAAAGTAGGAGCCTAACCTGGGCAGTTCACAGGACCCTACCTCGAGACAGAAAGTATAAACAGGGCTGGAGACGGAGCTCAGTGTAAAGGCCCTGGGTTCAAAGCCCAGCACCGAAGGAGGGAGGGAGGGAGGGAGAGGAAAGGGAGAGAAAGTCAGTCCTTATCTCAGGTCATTATCCAACTATGCACAAACAAGTCTGAGCTGCCGTCTAGGCATCTTGCATGATTTTGGAAATCCACATTTAGAGACGGATGCCTGGCACCCTGGCACTTCCCACACTACCTTATTCCACGCGTCTAAGAAGGTGTTGCAGTCATGGCTGGCTGAGCCCCTCTGGAATTCGAGGCCTGGTCTGGGGATGGCGCCCTGCTGCCCTTACGCATGAAATGCTCATCTGTCAGAATGAGAGGAAACAGGTGGGCTGGGCACACAGGGTCCAGGGGTCTGTGAGGAGGGAACTCCAGCGCCACGGAACACAGGAGGGCACGAGCGTGCCACCGTGTCCCCCTTCACCACCCACCCTAGCTTTTAGCTGGGTTATTTCTGTTACCCTCCACATGAGGACAGCTCGCCCACTAGCTCTTCACATCTGAAACATGGGGCTTTTGCTGCCAAGTGTTGGGTACGAAATCCCAGCTTCCTAATAAGATTAGCTCTCTGGCTCTCCCTTGATGTTTACAGTGTTCAGGGACAGAGCCAAGACCGTTAACAATCACAAACCTGTTATAAACCCCGTTGTATAGGTGAGATTAAGACATCACAGCGGCAAGGAAAATACATATTTGGAACCCAGGCTGTTGGGACTGTAAAAATCCACGCTCTTAACCACCATGTCTGCCTACCGTGCCCTTGCACAATACACGGATTGCCCAAGAGCCATGCCGTTATTCTCCACAACATGGCCGGAATGTCTTAGCTAATAACTACACTGTGATTTCATTTCAGCTATAAATGCTATAAATCCTCTGTCTTTGTTCAGGAGCCTGTGTCTCATGGTAACCAGTTGGTTTTTAGAAACTACCTCTTGCTTTCCGTTCATTATCAGCGCAGTAACACTAAAAGCAGGATTTGCTTTAGATGGTTGGCAACCATTTTCTTAATCGATACATCTATTGTCACATTAAGGGATCCAAACTTAGTTGGGCTTTTGTTTTGCCTGAGGATGATCCTGCATTTTGTAATGAGCCTGCTTTATAAGCTAGGAGAGATAGAGTTTGGGAGCAGCTGAGCCCTGGAAAGGCCCTGGGCCAGGCCGCAGCCTCTGCTGCGGAGCTGCCCTGACATCTAGCGGCCGAGAACTGCCACGCCCAGGCCCTAACTCAGGATTTGCTCTTAGAGAGCGAAAGCGATTTAAACTTAATACAGAGCTTCACACTTTACAACGCGCTTCCACAAAACTGTGGGCTTGAATGCAGTTTCCTTCCGGTATTACTTATATTTTCTAAATACCTATCATAATAAATATTGGCTTATTCTAAATATGTGAGTTCATCCTAGCATTTCATTCTCTGTGTTTCACTTGTACAAGAGTTAGCTCTTAAGGTACAATAGCCATGAGTAAATCAAAATTACATGTAAATGTTAATCTAACTGACTATGTAAAAAATTCATATTATCTCAAATAAACTATGCACAAAATATTAACATACAAGTTTCTATGCCTTGCCTGAGCTAATCAGCAGGCTCTCTTTGAATTGAAAACAGTTAATACCTTAATGCCATTAGAGAAAAAATACAGAAATTAATTTTTAAGAGAAAACAACTAAAACTGAATGATGTGTGCTCATTTTTACATCGGTTTTTTTCAAACTACTGTGCGGCCAGCAGGGCTGGGGCGGAAGGCGGCAGCCGGCGGGGCGCGGTGGGCTGTCCACTGCCCGGCAGGCCGCTGAACCCCCAGGACGGCACCGTGCGCGTGCGCAGCTCCCCCCAGGGCTCCCGGCCTGCAGCCGGGGGACCCTGCCGAGCGGCTCTGCAGCCGGCGCGCCACGTCCGAGCTCTTAGCACTGAGTGGGCCACTCCACCCACTGGCACGGATACTTTTGAACTTAATGAACATTACCAAGTGTATTCATTAGTGACGAAATCCTCACCCTCACCAGTGTGCGGAAGGCTTCAAAATTAGAAAGGATTTCCAATCACCGGGAAAATCCCTCATCTTGATACACAATTATTTTAGTGGTGTCTAAAAAGTGCTCAGAGTATAAAATTTTATATGGAAATATTTTAATCAGGTAGAAAATGCAATATTTAAAATCATTTTTTTTTAAATTAATTTTATTGGTACATTTTAGGTATACAATGCCACTCATCATTGGAAATTTGCACCTTTACATAATATCTTGGTTCTTATTTTTCCCCTTCCTCCTGCCCTCCCTTCAACCCCTCCACCCCTCCCTATTTACAAAGACTTTGTTTCCATTTTTTCATTTTCTCATATTGATCCCATTCCCTTCTTTTCTTTCCCCTACCCCTCCCACTTCCCCTTCCCCTTTGCCCCTTTTCTTCCTATTTCACATTATCTATTATACCTTTTAGTCCTTATTTACACTTTCAGTTTCTTACACCAGAGAAAGTACTCAGTGTTTACACGTGTCCTATTTATTTCACTTAAGAGTATGGCCTCAATGTGCATCCATTTGGCTATAAATGTCTCTAATTTCTCATTCTTTATGGCTGAGTAGTACTCCACTGTATAAAAAAAAAATCTTCTTTAACCAGTCTCCAGTTGATGGGCGCTTGGGCTGCTTCCAAGTTTTAGCTATTACAAACTGTGCCGCTATAAACATGGGTGCACATATATCACTGTGGTATGATTCTTTTAATTCTTTGAGGAAGATTCCCAGCAGTGGAATAGCTGGGTCAAATGGGACCTCTAGCCCTAATTCTTTGAGGTATCTCCATACTGATTTCCACAGTGTTCCTCTTTCCCCATAGTCCTGCCAGCATTTATTATTGGTTGACTTCATGATAGCAGCCATTCTTTCTGGGGTGTGGTGGAATCTCGGCGTTATTTTCATTTGCATCTCTCGAATGACCAGTAATGTTCAACATTTTTTCATATGTTTATTTGCTATTTCTACTTCTTTGTCTGAGAGATGTCTGTTCATTTCAGATGCCCACTTTTGGATTGGATCTTCAAATTTGGGAGGTCTGACTTTTTTAAGTTCTTTATAGATTCTAGATAGCAGACCTTTGTCTGAGGAACAACAGATGAAATTTTTTCAATTAGAATTCCATTGAATCTATATAGCAGTTTGGGAAGTATGACCATTTTCACTATATTGATCCTTCCTACCCAGAAGCAAGAGATGTCTTTCCATTTTCTGATATCATCTTTAATCTCTCTTTCCAGATTGTTATAGTTTTCAGAGAAGAGGTCTTTGATTTCTTTTGTTAGGTTGATTCCTAAGTATTTCAGTTTTTTGGATGCCACTGTGAAAGGAATTGTTTGCCCTATTTCTCTCTCAGTGAGTCTGTTGTTCGTGTAGAGGAAAGCTATTGATTTTTGTGTGTTGACCTTGTATCCAGCTACTTTAGTGAATTTGGTTTTTAAATCTAGAAGACTTTTGGTGGAGTTCTTGGGATCTTCTATATAGAGTTATCATGTCATCTGCAAATAATGACAATTTGACGTCTTCATTACCTATCTTTATTCCTTTTATTTCTTTCTCTTGTCTAATTGCCTTGGCTAATGTTTCCAAGACTATATTGAACAGGAGTGGTGATAGTGGACATCCTTGTCTTGATCCTGATTTTAGTGTGAAGGATTTCAGGTTTTGATCATTTAATATGATATTGGCTGTTGGTTTTTCATAGATGGCTTTTATCAGATTGAGGTAGAGACCATGTATTCCAATTTTTTGTAGTGTTTTTATCATAAATGCATGTTGGATTTTGTTGAATGCTTTTTCTGCATCTGTTGAGATGATCATATGGTTTTTGTCCTTGGCTCTATTGCTATAGTATATTACATTGATTGATTTGCGTATGTTGAACCATCCCTGCATCCCTGGGATGAATCCCACTAGATCAGGGTGTATGATCTTCTTGATGATCTTCTGCATTCTAGTTGCCAGTATCTGAGCTCCACAAGATAGAACAGAAGTGAGCAACAGAAAGAGGGCCTCTCTCAGGCTTCTCAATGAAAACTGAAGCCCACTGGAAAAGGGAAGAGAATCTCTGCAATAAAGGCACACTCCCGAGCCAGAGCCGCGGCTGGGCCCGCAGTCAGCTCAGCTGCAACCGCTCCTGCGACTCCTGAACTCAGCCCCGAGTCCACGCGGGCTCTCGCAGTGGGGCGAGGAGCCGCGGCCGGCGGCAGACAGCCCGGCCCACGGGGGACCTGAGGCTCCCTTCCGCGGGCCCGAGCCCCGCGATGAAAAGTTGACTCCGTGGATAGCAGCAGAGCGGGGCCTGCGGGGTGGACCCCTGCGAGGACAGCCTCGGGAGGGCCTGTTCCCCCTCCTCCCGCCGCCCACAGTGACCCCTGGGTCCCGGACCTCTCAGATCCTGCACTCCCTGCCTACTACAGCAACAGAGACAAGACTGCCCTTTTGTGGAAATACGCGTTAAACTCAAACTCACACGAAATGCAAAGCGCGAGGGAATGTGAAGGTGAAATACTTCTAAAAGTGAGGATGCCCTCCAGTGTGGGAAGCTAGACATACATACCCCAAGAGGGCTGAGTAGGACTTGAAAAGTTAGTTATGTTGTAAAGAATTTATTCTCATTTACACAATTTAGTTGCAGTAAAATAACCGTTGAGGTTCTTTTATTCTACAGATAAAAAATCATGTAGTCAAAAACTACAGTGAATATTTAAATTTTTTTAAAAACTTTATTACAGTAAGAGACACATTGCCATTGATATCAAAATATTTCTGCAATATCCCATTTATCCCACTTATAAATGTGCCAAACACATTTATCCCATTATTCTTGCCAATTTCTGCAGCAGCTCTGGAGTCTTCTCTCCTGAGTGTCTTAGTTTCACTGTCCTGGCTGCCTCAATGTCCTGAATGGATTCAAACTGTTGACCTTTCCTGGTCATTTTGACTTTGGGGAAGAGCCGGAAGTCACATGTGCCGAATCCAGTGAGGACACATTGTGAGTTTTACAGCCTGGCTTTCTGTTGGGTGGCACTTGACAGCAACAGCCACTGTATTTTCCACTTTCTCATAAAGACTCTCATGAAAGAGAATTTCCAGAACCGCTTTAGAAAGTGGCAGAAAATGGGATAAGTGTGTTTGAAGTGAGGAGGATTAATGGCAATATGTCCTTTAGGGCAATACGTTTTTAAAATGTAAACCATCATATATTTTGATTCCCTTGTGGGTAGGCCTGAAGATCTAAGTCCAAATCCGAGTCAGAGTTTAGGCTGTGATTTCGTGATATGCAAGCATTCTGGAAAGCGTGTATTATAAATAGCTATTTTTATAGGTGATGAAACTGAGACCAAGAAATGTCAGCTGACTTGCTCAAAGTCAAACGGTAGGAAACGAAAGAACTGGAATTACTACTAGATCTTGACTTTGATGTCCAGTTATTTTTTCTGCCTCATGTATCTTTCTAGAATTTACAGAGAAATGATTGTTCAGAGCACCTGAGAGTGTCGATTACCGTGCAACTTAACACTGTGTGGTGTCCATCTGATGGCTTCATTCACAAGAACAATAGCATGAGTAGGTTGGAAGTATTACTCATCGCAGCAGATGTTGGTGACACTTCTGAGTGGCTTTTAAGTGGTAAAGAGACATCACTGTGTGCTGATGTCCTGATCTACCCGGGTCCTGATCGAGGGCAGCACTGCTGCCAGCCTTGTCCAGCTCTAAGCTGGGGCATTCACAGCTTGACAGTAAAGAGGGGCCTGGGAACCAGTTTATCCCAGGGAACCGGTCCCAAGGCCCTGACGAATGTTAACCATATGAAAGACCACAAGTCAGCTAGAAGCCTTCTAACAACTTCCATCCCTTGGGGGAGGCGCAGTAGGAAAGTGTCTATTAAAATTATTGGAACCAGCCATGCTGTGCTCCGCCCAGCGTGACCAGAAGGCACATGGTGAGGACCCCGCTCTGCCCCCATGCTCCACCCACCACAACCACTTAGCCACATGGGTGCCTACAGGACCCATCCCCCCCCCCCCGTACCTTCCCCCGGCCTCCTGGCTCTGCCACACCTGGTTCCACACTATGGAGGCACACGGGGTCATAAAGGGCATTGTCCTGAGCTCCACAAGATAGAACAGAAGTGAGCAACAGAAAGAGGGCCTCTCTCAGGCTCCTCAATGAAAACTGAAGCCCATTGGAAAAGTGAAGAGAATCTCTGCAATAAAGGCACACCAGACCACCGTACTTGGTAGGTTGGAGGGATTATGACCTCCCACCAGAACCTGGACTATCTTCAGGGGAAGGCAGCTGGAACCTGCAGTAGAGCCTCACACAGCTCAACCCTGCAGGAAGACAGGGAGCTCAACTGGGGACTTCCAGCCAGAAATCTGCCTGAATCTCACTGGTCTGCTACTGGCTTGCTGAGACTCATTGACTTATATCTGCACACGGCTGCCCATTATAAGACTGATAGGAGTCCACAAAAAAAAACAGGAGAAAGTACAATTGACATAAAAAAAAAACTCTTCACAGAAGTAACAGTAGAAAACTTCCCATTCAGAGGTAGAGAATTGGACATACAGATAAGTGAGGCATATAGAATTCCAACTAACCACGATAAAAAAAATCTACACCTAGACATATAAGAGTCAAGATCCCAGAAACCCAACAGAAGAATAAAATCCTACAAGCAGTTAGAGAAAAGAAACAGATTACCTACAAAGAAAAGCCCATCAGAATCACAGCAGACTTCTCAACACAAACCCTCAAAGCAAGGAGAGCCTGGAACGAAATATTTGAAACCCTAAAAGAAAATAACTTCCAACCTAGACTGTTGTATCCTGCAAAATTATCTTTCCAAATCGATGGGGAAATTTGATACTTCCACAACAAAGAACACCTGGGTAATTTCATGAACACCAAGCCAGCACTCCAGACAATTCTAAACAATAGCCTAGAAAAAGACAATGAGGGTCACCACTCCATGATGACCAACAGAGGGAAGCCACCAAGCAAGACTAGAAACTAAAGGAAAAAGGGGAAAAATAAAAAACAAAAGAGCCAAAAACAGTAATACATCATAACAAGGATGAGTCAATATCTATCAATTATAACCATCAATGTTAATGTCCTCATTATGAAGGACCCTAGTTAGCAAGACAAACTCCATGTTGCTGCTCGACCCACCTGCCTGTCCTTTAGATGAACTCAGAAGGAGGAAGCTTAGAAACCTCCTCCCATTAGAAAGTCCCTTTAGAAACAACAATTAATCAACTATTGTTGTACAAATGTTCTAACAGCAGGACGTTCTGCTTCTGTACCTTTTGCTTGCTTTGTTAGCTCTATTCCATAGGGGGGCCTAGGAACTGCTGGCCTCAAAGGTGTATAAAACATGTTTGTCTCCCCCAAGTCGGGGCTCGAATCCAATGCTCAGCTCGGGTCCCGGCCGGTAATAAACTCCTATGTGGATTTAATATCAGTCTCTGGTTGGTTCTTTCTCGCTGGGTCCAACACAATTCACCAATCAAAAGAAATAGACTGGCAGAATGGATTAAGAAGCAAAATCCAACAATATGCTATATACAAGAAACACACCTAACTCAAAAAAAAATTCATAGACTGAAGGTAAAAGGATGGAAAACAGTTCACAGGACAGGAACCCAGAAAAAAGCAGGGGTAGCAATCTTATTTGCAGACAAAGTAGATTTCAAACCAAAACTAATTAAGAGAGACAAAGATGGTCACTACATCCTTGTGAAGGGAACAATCCAAGAGGAAGAGATGACAATCCTAAATATATATGCACCAAATACGAATGCCCCCAACTATACCAAACAAATATTAATGGACATGAAAAACCAAATAAGCATTAATACAATTATAGTGGAGGACCTCAATACCCCACTATCACAAATAGACAGATCATCTAGACAAAAAGTCAACAATTAAATTCTAGAACTGAACCAAGCTATTGAACAAATGGACTTAATAGATGTTTACAGAGTGTTCCACCCCACAAAATCAGAATACACATTCTTTTCAGTTGCACACAGGTCATTCTCCAAAATAGACCACATGCTAGCTCATTGGACATGTTTGAGTAAATGTAAAAGAATTGAAGTTACCCCCGGTATATTATCAGACCATAGTGCAATAAAATTGGAGAACAATAGCATAATAAGCCACAAAATCCCCACAAACACATGGAAATTGAATAACTCTCTCCTGAACAACCAATGGATCACAGAAGAAATTAAAGAAGAAATTAGACAGTTTCTACAACTAAATGATAATGCCAGTACAACATACAGGAATTTATGGGACACAATGAAAGCATTTATATGAGGGAAATTCATAGCAGTAAAGGCCCATATTAGGAAAACAGAGAGAGCTCAAATAAACAACCTAATGCTGAACCTCAAGCTCCTAGAAAAATAAGAGCATGATAAACCCAAAGCTCACACAAGAGAGGAAATTATAAAGATCAGAGCAGAAATCAATGCAATGGAGACTAAGAGAACGATACCAAAAAAAATCAATGAATCAAAGAGTTGGTTTTTTGAAAGAATAAATAAAATTGATAAACCTTTAGCAAACCTTATCAGAAAAAGGAAAGAAAAGTCTCAAATCCATGCAATTAAGAATGAAAAAGGTGAAGTCAGAACAGATCCAGCAGAAATCCAGAGAATCATCAGCACCTACTTTGAGGACCTGTACTCTAATAAAATGGAAAACACAAAAGAAATGGGCAGATTCCTAGACACATAAGAATTGCCAAAGTTAAATGAAGAAGATATAGAAATCTTAAACATGCTTTAAACTCATCAGTGAAATTGAATGGGAAACAAGGCTTCCAAATTCATTCCTGGAAGCAAGTGTTACTATGATTCCAAAACCAAGGAAAGACCCAACCCAAAAAGAGAACTACAGGCCAATCTCCCTAATGAACATAGATGCAAAAATCCTCAACAAGATACTGGCAAACAGAATACAGAGGGTCATCAAGAAGATCATACACACTGACCAATTTGGATTTATCCCAGGGATGCAGGGATGGTTCCACATACATAAATCAATAAATGTAATACAGTACCATATTAACAGAGTCAAGGACAAAAACCATATGATCATCTCAATGGATGTGGAAAAAGCATTCAACAAAACCCAACACCATTCATGATAAAAACCTTACAAAAAATTGGAATAGAAGGTCTTTATCTCAACCTGATTAAGGCTATCTATGAAAAACCAACAGCCAACATCATACTAAACGGTCAAAAACTCAAAACTTTCACGCTAAAATCAGGAACACAACAAGGATGCCAACTTTCACCACTCCTGTTCAATATAGTTTTGGAAACATTAGCCACAGCAATTAGACAAGAGAAAGAAATAAAAGGAATAAAGATAGGAAAGGAAGAAGTTAAACTCTCATTATTTGCTGACGATAGGATACTTTACATAGAAGACCCAAAAAACTCTGCCAAGAGACTTCTAGACTTAATTGACAGATTCAGTAGAGTAGCTGGATACAAGGTCAACACTCAAAAACAATAGCTTTCTTGTACACAAATAACAGACTCACTGAGAGAGATATTAGAGAAATAATTCCTTTTACAATAGCATCCCAAAAAATGAAATATCTAGGAATCAGTTTAACAAAGGAAGCAAAAGACCTCTACACTGAAAACTACAGCACCCTGAAAAAAAGAGCTTGAAGAGAATATAAGAAAATGGAAAGACATCCCTTGTTCCTGGGTAGGAAGAATCAATATAGTGAAAATGGCCATACTTTCAAACTGCTATATAGATTTAATGCAATGCCGATTGAAATTCCAACAATATATTTCACAGAACTAGAGAAAACAATCCAAAAATTCTCTTCTGGAACCAGAAGAGACCTAGAATAGCGAAAGCAATTCTAGGCAATAGAGAAGTGGCAGGGGGTATCACAATCCCCAACTTGAAATTATACTACAAAGCTACTGTGATAAAAACAACATGGTCCTGGCAAAGAAACAGACCTGAGGATCAGTGGAACCGATTAGAAGATGCAGAAACAACTCCAGACATACTCAGCCACCTCATCTTTGACAAAGGAGCCAACCACCCTCACTGGAGGAAAGATAGCTTATTTAATAAATGGTGTTGGAAAAACTGGATTTCAACCTGCCAAAGATTAAAACTAGACCCATATCGATCACCATGCACTAAACTAAGATCGAAGTGGATTAAAGACCTAAATATTAAAACAGAAACACTAAACTTGCTGGAAGATAAGTTAGGTAGAACTCTTGAAGACATTGGCATAGGAAAGGACTTTATGAACAAAACTTCAGTAGCATGGGAACTAGCACAAAGAATCAACAACTGGGATCTCATCTTATTAAAAAGCTTCTGTACTGCAAGAGAAACCACTAACAGAGCTAACAGACAACCTACAATGTGGGAAAACAATTTTAGCAGCTGTACCTCAGACAAAGGACTACTATCTAGAATACATAAAGAACTGAAAAAAATAAGATCCCCCAAATTTAAAGACCCAATTCAAAACTGGGCATCTGAATTGAACAGACATTTCTCAGACAAAGAAGTAAAAAGCAGCAAATAAACATATGAAAAAATGTTCAATGTCACTGGTCATTCGAGAGATGCAGATGAAAACAACACTGAGATTCCACCTCACCCCAGGAAGAATGGCTACTCTTAAGAAATCATCCAATAATCAATGCTGGCAGGACTATAGGGAAAGAGGAACACTGCTCCACTGTTGGTGGGAGTGTAGACTGGTGCAACCACTGTGGAAATCAGTATGGAGATACCTCAAAGAACTATGAGTAGAGGTCCCATTTGACCCAGCTATTCCCCTGCTGGATGTCTTCCTCAAAGAATTAAAAGAATCATACCACAGCGATATATGTGCACCTATGTTCATAGAGGCACAGTTTGTAATAGCAAAAGCTTGGAAACAGCCCAAGTGCCCATCAACTGGAAACTGGATATAGAAGAAGTGTTTTTTTTAATAAAATGGAATACTACTCAGGCATAAAGAATGAGAAACTAGAGACCTTTATAGCTAAATGGATACATATTGAGGCCATCATCTTAAGTGAAATAAATAGGACACATATGTGTAAATACCAATAGTTTCTCTAGTGTGAGAAACTGAAAGTGTAAATAAGAATTAAAAGGATTTCAACGAATAATTGATAATTTGAAATAGGAAGAAAAGGTCCAAAGAGGTAAGGGAAGAGGGAGGGGAAGGGGAAAGGAAAGAAGGGAAAGGAAAAATTATGAGAAAAGGAAAAAATGGAAACAAAGTCTATGTAAATAGAGAAAGGTGGAGGGGGTGAAGGGTGCACAGGGATTCGGGAAAAAATAAGAACCAAGATGCATCATGTACAGGTACACGCACCCAATGATAAATGTAAATGTACTGTATACCTAAAATGTACCAATAAAAGAATTTAAGCAATAAGTAAATAAATAAATAAATAAAATTATTGGAACCAGAATGGGGAGGAGCCTGTTCTGCAAACTTGGAGAGAATGATGCTTAGAAGAGAAGTGGAGCCTGCTCGGGGTTGTAGGAGCGGTGTTCATGGGTCAAGCTCAGATAACGGGACACATTGGAACTAAAGCCAGAGCAGAACAATTGCTTCAGATGGCTACAGAGGAGCAAATCAATGGCTACAGAGAAGTTTGTGAGCCACCTAGGATCTCCTGAGGACCCGGAAGACAGTGACTAATGATTAAGCACTGGCACTTAGTCAGAATGGGTTTATGTAATCGAACACCAGGCCTAAAGTTAACACATTCCACCCTGAAATCCAGTGTGTCTCCACTTCACGTGGACTTTTTTTCTTTTGCAGTCCTGGGGATTGAACCCAGGGGCTTCACACTCACCCACATCCCCAGCCCTTTTTACATCTTATTTGATCAGAGTCTCCCTAAGTACCAGATTGCCCAAGTTGGGCTCCTCCTGCCTCGGACTCCCAGCATGCTGGGGTTACAGATGAGCCACCATGCCTGGCCACACACGGGCTTTGAGCAATGTTTCTCCTGCCTGCTTACTTCCCTATACATGGGGTGTTTCCCCTGTTTGGACAGATGAAGTTGAACCCAGGCACATCTTTTTAAGCTCATTTGGAAATATTTTAAGACCAAAGCTCGTAAGTGTCACCTCTAAGTCCTCACCTATCTTTGGTAACAGTTTAGATACATGGATGCTTCTAGCTAAGTGAGACTGAGACATAAGCCATTACAGTTTGATAATTATGAAAAAAGAGAACAAATTTCAGTGGCCAACTAACACTCTGAATCAACTAGCAGTTTTCAATCTTCACTTTCACTCATAAGTCTATAATCATACATAACTGTCCCAGAAAGCTAGAAATTTGGAAGAAGTATATTTCACATATGTATGTTTACTATTCCCTTAACATTCATTTATGTTTAGTCTGTATGCAATATATAATCCATAGTGAAAGTTCAGTCTTCCCTAGAATTGTTTTATTGTCTTCAAATTAGAAAACACCCACTAGCTAGTCCACAGCATCAACAAGCACCCCACATAATGGAACCGACATCTGGATATGAAATAACCTCGCTGCTGTGTAACTTACACATTTCTTGTCCTTGGTAGTTCTTACACATCTAGGAAACACTAAAAGCACAAATTATCTGATAACTGGACATTTATTCTCTAAGGAAGGAGATCCAATTAAAACAAACAATGTGTTTAAAGGTTCTGGTTTTATCTGGCATACAGCTGCTTTACCAAGTTCAACCACTGGAGTGTTGTTGATCTTTATTCAGTTCACTCGGATGAGTTATGTTCACGGACTATCACAGAGACAAAAATAAAGTATACATCATAGACCTTGTAAGCAGAATCTTTTCAGGGTGTTGGATTAAAGGCACACAAACAAGAATTAATCTTCAAGGTTTCAAAATACGGCTGAGTCTATTAAAATTCTTTATTGCATTGACCATTATAAATGCCTTGACATAATTTTCTTAAAATAGCATTAATTTAATGAACAAAAATTAAATTGTTGCTTAATATTAAAGTACTTCCTTTTCTAACATTTAACTAACTTGATGTCAAATAGAAATGATTTTAAATTTTTCCTCCAACAAGTAACAGAAATCTATTAGCAAGATTGGATAATTGTGAGATCACCTTGGGAGAGATGGTTGCTTGGACAAATGAGATCACAATAACCAAAGTTCTGTACTCACAGCCAACGATTGGTTGAAGTGAAGGCTTCCTAGGCTACATTTTTAAAGGAAAGCAAGAAGATGCTAGTAAAAGAATGTTCCTCTCATCCCATGAGCAAAATATATATATAAATGGAAACCAGTCCTTAGCAAAGAAGGCAGGGAAGCATCTGAATAATCTCTCCAGCTATGCCTGAAGGTAAGATGGTTTTTAATGTTTGTATATGTGTGTTTTGTATTTCTGAAAGTGTTTCCACACATAAAATGGATCAGTTCAGCAAATTACATACATTTCTATGCACAGACAAAGATAATCAGGTCAGAAATAGAGCAGGCTCAACAAACACTGGGCCAGCAAAATCCTCGATCTTAAATTTCAAGGGAGAAGAAACAGACTCAAAGATGGTTGTTAAGGAATTCTGGCAGAATCTCTTCAGAGAGCAAAGTTAATAGGTGTAATAAATGACCCAGGGCACCGGTAGGAACAAATTATATAAATAAACTTAAGAAGACATTATACAAGAATCGCAGGCCCAAACAAATGTGAACCTGTAAGTTAGCAATGCAAACCCAGGGGATGGCAGGGCCCGTTAGGAGCTGTTTGACCTCCAGCCCCGGCTGCTCCCGTCGGAGTTCTAGGATAACCTCTTAAGCCGTCACTTTCACAAATGTAAGCAAAATAACTTTATAAAGAGATATTTTGTCTTATTAAACACCACTCCAGTACATAGTCCAGATTTCCCTCTTAGGAAAAGTGAATGGATATTGGAGCAGAAGGTTTACATTAGAGTTTTTATTTAAATTCTCATTACCATGAACTCTTAAATCACCTAATGATTCGTTTGCTTAGCAAACCTAAAACAGAACTCTTAAGATAAACTTTTACTTGCTACAAATCATAAAATTATTTCCATATAAAGTCTGTTTATTAAATATGCTAAAATGTTATATGTTCCCTTAAAATTTACGGAAAGGCAAAGAAATGCCTGGCAGAAATACTTGCAAAAGCAATATACACCAGAAAAAGAAAGCCTTTCATACCATAAAAACCGAGAGTACACAAAGAATATCTGAAATATCCAAGACTCGGAACTGAATTACCGAATCTAGCATGAGCCAAGATGACCTCATGGTACAGATTGCAGGGCTAAACTTTATCTATTCCACTTCTGTTATTTTGGCTACTTCTAAGAGGAGCTATTTCAGACTTCTTCATCTCCTGATTGCAAGGAGTTTAATGACTGATTGGGGTTCAATGGTATGTAGCTCTTTCCCCCCTTTTTGGATGCAAACAAATTCCTGAAAAAGATAGGGTTTCAAATTGCCACAACTCCCAGAAAAAGATCCTAAGGTTAATGTTTTAACATCTCTGTGATAGAACTGTTAGCTGTGGATACTTAGCCGCTTGTGTCATCAGAGCCCTCCCTGGAAGGAACTATATATGGCCAGTCTAGCTTTGCAATACCTCACTACTGGCACAGTAAGCCACTAGGAAATTATTAGCCACAGGTACCCTGTTTCTGTCAAATAATAAAATTTCCCTGAAATACATTTGCACTGCTATAGCCACATCCAAACATTATTATTTTTCCCACAACATCTCAGCAGGAGCTAACAGGAGAAATTCGTGAAGTATCAGAGCTTCAAGAGACCCCCTGATAGATTCTAGAAATGTTCATTTCTGAAAGAGTAGCTATGACTTCTAGTAACTCCTCAGTGTATATGTATATAGGGATATATAGAGATGTAGATACAGATATAGATATAGATATAGATAATGTAGGTATAGGCTTGTCTGATGTGTGTGTGTGTCAGAGGGTTACCAATGTTAAAGAAAACATCGGTTTAGAATATTTGATGGCAAATCTTTAGCTTGTGAATATATAGTTATTAGACACTGGATTTCCTTTCTCCTCTTGGCAACTCCAGCTGAAAGTGAAATCATCCCTAACCTCCAAGTCAAACACCCACAAACGCACACAACACAGCGCAAGTGTTACTGTTTATAAACAGATACTTTGCCCCCATAGTTATTAACTTCATTTACCAAGAAACTTAGTTTTCAGGTTCCTAATGAGATTGTGATGAAAGTGAAGGAACGTTCCAAAAAGCGAATCCTGAATTTGCAGCACAGCAGTCTGCGGAGAAGCGGCGGGTGTGCAGCCCGCTGAGGGCCCTGCGCGGCCCGGCCCTCGGCCGCGCCTCGGCTAAGCGCCTCCCGTCGGCACGGCAGGCCTCGGGCGTTCGCGTCCGTGCTGAGCAAGGGCAGCCTTCTTGCCCTGCCGTGCTGAGCTTTGGAGCACAGCAGCAGCTGGGCAGCATTCACGGTATGTTTGCCACCACAGCTGACCTCAAGGCGTTCGTGGTATACGGGAGAACGCGCCCAGGCAACATGCAGCCGCGACGCCGGTTTAACAGAAAAGACTGGTTCATCGCGGATTTATCCAGAAGGGACTGCGGATCTAACCTCTGTGGATGTAACCTCTGTGGATGTAACCTCTGTGGATCTAACCTCTGTGGATGCCGACAGGCAACCTTAGGTAACTGGAAGCTACATATTAACAGCAATGTACCCTCGGGGAGAAGGGAAAAAATCTACTTCAGTTTTGCTAAATAACAAGGGGAAACACAATAGGTAAATCCAACTCAAAATATTTATTGGACTCTTGGTTAAAGAACATGAAACGTACACTAAATTTCACATAATTTATTAAATAAACTCTAAATGCATAATATAAATTTTTTAAATAACCAGGTAAGGCAAATAGAGCATTGAATTAAAGAACTGCTTCTCCTGAAGGAACCACTTGCCATAATTCACACGGAGAAACACATGACATCACAGTGTACATGTTATTTCTAAGGGATTAGTTGGCTCCATTCTGAGAATAAGTACAGTGCACCTCGGATTTTCCAAAGGCTGCCAAGATTATACTATGACATTGATTTCTGTGTCTGTCACCACGATGAGCCCTGAAAATGTATTGCTGTCCTAGTAGGTAGCAGCTCAGACCTCTGAGTAGGGCTACTGTCACATAAAGATTGCAAAAGGGTCATCGTGCAAGGTTGCAGTTTATTATGATTGATTACCTAAATTCTGAAAACCAATTTGAATTTCACATCATTTCTCCTTTAATATTCAGATAGTTTCTCATGACTAAATTAAGCACATCCTACATAAGACTTTTTACAACACGATTTCAGGAATCTAGTGGTGGCAAAACAAGGTAAATTGTACACCTAAAGAGCTGAAAAAATACTCAAAAACATTTTCTAAGGCACACAGTGACCAAAGCATAGTGAAGGTCCCCACGCCAGAGTCTGAGGAAGATGGAGGAACAGAGAGATGAGCCTGATCTCTAAGCTGCTCATTCTCTGGGAGGTCTGGGAACATCCAAGAGGGAAAACGAGGCTGAGAACACTGCTTTGCCAGTCTCGCAGAGCTCAAACGAGAGCGTTTGGGGTCTGGGGTGCAAGCTTCCTTTTGTCAGGGTTAGCATGGCATTAACTGCTTGCTGGATTTAAACTCAAGCAGACTAGTCCTTATACCAGATGGAAAATAAGCCAGATATTCCAACTGAGAGGAAAAAATCACCACATTTGTTTTCACAATTACTGCTACAAGGAACACTTAAAGTGAAAATAAAGACATTGTTAAAGAATGATAACTGTTATGCTGTTGCTCTGGTTTCATTGTCCCTGCCAAGACATTCACTGAAATGTAACCCCCGCGGTGAAATATTAAGGGCTGGACCAGTGGGACTCTTAGGAGGTGGTTAGGGCACAGACTAGGACGCTAGGACACTGCCTCTTGAATTAGTGGATTAATCCTGATTAGTCCCCAGTGGTGGATAAGTGGATTAATAGGTCGGTGGGTTGTCTTGAGATGAGTTTCCTGTAAAAGCCCATCGGTTCTGTCTCTTCACCGTTTGCGCCCTGTGCCACCCTGGACTCTGCAGAAGGACCGCCCCAAAACCTGGTCGTGACCTTGCCAGCTCCAAGCTGGGAGCTCAATACAGCTCTTTCCTAACACAGTGTAACTCTGTCAGTATAAAACATAGTGGAGGTGAAGACAGAAAGCATGCGAGACATGGAATAGCACATTTCTGGATGACAAACGTTTAATTTGCCAGAAAAATATAATTCTAACTGCATATATACTGTTCACTGTAGCATAGCTACATAATATATAAAACAAAAATTGACAGTACTAAAAGGAAAATAGAAAAACCTATGATCATAATGAAAAATTATAATCGACCTCTTTCATTAAGTTTTAGCACAAACAAAATGCCAGTAAGAACACTGATAATTTGAACATACGATTAAGAATCTTGAGCCAACTGCCAGTCACAAAACACTGCATTCAGCAAATGCAGACCACACAGAACATGTTTCTAAGCACGTACAAATCCTTTCTAAAAACTGGCCCTCCTACACTTCATCAAGTTTCAGTACATTTCAAAGGACCACAGTCTACACTATGCTGTCTGATGAGCTAAAGTGGAATGGATTTTTAAACTTTTTTTAAACTCTCGATAATGGAAATTAGCCAGTACCCCCCAACTACTTATAGGATCAATGCAATGCCAATAAAAATCCTATTAGACTTCTGCTTTGTTTTGTTTTATAGAATTTGAAAAATTGATTCTAAATTTAAATGAAAATGGAACCAAAATTATCCTGATGGGAAAATTTATATAAAATTAGCTAAAACAATATGCCACTGATACAAGTATGGATAAGCAGACCCATGGAACAGAGAGCGAACTTGTCCACAGATAGCTGATTTCTAACATAGGTGACATGGACATAAAAAGCAAAGAAGACATGATTGTTTCAACAAGTGGTAGCGAGACAACTGGATGCCTATGTCAAGAAGAAATAAAATTTGGCCTTTACCTCACACCATATAGAAAAATATAAAAGGCGATTCATATAGCTTCTAAAGGATAATGTTAGAGAACATATTTATGACCTTGAGGTAGAGGAAGACATCTTAAACAGAAGCAAAAAAGACATGAAAGGATTATTAAATTGGATTGCATGGAATCTTGTCTTATCATGAAAGATTATGAAGGAAAGTTGATATTCTGGAGTATTTTAGAGTTTAAAATTCCACTTTGTAAAAGACACCACGAAAAGTCTCAACAACTCAAGTAGAAAGAATGCAATAGTAACATGGGAAGAGACTCAAGCAGGTACTTGACAAGAGAGAATATTTAAAAGGTGTCCAACAGCATAAGGAATGAGGGCAGTGGAAATTAAAGCCACCATGAGATACCAAAATTAGCGGTAATGGCCAGAATGAAAACATCTGATAGTATTTGTATTTGAAATATGTGGAAGATTGGAAACTCTAGCACTGACCACAGGAGTAATGTTAGTAGAAATCATATGGAAACAATCTAAAGATACATACACCTTATGACTGACCATTTCCACATAACCAATAATATGCACATGTACTTCAAGAGACACGTTCAGGAATGCTTATGGCAACATTATTCTTGACATCATAAAACTGGAAACAATACAAATGTCCACCAATGAATGGGAAAGTGGTAAATTACACTCACACGGTGGGATTCTATGAAACAATGAAAATGAATAAATCCATATAACAACACAGATGATTCTGAAAAACAAAGCCATGAGGTAAGAAGCCAGATACACAGAAATTTATGAATTTACATAAGGATTTTTTTAATAGACAACACTAAACTAGGGGAATTATGGACATGTACCTGGGTATATCTACAAAGAAAAGGAAGGAAGTAATTATAATATTGGCCAAAATATTAGCTAACTTTAGGAGGAATGGGGGTGATGATTGGAGGGGGTACAAAAGTGCAGTCCTAGGGGGATGTACTAATTCTTGACACAGGTTACATGGATGTTTACTTTGTCATAAGTCATTACACTGTATTTTTACTGTGTATCATTCTCTGTTATATTTCACAGTTTGAAAGTCTTTCTAAAAATCACTACCCACATTACTATAATTAAAATTCAAAATACACATATAAATTTGAAATTGCAATTATGTGTTGGAAAATGAATGAAAAATTATTACAATTGCAGAATTAGCTTTGGGCAATATTCACCAACAATCAAACCAAAAATAATAGTAATCATATCAAATATAATAATCACAATGACAACTGAGACATACAGCACTTACTATGTGTCAGGTACAATTCAAAGACCTTTTCTATATTAACTCATCTAAACTTACAACTCTTATAAAACATAGGATAGAAATATCTGAATATATATCCTCTCTTCTAACATGAATCATAAGAAGGCTGTTTCTGAGAAATACGATGCACAAGTGCAACAGGTCTGAATACAGTAACCATCGCTGCTCTCACGGATGCCACCTTCTAGAAATCACAGGTCACAACAAACAAACAAAAACACCTGTCAAGGCAAGTAAGCCCACAAGTCAAGAGGAGATTAGATACTTCAAGTGTCTGTCCATCAGCAAAGGATGGAACCAGTTGGAAAACATTGTGAATAAATGAATGAAATCAGTAAGACTTTTTATAAATCCAGATTATTTAACACCATTTTGGATATCTCTACTCTTGCCTTAAAATCTTCCTTAGTAGGTAGATGAACGATATATTTCTTTATAATGCTTAAGATTCCAACAGAGTGTCAAAGTAACTTTTTCTTAGGTCAGTTAATATCACAAGAAAAATTAGGCAGATTGCAGAGCAGTATAAGAAAGAGCCATTGAATCCTGCAAGGTTGGAAGGATGTCTTCAATCAACAAAGATGCTGTTAACCGTGTAAACCCTGCAGCTCTTCGAGTCTCTGGGAAGCTATTTTGATTCTTCTTTTAATTCTGAGATCAAAAATTCACTGTAACTGTGTTTTTGTTCATGACAACTTAAATAGCAAGTTTACCATTTGGGAAGGTGTAATCAGTTTCTTTAGATACACAGAATGGGATAATCAACTAACTTGGAGTTGGATGAATATTCACTTTTCAGTTCTATGTCTGAATTTGGTGTGGGCTCACTGCTTGGCTCAAATCCCCAGATCTCTCGACATGTGAAATAACTGCAAATGTAGAAAAATAGTTCTCATATGACTTTGATTTTTTTTTTAAAAAACCCATGTGGACCTTTTGCATGGCAACCCATTCACAGAGACAAGACAGTAGAAGTCAGACAACATATTATAAAGTTCTGCTAAGTCTAACCAAAAGTTAGAGAATAACTCTGTTTCATTTTAATTTACTGGAAAGTTTAAGACTATATTTTAATCTGGGGTGATGGAAGTATGCACAAGATAAAGTCATTTAACCAATATATTTTCTTAGTTCTTTATATTAAGGAATACTAATGTTATTTTCCCCTTTTCTTCCTCTTTACTATAGTAGTATGACACTTTACAGCAGAGAATGTTACAGAAAATGCTATAGTAAAATCCATTTTTAATGCTAAAGAGGTATCAAACTGTATGTCTTTCATAATCAAGTTTCCATAGGTTTTAAGGTAATAGGCAAACAGCAAAGTTTAAAATATATCCCGAATATATTCAGCATTCAGCTATCTTTTGCAAAGCTTATTGTATGTTTAAATTAAATTTTTGATGTGAGATAATTGTAGATTACATGCCATTTTAAAAACCAAGACCCATGACAAATGCAGCTTACTCATTTTCCATCAATGATAGCACTTTGCAAAGCTATAGTTCAGTGTCACAACAAGGACGATGATACAGAAGGTTCCTGTGGCCACCAGGACTCCTCACGTGGCCTTTCTACAGCCACATCACTTCTCTTCTGCCCTTCCCTTCTAAACCCAACCACTAATCTGTTTTCCACTTCTATAATTTTTTCACTTCAAGACTGTGGTCTAAGTCTTGACTCATACTGTGTGCAAACTTGGAGGACTGACTCTTTTCAACCAGGACACTTATCTGGAGATTCATCCAAGCTGCTGTGTATAAGCAGTTTGTCCCTTTTTGTTGCTGAGTAGTATTCCATGGTATGGTGCATCAAAATGTGTTTAGACATTTCCATGTTGAAGTACATCTAGGCTGCTCCAAGTATTTTGGATATTATAAATAAAGCTCCTACACATAAATGTAAACAAAAGATTTTATTTCTCTGGCATAACTTCCCTGGAGTACAATAACTGAGTTGTATAGCTGTTACATGGTTAGGTTTTTAAGAAACTGCCAAACTGTTTCCCATTTTATATTCCTACAGCCAATGTGCTGGCAACTCAGTGTCTCTGTTTCCTGGCCACCATTTCATGAGCGCTGTCAACATCTCCCATCTCAAGGGCTTGCTCACCATGTGGTAGAGCTCTTGAGAGGTGGGAGAAACCTCAGGCAGTGGCACCCAGGGGGAAGAAATCAGGTCTGCAGGTGTGAACCCAGCCCTGTCCTCACTGGGCTTCCTGGCCACCAGCAGGCAGCATCTTGCTCTGTCACCTCCTCCCTAGTGTGCTGCTCAGTCTTACCGAGCACAATGGAGCCAAGTCAAAGTGTATGAACTGAACTCTCTGAAACCATGAGCCAAAATAAATCTTTGTTCCTCTGAGTTGATTTTCCCAAGTATTTTCTCACAGCAATGGAGAGTTAACTAACACAGTGTCCACATTTCACTATGACACACATGTTCAAAGTATTTATGTAATTCCATTTCCTTACTAAATGACTTGTGCACTTATAGGTAAATACATGACAACTGGTTACAAAAACTGAACAACAAAAACTGAACCCATAACTTAGGTGACAGCTACATATCTTTATTTACTTCACATGGTTCCCTTACATAATTTATATCAGTCAATGATTCATCCCCCTTTTACAGAAAAATATTCTCAGCAAATTCATCTTTCCAGCCACATAAAGTCGGCAATGTTCATAGCTTTGCAAAATTTTTTCAGTCAAAAGAAACAAAAATTTCAGCATGAATAAATGATTAAAAAACAAAGTACAGTAAATACAAGCTACAAAAATTAATCATACATTTCAAAATAACTAGAGGGAAAGAATTCAAAGGTTCCAAGCACAATGGAATGATAGCATCTAAGGAGTCAGAAGTGCTGATCACCCTGATCTGATTGCTGTACACTGTACACATGCATTGAATTACAACACTGTGTCCCAGCAGAAAGTAAGCATTTAGAGCCAGGGATTTAGCTCAGTGGTTTCACCACCTGCTGCATAAGCACAAAGACCTGGGTTCGATCCCCGGTACAAAAAAAAAAAAAAAAGATTAAGAAAGTAAACATTTATGTTGATTAAGAAGTGAAAATTTTTTAAACTGCGTTCACCTCATTTCCTTTCCTTTCATTTTCTTTATCTTTCTTTTCTTGCATATTTATTTTCCCTTTGCTTAAGATTATTCAATGAACCCAGTTGTAATCTTTCAAACACAATTGTCCACAAGAAGTATTGCTGATCATTTGAAAAGGCTCAGGAAAAAAAAATGTCATAATCCTTCTAGACTCAACTCACTGCCTTGAGAAATCCATGGGATTATATACCTATTCAGCTATTTCAGGAGCTAAACCCAGGCTCAGATATAATAAGAGCTTGCTAAAATGTCCTTTGTCCTCTTGCTGGAATACATATTCTCACATGCAAACCCGCGAAGCAGGGAGAGAGTACAGGAAGCGGAGAGACAGCAGCACAAACTGAGAATAACCAGAAGCTGCACTCTCGTGTTTTGAGTTAGTCTCTGCATCCCATACCTTGAGAAGCATCACATTAAAAGAATGTGACTCAAGACCACAGAAAAAGCAGCCACATAGATTTACAGGGCTGCACTTAAGTCCACCTAGTTGCACAGCTCCAAGCAGAAGGTTTGTGTTCATTTACGAGTGGAAAATCTTCAAGCCCTTCCAGAGGCACCATCTGTTTCTACTGCTGGTCTTGCTTTGAATTATTTATTATGGTGACCTCGGATTTATCAGGTTAACCTTTGGATTGCCTCCTAAGAATAACGAATATTTAGAATTTTTTGAGAAGTATAATAGAATAAAAGAAGTTACTTTACCATTGCACTTAAAGCACATTAAGGGCTCTACTAAAATTGTGATTCCCCAAAATTCTATTGTCACATGTAATAGGTCTGATCTCTATAGATTATATAACTGCTCCACGAGATGGCACTACAGAGATTAATGATTGTAAAGATAACTGCTGCACATTTCAAACTGAAAAACTTGAAAATTCCCCACTCCAGTCGTCACACAATATCCACCTTATCAGCCTGCTAATGAAGAATGGAAAAAAGGCAGAGTTCCCAAGTCAAAGCCAGGATTTTAAAAGCTGACAAACAGCTTTCTATGTATCTTTATGATCTGGTAAGCCTCAGTATCTTAAGAAAAATATAAGCGATTTTAGAAGCAAAGTTAAAGATAAACTGCATGCCATGAAAAGATTAAATATAGACACTTTAGAGGAGATGCATTTCCAAAAGCCTGCAGGGATGCAGAGAGATGTAAAGTTACATTAATCTCAATAAGTTATTTTCAGGAATGAAGGGGAAGTACAATTTTTTGCATATTTAAGAACTCAGTATATACCTTTGTGGCTTTTGTAGAGGACAGCATACCTTCAGCTGAAACAAATTTAGGAAAGTTGGTGAGGACCTTGCTATCGTGCCAAATCGAGTATGGATGCCCCTTGGGCTGTAGCAGGGACTATGTCCTGATAAACCCTTTGTGCATGAAAATATAAGTTGAAAATGCATTAATACACCCAACTTATGGACCACCAGAGCCCAGCAACATGGGATGTGGTAGACCCTGGTGCTCACCCTCATGATGGGGCATCCAATGGGGAGCTGCAGCCCACTGCCCCTTGGCATCTCGAATGGGTATCAGTGGCATATTGCTAGCCTGGGAAAAGACCAAACTTTCTACTGAAAGTGTGTTACTTTCACATCAGGGAAAAGTAGAAGAAAATTTAAAACATCATTGAGTCAGGGCCGGGGATTTAGCTCAGTGGTGCCACCACCTGCCTCATAAGCACAAGGTCCTGAGTTCGATCCCCAGTATCAAAAAAAAAAATCATTAAGTCAAATCATCATACGTTTCTAAGTCGGGGACTTGTGCTGCCAATTTTCACCTTCCTGGACTAAGTCGCAGTGCTGGTGCCTGCAGGCCACTAACACAGCCAACCCCAGCAACTTTGTTTCCTGGAGCCCGGGCTCCAGGGTCCTCCCGTTGGCCGACGACAGGAGAGTGTGTCAGGTGGCACAGGGCTGTCACTCCTTCCAAACGAAGGCCTCACCTCTCCTTTCTCTATTTCTCCAGGTTTTGTCAGAGCGTTGTTTTTGGATGGAACCCTTTCCTCCACTTATAAATTCTTTTTTCCTATTTAGGGCCAGCGAGAACTGAGAAGCAATTATTCCCCACTTTGTTTGAAAGTGTCACTTCAGGAACATTAACCATTTGAAATGTTGTAGATAAATATTTAAGTTTAGTATCACAATGTCACATGTGAGACAAACAGAACGGATCCCTAACAGCTTTTGGAAGCAGAAAAGACAACCAAGAAGAGATGTCCAAGTCCCATAAGATCAACTCTTTTTCCTAATGGGAAACATTTCAGACTATGAATCATATGCAACTTAGCTAGGAGTTGTAAATCTTTAAATCTTAATCCTTTGAGTCTCTATGGAGGAGAGTCCTTAAAGGGAAGCATTCCATACAGAACTCCTAAATGGCCTCAGGCAGATTAAAGTAGAGCATCAATTATCCATAGCCATTTTGAAATTCTATTTCATTGAGCAAAATTTTCAGAATCCTTTTAATTCTCAAATTAAACAGTGGGCAGAGGGGAAAGTGTATCCCCTTCTCCAAATCACCTTCCGATCGCTGGCTGTTCGGTAACAGCTCTAGCTGTAGTGGACAGGAAATACTCACAGCACAGCCTCTCTGTCTTTACTTCTTTGCTCAGTGATCACCAGGATACGTTCAGCACAAATGAATGCAGACAGCAAACTGAGGACCAGCCACCTTGCTCCAAGTCCGCAGTAGGAGCCCAGCCCCAGCAGCAGCACTGACTCGAGAAGACAGAGCGGGAGATGGGCAGAACACACAAATGGACTTGACTATGAGCGCCACTGAGAAGCTGAGGCATTGGTATTTGAGGACGGCTCGGACACTGTCTCTGCCTGGCAAATGAAGCTTGCTGACCATCAGAGACCAGCAGCTATGAATGCTCATGATCACTGTATGCTAAGCAGTGCGGCTCATTCATAATAAAATTAGCCACAGAACCCAAACCCACGGAGGTAGAAATTAATTCATCATCTCAGTGGCCAGCATCCAAACTCCCTTCATCTTTGGGGACAGTTCCCCAAAATACATATTGTTGGCAGGAAGCAGAGTCTTCATCTTTATCACAAGAGAAGAGAGAAGAGGTCACTGGCTGCTCTGCTCAGTGGCAGCCGAGACATGGGTGTGTGGTCTATGCCCAGCCAAACAAACACTCCACTTTGATCCTTGAAGGCAAGACAAACAGGAACTTGTTCAAGTCATACAACCTCTCATCTCCAGGTTCATCTCTCATGGCTTTTAAGGTATCTCCTGGTAGGCGTCATTTCCTGGTGATATTCTGGATGTTCCTCACCCTCCCTGCCTAGCATTAGGCTAATGAGTTAAGAAGTAGAATTCAAGTTCAATGTCAGATCTGTCCAACAGAAAACCCATGATCTGTCCAATTATCCTACTGTTCTTTCAACAAATTTTGCTATCACTGTTCATGCAATGTCAACCTGATTGGATGAAGAGACACCTAGTAGATTAGTGAAGCATACTTCTGGGGGTGTCTGTGTGGGTCGTGGGGTGCGAGCTTGGGGACTGCCTGGTCCCTGCCCCTTCCTCTCTGGCACTGCTTCCCCGCTCTGCTCCTGGCCACCATGGACTGAGCAGCTATGCTCCACCATGCCCTTCCACCATGATGTTCCTGCTTCAGAGCCAGCTGACCATGGACTGAATCCCCTGAAACCAGGAGCCAAATTAAACCTTTAATCCTTTAAGTTGTGGGTATCAGGCATTGTGTCTCAGGCACAGGAAAGCAGACTAATACAGTTACCTATGGCATCTAATGAGTAAATGAATCAAAATGAAACTAGTATATATGCATTCAAACATTGCTTAGTATCCCATTACTATGTAAACTTTTGTGGGGTTTTGTATTGTTTGAGAAATAAATTTTAGACAGGGAAATTAGACAGTTGGGCAAATGTGTTTTTATTTTACCCTACAATCCTAGGAAATTATACCTTTTAAATGTTTTATAAATTGTGCTTTTCAAATTAACCATCTCATTCCTTATGAGTGTGTTATGACAACTTCTAACCTTAAGAAGCAGTTTCTTAGCTGAGCACAGAGGTGTACTCCTGTAATCCCAGCTATACTGGAAGCTGGGGCAGAGGGATGATAAGGTGGGCAACTTGCAAGTGAGGCTGACTCAAGGAAGGAAGGAAGGAAGGAAGGAAAGAAAGAAAGAAAGAAAGAAAGAAAGAAAGAAAGAAAGAAAGAAAGGAAAACCTAGACCTAGAACAACCAGAAAATCCTGAGCAAAAAGGGCAGTGATGGAGGTATCACGAAACTCAGTTTCAAAATATACCATAAACCCATAGTTACCAAAACATCAAAGTATTGGCCTAGAACAGATGCATAGACCAATGGTCTATAATACATGACCCAGAAATAAACCCATGCATCATCTGCAGCCATCTGATTCTCCCCAGAGGTGCCAAAAGTGTATTTTTAGGAAAAGAAATCCTCTAACAAATGGTGCTGGGAGAGGAAATGCACAAGCAGAAAATTGAAACTAGATTTCTAACTTTATTTCTCACCCTGAACAAAAATAAACTCAAAATGGACTAAAATCCTGAAAATTTGAAACAGCTAGAAGAAAACACAGGAGAAACACTTCAAAATATAAGCACAGGCAACAACTACCTGACTAGGATTCCCAATAGTTCAGGAAATGATAGCAAGAATCAGCAAATGAGAGAGCATCAAATTCAAAAGTCTCTGCACAGCAAAGGAAACAGTAAAGAGACAAACTACAGAATGGGAGAAAATCTTTGCCAGTCACTCTTCTGACAGAGAATTAATATCAGGAATACATACAGAACTAAAAAGAAACTCAACATCAAAAAATAACTCAATCAAAAAGTGGCCAAAAGGCCCCGGGATTTAGCTCAGTGGTTCCACCACCTGCCTCGCAAGCGCAAGGTACCAAGTTTAATCCCCAGTACCAAAAAAAAAACCAAAAAACAAAAAGTGGGCAAATGAGCTACAGACACTTCTCCAAAGAACTACATATGGCCAATAATTTTATGAAAAAATATAAGACATCAAAAAATGCAAATCAAAACTACAAGATTTCATCTCACCCCAGTCATAATGTCTATATCAAGAATACAAAAAGCAATAAATGCCAATGAGGCTGTAGGGAAAAAGGAACACTTATACATTATTGGTGGGAATGTAAAGTAGTACAGCCATTATGGAAGTCAGTATGGAAATGCCTCAAAAAACTAAAAATAGAGCTACCATTCAATCCAGTTATACCGCTCCTCAGTATATATTCTAATGAACAAAATTCAGCACACCATAGAGATACCTGCATAACTGTGTCTACTGAGCCACAATTTATAATAGCTAAGCTGTGGAAATACCCAAGGTCTTTGTGAGAGGATGGATGGACAAAGAAAATGTGGTATACATAAACAATAAGTATTATTCAACCATAGAAAAGAATGAAATCATGTCATTTGCAGAAAAATGTATGAAACTAAAGATCATCACATTAATGAAATAAGCCAGATTCAGGAAGACAAATATCACATTTTCTTTCATATGTGGAATCTAGAAAGAAGAAAGAAGGTGGCATGAAAGCAGAAGGGAGGCTATTGGAAGAAAGGCTCATAGGGATCATGGGGAACGGGAAGGGGAGGTAACAGTCCTCTGGGGTGGACATGATCAAAGTACAATACACGCAGGTATGAAAATGTTGCCGTGAAACTCATTATTCTGCACTGGTAAAAAATATTCTAAATGCAACATTGGAAATTAAGGAATTTATAATTGAATATGGAATTCAAGAGACAACATTTTTCATTAAAAAGTCTCCTACTAGTAGAGAGTGATTACAGAGCACTCGATGTAGATAGATTAGGAATGGAAATAGAAGATAAATCCATAGACAGATATATATTCACATAAATTGAAAGTTTTCTAATACAATGTTGAAAACAACACCAATTTTTCTAGATGTGGTTCCTAGTGCATAAACACTGGTGAAAATTTGAGAAATGCTCTGATTCAGAATTTCTACAGCTTATCTCAAGGAGCAGGAAACCCCTGAATGACCCCCTACATAGGAAAGTATAAGTCATGTCACTCGTTATTAATGTATAAAACACATGTCAGCAGCGTTTGATACACATGGACCAGTAATTGTCAGTTTTGGTTTGCAACGCTCCAGGATTTCTGTACTTATCTTCAAGGGTGTCAGGAAATTGTCAAAACAAAATTAATGTCCCTAATTTTTTAAAATGTGCTTTAGGACTCTGTAAGATAAAACCTCACGGAATACAGCCAAATAAATAATAAAATATTGTGACTCAAAAATTGCAGGAAATCAACAATCTTTACCTATAACAGCTGAGAAAATGATAGCTAAATGTCTGAGAAATTCTTGCTTGAAAAAGATTACTTATTTGATGCTCTAGCGCCATCCAGTGGCCATCGGTGGCCACCCCAGACCAGCGGGACTCCGGTGAATCAGTAAATGGTCAGTTTTCAACCACAGCAGGACTGCCTGGTACCAACACGCATTCTGCAGAGTATTCCAAGAGTGTCAAAGCATTCAGGAGGAGGAAACTGGATCATTCAAGACTCCACAGTTATGTCTACAATGTGTAAAGAATCCAGAGCACAGTGAGAAACGGGGCCATGATTCAGACATCTGACTGTGCATACGTGAGGCCCTGAGATCGCAGCTCCTCCCGATTCTGGGCTCACACGATACCCGAGATTAGAATCTGAGCCTTTGCCGCCACCGCTGCCGCCGCTGTGTTTCCCCTGACTGATTTCCATGACGCTTCCTGTGAAACCTTATCTCCCTGGTCCGTAAGTTCAATGACAGAAGAACCCTCATCTGTGCAGCTAACAGCTGCATCCCAGCCTCCAGTGTCTGTCTCATATTAATACGCAGTTATTAAATTAATCTTCATTTATGTAACTCCTCCAAAAATACGGTTGCGGTTTTTACTCTATGTTCACAAAGGCCTTGCAAATCTAATAAACGCAAGACACTCTCACAGAATGTGCACATGTAATTATGCACATGGGCTTAGGGGTTCTTGGACTCTATGTTACTCATGGTTAGTTCCGCTCTAAAAACATCACTAATACCAATTTCACAATTGGGAGGTGGAAATGATCGGTTGCATGTGTTACCTTTGCCTGCGCTGCTTCAGCTATTATTATTTCAGATCATGGTCTGAAAAGACAAGAGCTGGGTTTACTGTTAGTGAAAATAAAACTAATAGAAAAAGCAAACCGTCTCTACTAGAAAGTCAAACTTAGCATCAAAAAGTATATGAGAAAAGCAAAGAAAACAAGACAAACCTGGGGCAGATCCATCTACCACTGTTCCCCAGTGCTCTTTGCAAGGTTGCACTCAAAATGATCACAACAAAGAAAGCCCAAGGAGGGCAAGGGGCACCAAGCCCAGGGGCAAAAAAGGAGGTGCCCCAAGTTAGCACCAGACAGCTCCCCTGACAAGTCTCAGCTTGGGGTACGCTACCTCAGTCTGTAGCTGCCCCTTCCCCTCTCTGGCCCAGGTTCTGAGACCTTTCTTGCCTGTGACTGATGGAAAACTGAGCACTGTCCTAACCCTTCAAGCAAGGGCGTTTCTACTGGGGGACCTGAGACGCCCAGGACTTCACCTCGATCAGCCGTTATTACTGACACATCCTCGGTCCAACACCCACCACTAAACATTCTGAGGATGGAAAAATGAATGAGAAGCAACAAGGCTCTGTAAATCAAATCACTTCACACATTCTGGTAAAGTAACTACAGGGAAGTATTTGAAAAGGTGCATCCTAAAGGCTGAAGAGTTCCAGCACAATGAAACATGTCTTTCCAGTTTGTACAGTGGCGTTATTGTTCTATATTGAGTTTCCTCAAAGCAGAGCAAAGCTCATGTTTTGAGGCAGATATATTATTTTCCCATAATTAAATCGTTAGCTTTCATCTTGAAAGACAATGTAGTCACCCCTCTCTCTGTGGGGGAGTGGACCCAGGGACGCCGTGGACCCTAAAATTCAGGCACTAGATTCCTCTCTATAAAATGGCATCATGTCTGCATACAGCCCACACATATATGCCCATATACTTTTTTTGAGACATCAGGATGGCCTCAAACTCACTTTATAGCCTTTATAGCCCGGGCTGGTCTAGAACTCACAATTGTCCTGCCTCAGCCTCCCCAGGGCCAAGATTACAGGTGTGCACCACCATCCCATATACTTCAAATCTCCTCTAGATTACTTGTAATATAGTGTAAATGCTATGAAAATGGTCGCTATACCGCATTGCTTAGGCAGTACTGACAAGAACAAAAAGTCCACGTGTTCGGCACAGACACAATTTGCCCTGAATATTTTTGCTCTGTGGTTGGTAGAATCCACAGAGGTAGATCCTACAAAGACAGGGCCAAGGTCATGATGTAATAGTTACGAATGAATGCTGTGGGGTCATTATTTGCTTATATGCTGGCTATGTCATCGAATGAGTTGTGCAATTTGGCACAAAGCAACTTCTGTATGCTTCAGTCTCCTTTTAAAAGGCTAATAAACCAGGGGTGGGGCACATGTCTGTCATCTCAGCATTTCAGGAGGCTGAGGCAGAAGGGTCTCAAGTTTGAGCCTAGCTTAGACAACTTAGCAAAACCCTGCCTCAAAATTTTAAAAATTTGCCAGAGATGTAGCTTTAGTGCAAAGCCCCATGATTCAAACCTTGGTGTGGCTAAAAAGAAAAAGATTTAATAAT
The DNA here is from genome assembly GCF_053883595.1 of Heterocephalus glaber. Classification (NCBI taxonomy): domain Eukaryota; kingdom Metazoa; phylum Chordata; class Mammalia; order Rodentia; family Bathyergidae; genus Heterocephalus; species Heterocephalus glaber. Next base: position 1,100,430 of record NW_028258413.1, on the reverse strand, counting down.
ATAGCACAAACCTGTCAAGTTTTGTGAGAAATAAATGAAAATGATATGGGCTCATGCATGAGGGTGCGTGTGTGTGTGTGTGTGTGTGCAGAAATTCTGACAATAAAATTTGATCAGAAATAGCAGCTGTACTATAAATCTTTCTCTAAAAAGTCTACTCTAAAAAGCCTTTCTCTACAAAGTATTTACGAGTAGAAAAAGCATACAATTATGTGTTGCTTCGCGGCAGAAAAACATTCTGAGAAAGGCATCTCCGGATGGTTGGCAGCATGTGACCGGCACGGGGAGCCCAGAGCCACACTCAGCAACGCCCTCCCTCGGGCTGCCCGCTGTCGTTGGCCAAAACGCCATTGTGCGGTGCGTGACTACAAATGCTTCCTAAGTTCCTTTTTCCAACCTGAAGCAAACCAAAAAAAAGTGTTCTTTAAATCTAAACCCATATTAGCGCAGTTTAACACACCTGCCTGCTGAAGTTATAAAGACGCAAGACTTCCTTCATGCAAAACACCGCTTGTTTTCAGCTGTTGGCTTCTGACGCTGAACACACTGCAGAGAGAAGGCTGGGGAATGCCTCTCGATACTCCCGCGTGAGAATGAAAACTGAAAATCTCATCTGACCATCACTTCTCCATATGCCTACTTCTGGAGCCCCAAATTCCTGTATGATTGAACAGTGCCTTTCATGTTTATTTTCTTAGTAGATGCAATCCACTTCGTTCACAGCTCACTCCACCACAGTGATGTTTCCTTAATGCCTGACTATAGCACTTACCTGCTCAGAATCCTTCAGTCTCGCAGAGTTGGGAGTCAGAGGCTAATTGGTGAGCACAGCGGCTCAGTGCCTGCCTCCTTTCCGGCCCCATGCTGACCGCTGTCCCCTTTGATTGCTGAGCCCGGGCTTCCAAATCTGCTCCCAGCAGCTTGTCCAACGCCCAAGCATGCTGCTGCCCGTCCGAAGCGCTTGTCCGCATGCCCTGCGCTCCCCCCTCGTCTCACGATATTTTAGGCTCCCCCAGCACTCAGGAGAGGAGATGTCGGTTATCTGTGGGCAGCGTTTTCGCAGCGCCTCTTATCCTAGCAGAGTACAAGACCCACGACAAAGCTTCCTTGCTCGCAGACGACAGCATCGGGCCTGTGGGTGGGACATTCGCGTAAATATTTGTTCAATAAAGGAACAAAATGGAATTGCGTATTTTAACCCCTCATAGTCTCTCAAGTTAAGACTCAAGACATCTTTCTAATTTTTTCATTCGTATTTCTATCAGTGCATGTTTGCAGTACACAACGGCCACACTTCTCGTGGGCAGTTGGTACCGGTGCACAGCACATCTTCATTCTTCCTTCATCCCTCCCGCCCCCCTCTGTCCTCCTTCAGCTCATGGTTCCCTTACCATTTACAAAAGGTCCACCTTCCTACTTCCTATTACCTAGCTCTTATTTTTGCAATTAGTTTATACTTTGGGTTCCTCATGTAAGGGAAACCGTGTGGTATTTAAGCTTGTGTGTCTTACTTCACTTCACACTGTGGTCTCGAGGTACATCCATTTTCCCACAAATGAGTAACTCTATCCCTCTTCATAGCAGAGTAGTACTCCATCGTGTAAACGCCTCATTTTCTTTCACCATTCATCTGTTGATGGGCATGAGGGCTGCTTCCAAGAGTGAGCTCTGATGCGTTGTGCTGCTTTATAGCAGGATCACGGTAGCCTGATCTTTAACTCTTTCAGAAAGACACCTAGAAGGGAAGATCTGTAAGTCCGAAAACTTTCATGAGATTTAAATGCCAAGTAAGACGAGGATTACAGGACACACATGAAACACAAAACAGTGCCGGACTCAACAGCCCCGCTCCCTCGGCTTAACACACGTGGAGCCGAGCTGCTGTGAGTCAGGACCTGGCCGGAGGTCACACGCTAGTCTAGTCGGTGAAAGCGGGTGCGAACTTCAGGGGCTGCTAAGCCTACGTGCGAGCAGTGCCTGTGGCGGCTCCCTTCCCCGGGAGGCGGCGCCCGAGAGCCCGAGGCGCAGCGGCCGCACAGGCGCCTCCCAGCGCGAGCCCGGCCTCCGGGGGCGCTGCCCGAGCCCGCAGCCGCCCGGAGCGGCCGCCGGCCTCTGGTCCGCCCAGCCGCTCCCCTGGGCCAGCAGGAGGGCGAGGCGGGGCCGCCAGGCCCAGCCCGGAGCGGAGGACAGGACTGCGCCAGCGGCCCGGGCGCCATCCTCCGCCGGGCTGCACTCGGCACCGCTTCCAAGAAAAGCGCGGGGGTTTCTCGGCGGCCGCGGTGGAGCCCGAAGCCCGGCCGGGCCCTGCTGAGCAGGGCACTCCGTTCCCGCCCCGTCCCCGCCCTCGCCGGGAGAGCCGGAACTGAAGGGCCCGTGGAAGCGGCAGCTGGGCCGCGGGGAACCTGACCTTTCAGTCCCGCCTGCTCCGGAGACCCCGTCGGGAGCCGAGCGAGGCCGTTCGGGTCGCTTTGCCCATCTGGGCACAGAGGTGGCTGCCAGCGTCCCAACTAAAAAGCAGGCTTTCTGTCTTCAAACTCAGCAGTTAGGAAAAGCGAGAAATTCTTCCAAGAAATTCAGACTTTGTAAGAGGGTGACTAAACCGTTAGGAAGATAGAAGAACAACAGTGAGGAGTTTTGTAAAACATATGGCTGCCCATGTCGATGCAGACGTAATTATTACTGCTTGCTTTTAACTGGATTTGGTAGAAAGAGATCAAATATAAATGAATTGTTTTCATATGTGAGGAGGGTAAACCACACATTGTACTATAGACAATCTCAAATTATATTGGTCAAAGTCTTGGGAAAATCACCAAATAACTCAGGTTAAAACAACCCAGCTACGGCGTCGTGAGGAACTCCAGCTTTTCCTTCTCGGTGGAAGCGGCCGGTGAGAGGAAGGGGCGGCTCTTCCTCCCGTCCCTCCCTTCCCTGTGCACGTTATGTCCCATGGATGGTCCCATTGCGACCTTCGTCATCCCTTTTCCTGTAGCATTATCTTACCACGTTGGATAGCAAACATATTTGACTATGTTTCTGGCTTGTAATTGTATTGTTTGAATTTAATAGTCTGTAACTATCAGTGCTGAGATCATTAGTTTCATTAAGCATATTTCATGAGGCTATAGCAATAAGGACACTAGCAAAACATCAAAATGTATTAGTTTTATACGGCATAGATTACTGAGCAAACATTCAATTTTATTTGATGGTCTGTTTATTATACTGTCATTCCTTTCCATAATGATACTGGTTTTAATTTCAGTATACAAGTATGTATATTGCTATACATTTCAAAATGGTTTTTGTGACTGTTTCAGTAGCACAAAAACAAATGAAGGTAAAAGGGAAAGTGTTGCCGTTTGCTACTTTGAAGAAATGTTATATAAATATGCTTAATATGATTAATGTATAACTGACCCCTTCTGTGTCTAATTTTGTGTCTTTTGGAGGAAAAATTAACTGGATTCTACCTTCAAAGATCTCTGGGTGTCGATTCAAATAGGTTTAGTATATTTCAGTAACTGATTTCCTCCATTTTGACAAATTCAATACACTTGAGTACATCCCACCCCACTTTGAACCTTGTCTTCGGTTCCCACACTGAAGCCAGGAATACCACTGTCCGCCCTGGGGCCGCTTTGCGGGTTCTCTTGGTCCAGCACCCCTCCTGCCAGACTGACCGGTGCGCCCTCCACTCCTCGGCGACCCCTCCTGGCCTCCCATCTGTTGGCCTCTGCAACATCTACCTGTGGCTTGTGCTGCACGCAGCTTCTCTCCAGTCAGCTAAGTCCCTGGAGCTTGGGTCCAGCTGCACAGGAACTGCAGCTCTATCCGTTGGTCTCTGTGTTGGTGTACTGCATGCTCCCAGTCTCCCCCTGATCTCGTTGTTCCCAGCCCAGTGTCCATTCCCTTATTAGAACAATACAACAAACACTACTTCTTCCAACCGCACAGCAGCCGGTAACCAGCACGGCTGCTTCTCCTCCTCATCTCATCTCCTCGTACTTCTCTCTTGGTCAGGTCCACCCTCCTCTCGTGTCAGATCATTTTCCTGGGAAATTGTCCTTGCTGCCCAGAATCCTAACCAACTTCTTTTGTCAGATATTTTTAGTGAACTATGCTCCTTTCCTCCAGGGTATTCTTCCCAACTGTAATTTTTCACACTTTATCATGATTTATTTATTAATTTTTCTCCACATTTCTCTTCACACTTTGGAACAGCAGGCACCTTGATCCTTCCGACTAATGTTAAACCCCAGATATATTCCACGGATCCTAGATTGCATCTGGTGTTCAGTATTTATAAATATTTGAATGGATGCATTCATTTACTGCAGGTCCTAAGTCTTTCCTTTAAAAACATGTGGCAGCTCTTCCATTCTGCTATGGTCTGAATGTTGGCCTCTCCTTAAATGCATGTTGGAGCTTAACTCCCAAGGCAATAGTACTGATCGGGGCATTGAGTCATGAGGGCTTTGTCCTCATGAATAGGATCAGTGCCCTCACAGAGACTGAAGGGAGCTGCCCTGCCTTCTACCACGTCAGGACACAGCAAAAAGGTGTCCTTCCAGAGTCAGAGAATGAGCCGGTTGCAAACACCAAATGTAACAGGGCCTTGACCTTGAGCTTTCCAGCCTCCAGAGCTGCAAACAATAAATACTGATTGTTTAGTCAGAGCCATCAGGCAAGAAAAAGAAATAAAAAAGGATATGTGTAGGAAAAGAAGTCAAATTATCATTATTTGCAGATGACAGGATCCACTACATAGAACATCAAACAATTCCACCACTAGACTTCTACAAATTAACAATGTAGCAGGATGCAAAATCAACAAACAAAAAGCAATAGCATTCCTGCACACTAATAATGAACCCACTAAGGAAGAAGTTAGAAAAAAATAACCTTCACAGTGGTGTCAGAAAAATTAAACACTTATGAATTAACCTAACAAAGGAAGTGAAAGACCTCTACAAGAAAACTACAACTGTCTGAAAAGAGATGGGAGAGGACATCAGAAAATGGAACGATGTCCCTGCTCCTGGATAGGCAGAGCCAATATGGTCAAAATGGCTACACTCACAAAAATGATATATATGTTTAATTCACTCCCAGTCAAAATACCAATATCATCTCTCACAGAGCTAGAGAAAACAGTTCTAAAACTCATATGGACCCAGAAGAGACCCAGAATAGCAAAAGGAACCCTGGGTAACAAAGACAAAGTGGGGAAGCATCACAGTCCCAGATTTGAAGTTATATTATAAAGCTACTGTGATAAAAGCAGCATGGTACTGGCACAAAAACAGTCATGTGAATCAATGGAGCGGAAGAGTGGATGCAGAAACAACACCAGGTACATTCAGTTATTTGATCTTTGACAAAGGGACAAAAAAATACACAGAGTAAAGATGGGCTCTTTAATAAATAGTGGTGGAGAAGCTGGCTGTTCACATGCAGAACATTGAGTCTGGACCCAAATTGCTCACCATGTACTAAGCTAAAATCAAAATGGATCAAAGTTTTAAATGTTAAAACAGAAACATTACATCTTCTGGAACATAAAATAGGTAAAACTTTTAAGTCATAGGCATAAGCAAGGACTTTCTGAACAGAACCCCAATTGTACAAGAAATAGTACCAAGAATCAACAAATGGGATCACAGCAAATTAAAAACCTTCTGCACAGCAAAGAAAAAACCCCACAAAGTGAATAGACAACACTCAGAATGGGGTAAAATTTTTCCCAGCTATTCCTTAGACAGAGGACTAATATCTAGAATATATAAAGAACTCAAAAAGTAGGACCCAAAAAAAAATAAAAGGCTCAATGAAAAACTGGGCAAATGAAATGAATAGACACTCTTCAGAAGAAGTACAAATGGCCAATAAATACATAAGAAATGCTCAACGTTGCTGGCCATTAGAGAAATGCAACTTAAAATAATAGTGAGAGTCCATCTTCCTTAAGAAGAATGGCCATCATCAAGAGATAAAATATCAAATGAGGCCACGGGGAAAAAAGACCCTTCTATATTTGCTGATGGGACCATAAACTAGTATAACCACTATGGAAGTCAGTCTGGAGATTCTTCACAAAAGTAAAACTAGAAATTCCATTTGACCCAGGTATTCCCCTCCTGGGTATCTTCCCAAAAGAGTTAAGACATCACATTACAGTGATCCATACATAACCATGTTTATAGCAGCACAATTCCTAATAGCCATATCTTGGAAGCAGCCTTATGTCCATCAACAGGTGAATGGATCAAAATATGTGGTATTTACACACAATATACAGTAGAGTACAGATAGAGTGCTACTCTACAATAAAGAAGGATAAATTTGAATGTTTGTAGGAAAATAGATGCACCTTGAGATTATGTTATGTGAACTAAATGAGATGTACAAGCTTAAAAATTCCATGGTTTCTCTTATATGAGAAGCCAAAAATCTAAGTAAAAAGCAAGATAAAATGTAGATAATAGAAAGCAGAGAGATGGATCATTTCCAAGGGGAAACTGACCAAGATATGGAGGGAGGATCGGGTAGGTGAATGGCCGCAGATGAAAAAGGATTAAGATGTGTTGTGTTGCATGGACCAACTCCCCACAGGGGTGTGATCATTATGCACTGTAACATGTACCAATAAAAAACTGACAATAAATAGATAAGCTATTTTATCATAGTTTATTTATAAACCTCAATCTAAGGCATTTTGTTATGGTGGCAGGGAATAGAGTAAGACACATCAAGAGGGAAAATGAGCCTTTTGGAAAAATAAAACAGCCAATATTCTTCACATAAGTGATACTGACATGAAGAGACAATGCATATGCATAGAGAGAAAAAGACATTGGCCTAAGAAATGGAAAGCCAATTTCCACTCTTTCTGCCCCTGCTCAGCTATAAAACTGAATTTCTTGCAGGCTCTTTTTTCTGGTGGAATTATTTACAATTTCAGATTATTATCCGCTAAAGCAAGTAAGGGTTATTTCAGAAGGAATCATTGAGAAATCTGCTTTCTACATCAACCAATACTTTGGAAGTCTTGTCATGTACTGAGAACAGATGCTAATCTGGCCCGCTGGCTGTTTCAGGTCTGTGGTGGGTTATACACCCACTAGGCCACCGCACCTGCACTTGCTGCTTTAGTGTGCCACTGTTTACCGCAAGGAAGCATAAGCCATCCCAGCTCCAGTTACACACTGAAACCAGGACTCAGATACCATTTCCTTCTCTGATGAAAAGATGATGAATGTGGTGTAAAAAATGGCAAGAGAATGCCCATTCCTAATGGGGAATCTTGACAATCCATTAATAATCGATTTTTCATGGATTTTCCATTTGTTTTCCTCCAAAAAAATATGACTATGGCTTTTTCCACCAAAATTCAAAAATTTGTCACTTCTAGTACTCTTCTATTCGTATAATGTATCTTTTGTCAAACTGCTTGGCGCTGCCTAAAATAAAGGATGAAAGAAATAACTTTTAGAAGATCTTAGTAGAGTTTGCCAAAAGGAAATTCCTATCAAAGAAACTGTCTCTTTCCTTCTTCTATTTATTTATTTGTTGCTCTGCTCTTATAAATACTAAGTGGCAGGCTTCGCTGATCTCACAATAGCTCCAACGAAGAAGTTTAAGGCAATTCCTGAGCTAGGCTTTGTCTCGTTGCCAGTTCTGAAGGCCCACCATGTGCAGAGGTGCTCTAAACTGACCACTGATGCAGAGAGCCTGAAGGACACATCCAGCTGAGCATGCGTAGCTGCACTTCAGCCAAAGTGCTCATTTACGCTTTCTGAACATAGTACCACTAAGCAAAAAGACAGTATATTCCAAGTCCACATAGGTAATTGTGTCTCGTATTCAGGAGACTGACATTTGCTAGGGTTTTCTGGTGGCCTTTGCTGTGACGCTGACTATAAACAAGGAGACGGACCTCAGCAAAATGTTCTGAGACTGTAAGTGGCTATAAAACAAGAAGATCCCCAGCTAAGGACGTGGGAAAAGAAACAGGAGCTGTTAATGTTTTTCGTGGCGAGTCAGAGATGGGGTTGGTTATTGTGCTGTGTGCATAGATTTGTCTAAGAAGTCAATTGTGGTGAAGCCTACTTCAAAATAAGCTCAGTGTGCTGGAACAAACCCAGTGCAGTGACACCCCACCCCTGACCTACTGACAGAGACAGACTTCAACCCAAGACTTCAACTATGCTAAGAAGGAGCTATTTTTGAAGATTAGAAGCAGGTAGGACTCACTCAGTTCAGCTGATGCTAAAATGTATATCAAATATTATGGTGTCTTCAAAATGTAAACATAGAATTATCATAGGAGTCAACAATTCCATTTCCAGATATACACCCTAGTATCTGTGCATCCTCATCCATGGCAGCAACATTCACAATAGCCAAAGGCTGGAAGCAACCTAAACATTCATCAGCAGGTGAATGAATAAGTTAAGTGTGTGTGTGTGAGTGTGTGTGTGAGAGAGAGTGTGTGTGTGTGTCACTGGTATATTTCATGCGCACAATACGGAATATTTTTGAGCCTAAACGGGAATGGAATTCTGACACATGCTACAATGTAGATGAACCTTGAAGACATTGTGCCCAGTGAAATAATTCAGTCACAAAAGGACAAGTGCCATTGATTCCACTTTCAGGACAGGCAAGGAAGATAGTCACAGAATGGAGGCTGCCAGTGGCTGGGAGAGAGAGGGTGTTTTAGGTGTTTTAGGTAGGGTTCGGCAGTCATGTCGTGAGAGTTGCAGCCTGGGAGGACGAGGTGGCTCTGGACCGGGTGGACGGCGGTAATGGTGTGCAACCACGTCAGCGTAATGACCGTCGCTTTCGTCGCTGCACTGTATACTTGGAAGTGGTTCAAAGGGACAGTGTACGCGGTGTCCATTTCACCACAATTTTTTTAAATTGCATGGAGTTGTAAATGCTAGCCACATTTTAAATCTTTAAAATCCAGCTAGGTATCAAAGTTCCCCTAACTGTAGAAACATAACCCCTTTCACGATTGAGAGGACAACCCTGATATTCCTGACTACAAATGTTAGAAGGTTGCCACAGCTTGCACCTGGATGTTCCCCAAAGGCACTCACAGGTGGAGGTTTTGGACGTGGTGGCATCTGAGGTGTGCAAATGTGGGTTGTGTGATAACTGGATTAGCCCGCTCACTGGGGTGGGGCAGGTCTGGGCAGGTAACGGGAGGGCCCACCTGGGCGTGGGAGGCACCGTCCAATGGGCTAGTATTCTGGATGGGCTCAAAGCCTCACTGCTCTGCCTGTCCTGTCAGACTGCTTCTCCTTGCCAGGGCCTCTGCCACGCTGCCCTGCCTTGGAGCCAGCCAGCTATGGATTGAAAAACCTCTACAAGCTGTGAGCTAAAGTTCGCCTTTCCTCCTTTAACTTTGGGTGGTGGGTATTTCATCTCAGCAATGAGAAAGTGACCAAGACAAATACTATCACATTCCCCAAGAAAACAAGTAGAAAAAGTGAAACAATTTTCATTTGCATTTGGAAAAATTTAAACAAAACGAAGCTGGAAGGGATCTTAAAACTCTTCCCTTTTACACAAAATCGCCAGATGATTAAGAAACTTTTCCCAGTTTCACATAGCTCAAAATACATTCAGATTCTTAGCTAGTGCTCATTAAGGCAAAATCTATTTTATAAATATTTCATCCTCCATAGGAACAAGCTGAGTGGTAAAGTTCACTCTACTGAGATGGCCAATGCATTTCACATGAAGTCTAGCTGAATAGATAAAACAGCACAAGGCTCTTTGCACTTTGAGTGTTGGTGGGCAGCAAGGGGACAGAGCACAGCTTGGGCGATAAGAGGTCTCCTCCTCAGCACACTGCCCTGGGAATTATGTTCACTGGAGTCCAACACTCTTATTGTGTTCTATTCTCATCTCTCTTTTTCCCCACACATGTGGATTACTCATTATTCCACGGTTTCTCAAAAGCCTGAAAGTTACTCTCTGCTGCGGGAAGGAGCTGATTAACCGTGGGCATGTCAAGAGCTAGAGGAAGGAAGAATCGATCTGATTTACAGTGTGACCCATGGACACCAGTTTGACTTGAACTGAGGTAAATGTGTATACACCCTACAGCCCAGACAGGATGAGTGTTCGCTCATGAAGAAGAGGCTGTGGGTGTTTTGCTTGTAAAACACCTTCACCGCCCACCTAACAAACACACCCCAGCCTGCTTTCTTGTCTGTGTGGATAATCCCGTTCACATTTTATATCCCAGAGAAAGCCTGAGGGCCTTGCTACTTGACAAATATCACGATGACTCTGCTGGGCTAGGTCCCGCCACTATGGATGCCTGAGAGCTGCTGTCATAACTTTTCCAAGAAAGGAGCAGGTTTCCTTCTTGGTGATCTTTGACCTCATTTGTGACTGCTTCCTCCTTCCTTGGATGCTTGCTATTCCCGTGATCCCGAAGGGAAATGATTCATCTACTCAAAGGCAAACTTCCCAGGGAATCGGAGATCTGGCTGATTTATGTTTACTGCCTTTCCTTTATCTCCTTTTACTACTTTCCTGAGCGTGATTTTCTCGCTCCCCTGATTGGCCATGCCTCCCCTTCCAAAGAAATGCCCCCGAAACCCCACTTTCCTGGTGAGCACCTGTCAGTCCTAAAATTCCAAGCTAAGAGGAACCCTCCTCAGGAGGCCTTGCCAGGTCTTTTCCCCCTCTCCCTGGGTCGGCCACACACCTGAAACAGTACTGAAGATCTCCCAGTTCATTTTCGGTAAGTGCAGCTAGAGAGGCTGAGATTTAAACCTAGTTTGTATCCAGGCCCATTATCGCCCCCTCCCACATGCTGACTCTAGCTCCCACACCTCAGCCTCCCCTCCTGACCGTAAGGCCAGACAGCACCCCCAGCCACACAGAGAGATGTGAGGTGCGCTGCTTTAGGCCCCTAATAATAGCGTGCCAGTCTTTCACCACTGACTCTGTCCTCCCGCTGTCGCTGGAGGCCTAAGGTCTGGTGCAGGCCCGGAAGGAAAAGGCCTGGGCCCCTGCTCTCCATGAGGAGGAGACCAGGAACCCTTACGCAGAAGTGAACAGGGAGCCATCTGCACACTGCCGAGCTGCCGGGATTGTAGAAATGAAGCCCTGGGCTTGCTGGAGCACACCTGCAGTCCAAGCCTGCTGGGAGGCTGAGGCAGGAGGACCACAAGTCCAAGCCCAGCCTGGACAGCTTACTGAGACCCTGTTTCAAAGTTTTTAAATGTTTTTTAAATGTTTTAAAGGGGGGCTGGGGATGTGATTCAGTGCGAAGGCCCTAGGTTCACTCCCCAGTACTCAAAGAGCAAGTGGGGAGAGAATTTACGATGCATAGTTACAGTGAGTCAACTAAACGATACGTGGTAGGCGTCTCCAAATGCTTCTAAGACACCGCCGGATGTCACGTCACCGACACAGCTGGGCTGGCTTCCAGATGCGTCCTGTGACCTAAGCTCACGTCTTTTCCTCACGTGTGTGCTGCTCTGCTCGGGGCGGTAGGGAAGGCCTAAGCTCCCGTGGTCACACCCGACTTGCTCTGCTTATCAGCATCACAGGGACCCTCACTTCCCCCGTCCGCCTCCCCCAGGGCTCTGTCCCGAGGGCCCCTCGGTCCCCAGAGAGAGCTGTCTTCAGCAGTAAGGGGTGGGCAGGGACAGGGGTCTCCTGCTGCCTCTGTGATCTCCCGTCTGTCTGAGGCCTGTGGAGAGCCTTCCTGGTTTGTAGCTGCCCAGACCCTCTGTGCATCTCTGGGTAGTAACCATGCGGCATGGCCGACCACGCCACCGCCTGAGCTCTGTGCTCTCTGACCGGGCCGCCTCTGGTCCACACTTCTCCCCCTGCACCCACTGCCGTGGGAGGGCTGGGAGGGGAGGAACCACAAAAGGTGTCTCTCCACATCCTTGAGGCGAACTTCCAGAAGTGAAATCTGCCTCAGTTTAAACGAGACATTTAAATGAGGTGTGATTGAAATATTTGAATGTTTACACTTTTTAGAATTTATTACAGTCAAGGACACATTTCCCTTAACCCCCTCCAAATCCTCCCCTCTCCATGAGCACGTTCATCCCATGGTCCTCGCCACTTTCTAAAGCAGCTCTGGAGTTCTCCTTCCTGAGTGTCCAGTTGTGCTGTCCTGGCCACCTCAGTGTCCTGAAGTGACTCAAAGTGAGTGCCTCTCGAGGTCGTCTGGACTCAGGAAGAGCCAGCGTCCCCTGCTGTCCATGCTGACGAGCAGGCTGTGAGGACGCTCGGCGACGCTCCCGCTGGCGGCCCTCGGCAGCAGCATCCGCTGGAGTCCTTTACCAGATCTCGTAAGGACGCTCGTGAAAGGGCCTCAGAACTGCTTCAGAACGCGGCAAGAATGGCAGGCTAAGTGTGTTCAAGGTGAGGGTAGCGTTTGGAGGGGATTAGAGGCAATGTGTCTTTCACTATAATAAATTCTTTTACTCAAACACTCTATATGTCAATCATGCCTTTTACCTTTGATATGGAGCAGTGATGCTTTCTTTCTAAGACGGGTAAACTGAGTTACGCTTCTGCTAGCACTGTGGGAGGGGAGTCGGCCCCAGGCATTCTCGGGAGCTGTGATTAGTAATCGGCCTCCCTCCACGTTTCTCCTGACCAGGTGAGAGCCCTGCACTACCTGCCCCTTTCCTGGAGGCCTCGCTGGGGACAGCAGTGCAGAGAGCGCGGCGTGGCCCTGCCGGATGCCGACCACCTCCTCTTCCTGTTGCTCCGCCTCTCTGGGCCTTCACGTCCGTGCATGACTGCAAGCGCACCTGCGAGGCCTGAATTTTTACTCCACAGGTGGAGCGGCAGGTCCACCTCCTGGCCGTGGACAATGGGCCAAGGTCGTGTGTTACAACCAGGGGCGGGCTCTTCCCTCAGTCCTGGTGTTTCCCTTGCATTTTAAGGACAGTCGTCCTCCTTCCTCATTTACCCCAAGGGCAGGTGGAGATATTTTCTGCTTCTTATACCTGAGAAGAAACTACCGGGCAGATTCACCGTGACGGCGCCAGGCATCCTCTCAAGAGCCAGCCATCCGGGAGCACAGACCTCTGCTTTCTGCACCGCCCGCAAGAGCCTCAGCAGGAAGGAACGGCTGCGGGACAGACCTGGGCCAATCTGCCCGGCCCCGGTGGCTGCTCTACCACACTCCTGCGTCCCACTATCCAGCCCTCCTTGCTGCCACCAAAACAGCCCTCCAAATTCCCTTTCACCACCAATAGGGTGGTGTTTTGTGTCTGAACCTTGTTGGTACAGACATGTGGCCCGGGCAGCGGGAACCCCAGACTTTCACGTGTGACAGGGAGAAAAGGAGGGGCCTTGCTTCCTACCACACGCCTGTATGTTTAGGAGGCACCAGAAGGAGGTGCCAGAAGGAGGCTCAGCAGAGAGAAAATCTGGGTCCTATGGACACTCAGGGACTTCCCGAAACCGCTCACGCCTACAGTGTGGCCTTCCCGATTAATGCTAACGGACTCCCTTGTTTGAGTTATTCTGGTAAAGCTGGATTTTTGGTCACTCTCAGTGGAAAGAGCTGCTGCACAGAATTACCAACAGGATGCGAAGTGAGTCAGCACTGGGTGTGAGAAGGAAGGTTCAGGGGGGGGGTGAACGTCACCGAGAAGCCCTCAGCTTAAACCAGGTACAGTCTCAGTCGCTGATCACTACTGTATACTATGGCATAAGGTAAACAAAACAGGCCTCTGACCTCGAGACCGTTAGCAGAGAGGAGGTGGCCCTGTGGGAGGTCGTTTCCACAGGGGTAGGAGGCTCAACAGCACAGCGGGTCAGGCAGGCACAGGCCCCGGGCAGCAGGACCGGGGGCTCCAGGTGACACCCCTCTCCCAGGGCCAAGTGGAGGGCTTTCCAGACGGGCAGTGGGAGGTCGGGGGGCTGGGTGCTGACAGCGCAGTGGGCCCTGCGGGATGGACAGGAACACAACTGTGCGACAACACACTTGGAGCCCAGACACACACAAGGGGGGAGCTGGAATCACACTGGAAGGTGGAGAGCACCCAGAGTTTAACAACCACATGTCCACAGAGTCCAAGAAACAACACAATAACAAGCAACAGGGTAAAACTGAAGCAGCGCCTCTAGTAGATAACCACAAGAAAAGCGATGTTTAGAAAAGTAATCTGGCCAGTCCTTGGCATGGATTGGATGGTAAAATTCAGTTAGAAATGACTGCACTAGTGCAGGTGAGTGGTAATGAGCATGCTGAGAGGGTGGGGAGACCTGAACTTGAGGGCAGGGGCTGGGAAGGGACCGGGGACAGTTAGAGAAGGAAGGCCACTTGCATGGGCCTCCAATGTGAGAGTGAGCTCAAAGTGGATATCAGGAAATACTTTTTACCTCTGCTTACACGAAGGTCGTGGATGACACATTTCCCTCTACCTGCTTGTTAAATTTCTCCAGAGCAGGAGCTAGAGCTGGTTCTTTGTGTTTCTTTCGCAAGGTATTTAATCATTACTGCAGACTTCAATTAAATTGTCTCCATTTTGCTGAGTTATCTTCTTCAAATATGTGCCTAATGTTTAACTGGCAGAGTTATATTGTTTGCACTGTTATGTGAGTCAATAGGAAAATGAGTTCAGTGTGGAACTGGCCCAGGATAGAAAAGCCACAATGACTCCATTATTGTCTACTAAAGAACAGTAAGAAGATATTGGATCCCATCTACCTGCTGAAATCTCCCAAGGTGAAAAATGAGACTATTCTTTTCTGAAACATCTGGATACTTTAATTTAAAAGACTAAAGAGGAATAAGAAACAGAGCCTGTCCTCAAGAGGTGGAAATGAAGCAACCAGAGAAATGAGCACAGCAAGGTAACAATATAGATCATCCTCTTAACCTTAGGGCTCCAACATTTCCTAAAGCCAGGAAACGGAAAGGAAGAGACCGGTGGCTTAATTAGTAAAATGGTTTAATAAGTAAACTCTCGCGAGGCCCAATTGATAGTGGAACCATGCCTTTAAAACAGAAGGAGTGGTTTCTCTACCATTGACTGTGTGACTGACACCTAACACCAAGCCCGCGGCCCTGCTGCTTTGACCCAGAGCCTGGGTCTCCCAGCAGGCGTTCTGCCCCTGCTCGAGGCTCAGGGAGGGGTGGCCACTCCACTGCCGTTTCCATTCTACAGCTGATAAAGCAGTGGGCTCAAACCTCACCGACTAGGCTCAGGCAGAGGTCCAGACCCTGGAGACCTGGGCTGGGCGCTCCAGTTCCAAGCCCTGGACTTTGGGGACTCTGAAGCAGGAGGTCTGTGGGCCAGGTGTGCAAAATCACTTTTGAGGCTCCTGAGGCCACAAGGGACTGGGCTCAGGGTGCAAATCTGACACTGTGATGTGGCTCTGGTTGACATTAGTGTAAGAGAAAGATTCGTGGTGCCCCATGCAAAGGGAAAGCAGGAGGGTAGGAGAGATCCCCAACGGGAGGTGATATTTGGCCTGAAACTTAAAAGAGGGAAGGAGCTTTGCAGCTCAAAAGGGGCAAGAAGAGAAAGAAGAAGATCGAAAAGTGCGGGTATAGGCAGCAAAACATGAAACTACATGGACAGAGCCGAGGGGCTGGCTCACCCTGTACACTGGTGGTTCCCCAAGCACCGTGGCTGCTCCAGAAATCTCCTGGGTGCTAATTAAAGTACAGATTCCAGACCCACAGAATCCAGGCCCTTGAGAAGAGCCCTGGGTATCTGGACTTCGAGCATAGTCAAGAAGTTCCATACGAAGGTGAGAGCTAGGTAAATGTGCTGGCCCCCAAAAAGCAGAAACCAGCCAGGGAGAGGCATGGACGGCAGTTTGTAGAAATAAAGACAAAGTAGCCAGAGAAATGTCCCACAGGAAGGAGGTCGGAAGCAGGCTGAACCTTCAGGCCACTGCCGGGCGCTGGCTTAGTAGCTGTGATGTTTGCCTGGAGTTGAACACGCATTCTGTTCAATCAGCAGTTGGAAGGAAATCAAGGAACAAATCAGGAAAAAATTCAGGGAAGTCATTGCTCAGTAGGAACTACAAGAGCAGATGATGCTGCTTGAGGAAGTAAACACTGGCTTCTAAGGGACGAAGTAGAGAAAGAGGCACAGAATCATGAAGAAGACAGCAAGACGGGCTGTCTCCACGTAAATATGCGGGACGCGGAATTCACCTGCTAATTCCCCCTAATCCAAGCATCCAAGGCTATTTTTTAAAGGGCCAGTAGATGGCGCCATGGTTTTTGAAAATGATAAACATAAACACAACTACAGTAAATTTTTAAAAGCTTATCTTTTAAAAGGCTAAAACCAAATTACGGTACCAGAGTAATATCTGAGTCTTAGTGTGCAACACTCCTATCACTCAGAAATCTACACAGTCCTCTAGTTTTAACTTGTGACCAATATATTGCACAGTCTAACCAGAAATACAAGATGGTTCACACCGTTTCAAACCCACAAACATAAAAACGCTGAAGTATATCAATATGATTGTCAGGTAAGAAATGTTATTTGTTATAAAGCAGCTAGCTGTTTTCAGTGTGTATATAACTTTTGTGGGCTCTAGATAGCCCTTGCCTCCATTAAACATAAAAATATATAGTTATATGGTTATAGTTATGATTTCTGACTGCTTTGATATATACTCCAAGCTGGGTTAATTATTAAATGTCCTGGGCCGGGGATTTAGCTCAGTGGCACCATGCCTGCCTCGAAGCACAAGGTCCTGAGTTCGATCCCAGGTACCAAAAAAATTTTAAAAATTTAAAAAATAAATGTCTTTATTGTATTCTTTTTCCATAGAGATTTAAAATAAAATTCGACTGTATTGGAGGCCCCTGAAGTGTCATGGCCCTGCTCACTGTGCCTAGTGGATCAGTCCACAGAAAAGTAAGTCTGGCTATCTTAAGATACATAAGAAATGAAACTTAAAAGAGAAAAACTAGAACAGTACGAGTTTGAGAGAGAATATAGCCCAAGTTGTCTGTACCAAAATTCAAATACCTTTGAAGCTTCACATGTCCTTTTAAAATTGTATTCAAATATCACAGGAAAATATTTTTATGAGTTGCTTGTCATCAAGGAAAAAGAAGAAAATGTTTCTTACCTGATTCTCTGGGCCATGACTAAGTCACGGTTGGAGGGCCAATTTATCTCTGGGAAATTTCACTCAGAAGCCTACGCGAAGGGAAGCAGAATTGAGTGTGTACCGAGGGTACTGAGAGAGTACAGTTGTAAAGGAAGTAGAACGAATTTATGGGAAAGAATAATTTCATTCTGAGAGTTGTGGGTTTCTGCTTTTGTCAAGAGGGGAAAGACAGGAGCAGAAGAAAGCTGCCATTATTTTCTCCAGATCTAATCTGAAAAAGGAAGTATGCTGCTGAAATGTTTGAGGGCTCTAAAGTTTCAAGTAAGAGTCTACGTAGTACAACAGTAGCAACTTTAAACAGAATCCAAAATGCAAGGTTCAGAAAGCTGGCAATTCGTGGGGCTTGATGGTGAAGCAAGGAAGGAGCTGCTCTAAGAGACATAAGGTAGACAAAGCAGCTTTGGGTGTGTGGGGGCCATTGGGCAAGGCAGGAGCAGGAGCCTGTGTCCTAATGGGCAGCGCCTGTGAATGCCACCTTTGCTGCAGAAATTGCCTCAGTCGAACCTGTGTCCTGCAATATCTTCCCTAGACTTTGAGTGCAAGCATTTGATGGGGAATGTTTTAGATTTAATTTATCCTTGATGATTTTCACATTAAATAATTCACCACTTTCTACACTGTCAAAACAAAAAAGTCCTTCATTCAATGACATGATTTGCTTTGTAAAAATTTACCTCTAATTTTCTGTCAGTATCCGTGATTTGTAAAGATTGATGTGACTGTAGTGGGGAGATGTTCGTTTATATTTTTGATCCGCACCAAAGCCTTTTTCTAATCCTTGAAGCTACAAGGAATAAAGTATAGAAATAGCGGCTGTGTGGATTTCCAGCTGTAGTGATAATGAGCTAAAGTCAAACTGGGATTTATATAAACTGCAAGACAAATTGTTATTCGTCCTCCGAGACTTGGGGCACAGAGGTGGCGGTGGAGGAAGACTGCCCGAGCCTCCTGCATCCCTCTAGCCTGGGGGAGACAGGCAGGTACCACGGTCGACTCCGCGTAACTCGGAGAGGCTGCGTCTAGTTCAGCGTCCCCGAGAGACTCGAGAAGGGAGCTGCAGGCTGTCCACCAGCTCCTGTGCTCTCAGAGGAACGGGCCACCACTGGTGCCCACGCACAGCCTGCTAACTGCATGGGGCAGGGGCGGAGCTCTCGGGGAGCGGCCTGCGGGGAGGAGGGGCAGCAGGAGCGTTGCACGCACTGCACCACTCCCAGCTCTGGCTTCCCCGGGGACGTCCAGTCGGGGTCCTGTTTCCCCTTCTACCGCGTGGCTCACGCTGCTTGCACCGGAGCCCTGAAGGGGGCCGAGAGGGCGGCAGGGCAGGACTCCTCAGCTCTGCTCGCTGCCGTGTGTTAGCCGAGCAGCTGGAGGCACAGGACTCGGCTTCTCTGAGCCTCAGGTGCTCCATCTGTGAAATGGAGAGGATGCCCGCCCATAAGGCCTACATTGCAAATACCTGATGAAGACCGGACGAGATGGCCCGCACGTGAGTCTCAGCCCCTCGCAGTGGTGCAGAGCAAGAGCTCAGTCAGGTGCCAGCCACCTCCTCGCCACCCCAGGACACCGGCTCAGGAGGGGCCTCAAGGGCCACCCGAAGAGAGTTCGGGCCAAGGGTCCTTCCCGCTGCCCCAGCAAGAGGCAGCTTGAAGGTTAAACCTCTGTTTTTGACTCACAGAGGCCTCATGGCATTGAACAAAACATAAAAGTCAACAGCCGATTCCTGTGAAATCTGCTTGTGATTTGACGTCAGGGAACTGGCTCAGCTTCCGGGTAGAAATAAACAAATCTTCCTCTCTCAGCATAGGTGCCTACTTTTATTCTGTCCTACATTTTTACTCAATTCCTACTTTTCAGAAGTCTAAAAAAAAACTTCCCTGTGTAAACTGGCATTTTTCAGGCTCTGAGTAAATTGACATTTTAAAGATCTGGTTCTAAACAGCAAGGGTTTGTGTCATTCTTTCACTACTAAAACATCTTGATTTCCATTACAGGCTTTTATGACACAAAGGTCCCTTGGTTTAAAATTGACCCGTTTCCTTTAACACACCACTTTTCATTCCTCAGTGTGTTACTCCACTAGTATTTCTAATGCACTCTTAGTCAATATTTGACTCAAAAACCTTGTGAAGAATAGATTTAAGTTCTCCATCATTTTAGTGCTACATGTATTCTATCCTACATCAGATAAATGAAAAGATACCTGTTCTGACAATTGCATCGCTCTGTTTATTAAGTGAGGATGATGCATTTTACATGTGTCCGTTCAAGATGCTCCCAGACCAAACATCGGAGCAGGAGCAAGGCCTATTCTACAGTCAGTATCCAGCTCATATTCACCAGGACCACTTGGAGAATCTTATTAAATCCCTTATTTCAAGCCTCTGCTTTTATCCCTTAATATATGCTGCACACCACCTAGACCACCCTTTCCTGTATGTTCATCCTCTAAACTGTTCATTCTCCCTCTCAGTCTTACTAGCGTGGCAACATCAGCCATAAGTAAAAAATTGTAAAAGAATCTTCAGAAACACTGTGAGTATTCTTGCATAATCAAACAAACATTTTGGTTTATCCACCGACTCAGAAGGCATTCGCTGGATGCCGCCTGTGGGAGGCGTTAGCAGACGCTGCTGTTGGTGATGAATAAATACATGTGTCTTGCGCTCCTGGAGCTAACCGCTCCGGGGAGGAATCAGACCTGAGGAAAGCCCAAGTCAATGAACATGATTCTAATATACTCATTAAATACACAAGCAAAATATATAGTTACAAAGTACAATGAGCAAGAAGCAAAAAGAAAAATAAAGGGGACATATGCAATTGTAATAAGAAGGCACCCAACCTGCTGAGAGACCAACGGTGGCCGCGCCCAGATGAGGCATGCAATGTGAGGACCCCAGGATCGCAGGTCAGCTGGGGGCTCACCGGCCAGGCGCTTGGACGGCAAAGCGCTTGCCGCACTAGGAGGCTGGGAAAGCCCACTGTGGTGGCACTTAGAGAGCGACGGGAGAGCTGGGTAAGATGAACCTGATGTCATACTTCTGCGTTTAAATTCCCTTTTAGCCAGGCATGGTGGCAAACGCCTCCAATTCCAGGACTCTGCGCTAAGCCCAACAAAAGGAAACTTAAAAGGTGAACTTCTGTTTTTGAATTGTAGAGACTTAATGGCATCGAACAAGAAGTCAAAGTCAACAGCCTAGCAACTCAGTGAGAGCTGTCTCAATCTGCTTTTACAAAGGACTGTAGCTCTGAGTGAAGGCCCTGAGTTTCATCCCCAGCACTGCCAGTAAGAAAATTATCTTTAAAATCCAGCATAGCATATCTACTTTAGAAAACATATTGCTCTGGGGCCAGGGATTTAGCTCAGTGGTTCTGCCACCTGCCTGGCAAGCGCAAGGTCCTGAGTTCAATCCCTGGTACCAAAAAAATAAGAAAACATATTGCTCCATAATTTACAACGGAAATTTAAATTTCAGTTCCCAGCAAAAGTATACAAGTCAGCATCTTCCTAGTCTCCCCCCGTCATTTTCCATGCACTGCCCCAAGGCTCCACCGAGTTCCATCCCTGTTAAATAGTGGCCACCTCTTTGAACCAGAGGTACACAAAGCTCCTGGGGTGTTTTTCCTTCTTTATCCTTGCTCCATAAAAATGTCTTTCCCTGTATTTCAACATCCTGAGCAGATGATCTAGGTTGGCAGTCACTTCGCGTTACTAGTGTCTGGTCTATTGTGATTTTTAAAACTCCAAGCTCTGCCCGATTTTGTGTTGCTTTCTTTCCTGTCCAAGCACCAGGCAAATCTGGCCTGAGTGGCCAGAGGGACATGGGCAGCTGCTGCTCATGCAACCCTCCTTCCCTGTTCTCTGTCCTGGTGAGAACGGGCTTCTGAGACAGCCAAGGGCCAGACCTTGAAGAGCCTTCTACATCAATCTAAAGATTTGGGTCACCCAAGGCTTCACACTGAGCTATAGCTCCATCCCTTTTTGTGCTTTATTTTGAGAAAGGCTTTTGCTAAGTTACTAAGTTGCCCAGACTGGCCTTGAACTTAAATCCTCCTGCCTCAGCCTTCCAGAGTGCTGGGATGACAGGTGTGCACCACTAGGCCTGGCACTGTGTCTCCTTTCAAGGATAAAGCCTAAGATCTAGCTGGTCTATGACCACAGCATTCTGGGAGGCTGATGCAGGAGGATCATGAGTTTGAAACCAGCCTGGGCAATTTAGCAACTTGGTGAGACCTGCCTCAAAAATTTAAAAAGGCCTGGGATGTAGCTCAAGAGGAAAGCCCTGAATTCAATCCCCACTGGCACAGAGTAAATAAATAAATCATAGGAAATATTATGGAAGAATTGTACAAATAAGTTTTCCTTTCAGAATGGCCCCTCAGCCATCCACTGAACAGCGGATCGGCGAGGGATGAGGCAAGGGATTGGAAACAAGGAGAACACAAGCGTCTTTTAGGGAGGTTAGGACCTGCTTTCCCCCTCCAGGCTCTTTTCACGAACTTCTCTGAAATCCAACCTGGTCAATCTTGAAACTCCTGAAAACCCTCTTCTAAACTTGGCCACGCCTGCTCCACCATTCCTAGGACCTACAAAACAGTGTTTCTGCTTATTAACCTTGACCTGAGGGTATGGGGTACCCACATAGGGCTCACTCATCCTGGGGCTTCATCTGTGGCTGCAGAGTCGGGCGAAATCTGAAGGAAGGTGCTGGGCTTCTCGAGTCTGATTCCTTTCCATCTCAGTGTCAGGAAGCCAGGAAGCCAGCGGAGAGCTGCCTGGGGAGGCTTCTGGGTGCCCGAGGGGATGGGTGTGGGAGGGAGGAGGAAGCTCCCGAAGGCTGGCCTAAGCCTCTGAAGACCGAGAGACCGAAAGGCAGGGCTGGGACCAAAGGAGCTGGCTGTGCGCAGCCCTGCCCAGGACCTGCACTTCCCCGAGGATGGAAAAGGGGACCCAGGTGCGGACCTGGGGGCAGTAAGCTGCCTGGTGCCCCAGAGCTCAGCCTGTGGAAGACATGCCACACAGCGCAGGCTGAAGCGGGGGTGAAGGAGGACCCTGCTTGTTTAGAGGGAGCTGCAGTCCCAGGCCCTCCAGCAGGAGAGTCTCCCAGAGCCTGCACATGTCCTCTGTCCCCTCCGACTTGCCTTCTACCTGTGTCGCCTGGCCTTGACCAGGCGTGTGTGCAATTAATTTTTAACCAGTAGGATGAGCAGAAGTGACTTTGTGTGACTTCTGAGCCCAGTAAGAAAGGGCAGTACAGCTTTCTCTGTTTTGCCAAGGCACTAACTTCCCAAGCCCAGTTAGGCTGACTACCCGGAAGTCGCTGGCCACAAGGTGAGGCTTCAGTTTGACACTCCGACGACACTGCAGCCAACAAATGTCAAGCAGCAGAGCAGCAGTGAAGATCCCTCGGGAGGCCCCGGCCCTGCAGCCCTTCAGCCTCTAACTGAGCTGGTCTAACCAAGACCCCATGACCAGCAGACGTGAGCCATTGCTCTGTCCAGGTTCCCAGTCCACAGAACTGGGAGGAGCAGGACACATGTTTGTTGTATGCTCCTGGCTTTGTCATAATGTTTTACACAGCAAGAATAAGTACACAGAAATTTTGCAAAATATTGACTGGCCCAGATAATTCCTAGAATTACAGACTCTCCCTGGCTCTTTAGTTTTCCCTTGTGGATCTGTTATGGGTTGAATTATCCTCTCCTCTCCAAATTCACAAGGGGCCCCAGCCCTCAGCGCCTCAACAGGCAACCTTGTGTGGAAATAAATTCTTTATTGAAGGAATCGACTTAAGGTGCAGTCATTAGGATGGGCCCTAGTCCAGGATGACTGGTATCATTATGAAAAGAGGAAATCTGGAGAAAGACACCACACACACACACACACACACGCACACACACACGCACACACACAGAGGAAATATGGAGGCAGAAAGCCATTTAACATAAAGACAGCCATCTCCCAGCCAAAGAGAAAATCAAATCCTTTGCTCACAGCCCTGAAAAAGAATTGATCCTAGAAATTCCATCCAGCCCACCTATTCCCCTTCTAGGCATGTCCCCCAAAGAGTTAAAGACATCATATTGCAGTATCCATGCACACTCATATTTACAGCAGCACAATTCAGAACAGCTAAATCTTGAAAGCAGCCTACATGTCCATCAACAAAGGAACAGATAAAGACATATGGTATTTGCACACCATGGAGCACTACTTTGCAACAAAGAAGGATAAACTTGAGTCATTTGTAGGAAAATGCATGCACCTTGAGACCACAGTGTTAAGTGAAGTAATCAGACACAGGAGTTTAACTATCACATGGTTTCTCTTACATGAGAACCCAGAGTATAAATAAACTAAAGAGAGAAATAGAAGATAGATCCTAAGAAAAGGGGAGATCGATCTTTCACCAGTGGGAAGAGGACCAAGAGGCGGGGGAGGGAGGAGGGAGAGGCAGGGAAGGGGAGGGAAAAAGGACGAAGACGTGTTGTGTGCCTGCAGCAACTCTGCACCGTGAATGTAATCTTTATATACTGCAAACATGGACTATAATTTTTTTTCAAAAAAAGAACCAACCCTGCCAACAACTTGCTTTTAGACTTCTAGCCTCTAGAACTACAAAGCAATAAGTGTCTGTTATCTAAATCACTATGTTTAAGGTAATTTTTTACCAAACTTAGAAAACTAGCCGAGCATCCAAGCTCACAGCAGTGGGCAGGGAGAACTCCCAGGGCTGGGACAGATGGATGCTGGAGAGAGGCAGGTTTCAGGGACTCAGGGACACGTTGTTGGAACTGGACCAGTGCCTGAGTGTCATGTGCAGTCCTCCCACAGGTGGGCTGCTCACCTATTTATCTCTGCTGTGGTCAGGCAGCCCTGACTGCAGCCTGAGCGACCACTCCATCCTTCACCAGCAAGGTAACGACTCACTTCCTATGCCTAACCCATCTAGGGATTGTACAGATAGAAGCTGATGTATCTCAAACAGGATGACCCTTCACATGGTATCAAGACAGCTCTCTGTCTCCCCTGAGTAGTCTCTTCAATAGAAGAGACACTTCTCAGGAGAAATCATAAATAAAAGAAGTGACAGCCAGAGGGTTGGTTAGGAGCCATTAAAAATGAAATAAAGCCTTTAATATAGTTTAAAAAAAATAGAAGAGACACTCCCAGAGTCAGGCAGGTAGCTGGACGTCAGCAGGCAGAGGAGCCAAGAGGGGCTGCCGGCTGTGGTTAGGGAAAGACACGAAGACTCCCCTGCACGATACATTGGTAACAATCTGTTAGGTCTCAGACCTACAGGGATGAGAGCAGAGCACAGTGATGTTCTAGGGTTATACACGCTGTGTGTTCCTAGAGTGTGACGCTGGGTGTGAGCAGTGGGGATTCTCACACACTGCTGATGGGAGTAGAGTGGTACAGCTTTGCAAATTGCCTAGAAATGCCTACCGCACTGACTAGATGAATAGTATGACTCGGCAGGTCCACCCCTAGGTATGAACCCAATAGAAATATAAATGTATGCTTAGCAAAGGGCATGGGCAAAATTATTCATTGCAGCGCTATTGGTAATTGAAGCTTAGAAATGACACATGCTGGTTTTCCAGTTTTTTCTCAGCTCCAAAACTACCTTCCCGTACTCTGCTTTTTAATGCTGGGGCTGGGTTTCTGCAGTCCATTTTTCCACCTGGCCAGATAAATGTATGTTAGGTCCTACCCATGGGTGCTAAAGAGAGACCGGAGGACTCCAGGGGGACGGCAAAGTAGCTTCCTTCCTGTTCTCTCCTTGTTCCTATCAACCCCAGCCTAGCGGCCCTTCCCTCCAGCACTGCCGATCAGTTCTGGTTCCAGTTGATTGCCCACTCTCAGAACCAGCTCCTCAGACACGGGAGCGGCGTGCAGACCCCTCGGACACCCTGCTGCGAGGCCCTGGGCTGGCAGACCCTCCACGCTGCTGGGTTCTGAGGGCCTCAGTCTCTTCCCTTTGCCCACAGCCTGCAGGTGCTTCCTGTGGTTCTCTCTCTAGGGTCTTCAAGTCCTCTTCACCTTCTGGTCCTCTGACATCTACTCAACCAATTCATTACACTAAGTTCTCTCTTTAAAAACTGATATGTGTATAGTCCATCAATGGAATAGATTAAGCACAATATATCCTCAATGTGAAATACAGAGAGAGAGAGAGGACTGCTGTACCTACAATGTGCATGAGTCTCATAAACAATAACAGAAGCCAAACAGGAAAACCATGTATAAAGTACAATTCTATTAAAATAAAGCATAAAAACCAGTGCCACGAACCATGATTAGATGGTGCAGAGAAGCTGGACTGCGGTTTTTCTGGTGGGGACAGTGGCAGGCTTGCAACACAAGCAGCATTTGGGCAACATGAGGGGCTTTCAGTGCCTTGGCCCGGGATTCATGACCCTGGAGTGTCCCGTCTGTGGAACCTACTAAGTTTCACTATTAAAATATAATTGCTTTACTACATGCTTATCATGCCTGCATAAATGTATAAACAATAATAGCTGTCAGGGCCCGGGGATTTAGCTCAGTGGCACTGTGCCTTCCTCAAAAGTGCAAGGTCCTGAGTTCGATCCCCAGTACCAAAAATAGTAATAATAATAATAGCTGTCAGTTGTGAGCTAAAGTTTGCAGTCCAACTGGACATGGCTAGTAACTGCATGACATGGAACTATTTGTATACATTCAATAAAGTAGAGGAATTAAATGGTTTAAAATACAATATTACACATATATAAGCACAGTAATTTCCCTCTCTCTATATATATATTCTGTCTCTGTCTCTCTGTCTCTGTCTCTCTCTCTCTCTCTCTCTCTCTCTCTCTCCCCTCTCTCTGAGGCAGTGTCTTCCTATGCCACCAGACTCACCCCCACACACCCAGCACAATGCTCTCTTGACAATCTCCCTACTTACTGGATTATACTGGAGTCCACGCTCCCCCTACTTATTCTACAAATTACATGCACTAACTAAACATCAGTCCTGCCTATATAGCAGCCAAGCTGACCTCACCACTGTGGTTTTATTAAGATGTGAGAACACTGAGAAGGTTTAAAGAATGGGTTGTAAATGTCTTCTCAGAAAGCCTGCCAGTGTTCAGATCTCGATTTCTATCTTCCCTCTCAGAGGTCAGCCTTGCTTCCGTTAACAATTTACTCCATGCTCTCCATTGCTTTGACTGCACCTTTTCGTGTTCCTCTCCCACACTCCACCTTTGGAGACTAAACTGGTTCTCTTTCCAACTTCCCCATGCAAGTCATACTCCCAGGCTGGGCATGTGCAGATTTTGTTTTCTGGGCTTTTTGTTTTTTGGTTATTTTTTGGAACGCCTTTGGGATTCCGTGATGCAGCTGTGGACCGTGCGTGTTTCCTGCTGCTCTTCTTGGACACTAAGCACCAAGCATTGTTTGTCCCTTTCAATTTCAAGCCCTGACCCTCCCTGGTCTTCCTAGTTTTGCCCTTTCTTGAGATAAGAAATGTCTGAAAACTAGAATCCTTGCAAACTGAACACAGCTGTGAGGTAAGAGCCCGGGTGGAGGCACAGACTCAGGCCGGCACCTCGGGCAGCAAAGCAGGGTCTGGGGAAGCCCCCGCCCCACCACCCACTCATGTTGGGCTCTGCAGCAGGCCCAAGAGCCACTCACCAGCAGCCGATGCTACGGGGAAGTTCTCGGACCTCGCTCATAGTCCTGACGCTGCCACTTTCTATCTGAGCTGGACACATTAGGATTGCATTACTTACATAATGGACACATTATTTAATCTTTCTGATGCATTATTTAGGGAAAGTCAAATAAATCATGGAGACGATATGGGGATACGGGTCAAGGGGGAAAGGTACAGACCCCCAGGCAGCACACGTGAATTCAGCATATTTCTTTTGTTGGTTTTTTGTCTTTTGTTTTTTGAGACAAGGTCTCACTGTGTAGTCCAGATTGGCCTTGAACTCTCAGAGATCCTCCTGCCTCAGCCTCCCAAATTCTGGTATTACAGGTGTGCACCACACCCAGAATTTCATGTATTTCTATGTCTTCTTATTTTCTTAAGTCCCAAACTGTGAGGAAAAAAGGGAAAATTAAAAGGAGATAAAGCATAAGGAAAAAAGGAATAGACCTCAGCAGATGAGAAACACTCACCAAAGTTGGTGGAGAAGACAGGGCAGAAACAACTGAGTCAGCAATGGAAGTTCAGGGTCCGCTCGGGGTACTGGTGAAGCTGACCAATTTCTTCTCTGGGATTCGGAACCGGGATATACAGGCTCCCAGGGGAAGCCGGCCGGGCTCAACATGAAATCAGGGCCTCCTTGAAAGTCCATATTTTTGGGATGACAGAGCAGCCACCACATAGGGCAAGGGCGAAAAATTAACTCAGAGAAGCCCTGAACTCAGGAGACCAAAACACGGTACTTAAAGCTGAGACCTTCAAGCAACCTCTTTTCTACCCCGCTTTCGGGGCCTGAGCCCTCGTTGCTGTATGCCAGCGCCTCGCGTTTTCATTCCCTCCCCCACCCACATTTAAATATATTCAAAACACTGTGAGAGGCACGAGACAGACGCGTGTAACAGCTCGAGGAATCGGCAGGAGGCCCTAGCAGAGCTGGCGAACGCCGAGGTAGGGAGTTCTGAGGGCAGACGGTGCCGTGGACTGAGGCCCAGCAGCCCTGGGGTGGCACAGCCCACTGGGATCGCACACCCCACTGGGAACTGCACCCGCTATGCAGCTGCTGGGCTGTCCCGGGGCTGTCGCTCTGCGGCCTTCAGGACACCGGAGCCGGGCAGCGAACACCGACCACATCTCCCCAGGCTCCCTGTCCCGGCTCTGCATGCTGGTAGCTGAGAGGCACCAGGGGGTGAAGGCCGACAAGGTGGCTAGGCTGACAAGGTGGCTGGGCTGACAGAACATTCGCAGGCCTGGCTCGCAGTGGCCTCTGCCCACTCCAGGGCTCCCGCCCGCCCCAGGGAGTCTGCAATTGCCTGATCCTGGCTTTGAGCCGAGAATGAGTCCAGTGCCACTAACCGGACCCTGACGGAGGGAGGAAACCGGATCCCAGGTGTGACAAACTGACAGCCAGCAATAGGAGCACAGGCTTTGGAAATCTAGAACGACCAGGGAAATGCACTAGCCAAGTAAAGGTGATCATACTTGCAGAGCAGGTTAGGATAAGTACAAGTGAGGTCAATTTGTAAATCAACCTGCAGAAACCCCGAAAACATGACTTGGATTTGGCCTGAACTGTCTAACCTCCTTACAAGACTGAAGATAATGTTACATGGAGAAGCTTTAAACATACACACGATAATTCTCTTTTCTAAAAGTTTTCTTGTGTCAGGTTTGTAGCATTAACCTGGCCAAAGGAAGAAATATGTCTGAGTCTTTCAAAATATACCTTCCCGCCAGGTGTGGAAGCTGAGGCAAGAGGATTGCTGCAAGTGTGAGGCCAGCCTGGCCCTCACAGTGAGGAGTTCAAGACCAGCCTGGGCCTCACAGTGAGGAGTTCAAGACCAGCCTGGGCCTCACAGTGAGTCCAAGACCAGCCTGAACTTTGTAGCGAGACCCTGTCTCAGAAAACAAACAAAAAACGCAGCACATGCCTTCCATATTCCTCCACAGACCTCTGAAAACAAAATAAGCTATCAGTGTCTGTTAAGACGAAGATTTTTTTCATGGTGAGGATTTCTAAATTGTTTATTAGCATGTGTTTCCAGTACATAGTGATTACATCTATCACGGCGGGGGGGGGGGGGGGGCACAACATATCTTAGTTCTCCTTTCGTCCCCTTCCCCTCCTGTCCCTCCCTTCTCCAACACTTGTTCCTCTTCCCAGTTGAAAAGATCTCTCTACTTTCCATTACCTCTTTTATTTTGTTCTTTATTTATATCCTGGATTTATCGTATAAGAGAAACCATGTGACAGAAAGCTTGTATGTCTGATTTATTTCAGCTAACCATTATGGTCTGTTTACTTACAAACACCTCAAGTTTTTCCTTGTTTATGACCAAGTGATACTCCATTGTGTATAAATACCACATTTTCTTTACCCATTGATTCACCAAGTAGAATGTTTTGATGCTCTACTCTCCCTCAGATTTCCAGGAGTTTTTTGGAAAGCTTACATCTCTGCGACCGTGTCTGGTCTGCTTTAACTCCATGGCCACTCTGCCCGCTCCCTCCTGTCAGCCTGTGTGGATTCTCACAGGGGCCCACGCCTTGCTGGTCTCCAGCCCCCCTGGGGGCCCCATAACAGCACACTAGACACATGTTTTCACACGAGCTTTTTGGAGAA
This sequence comes from Heterocephalus glaber, assembly GCF_053883595.1. Taxonomy (NCBI): domain Eukaryota; kingdom Metazoa; phylum Chordata; class Mammalia; order Rodentia; family Bathyergidae; genus Heterocephalus; species Heterocephalus glaber. Next base: position 1,070,969 of record NW_028258413.1, on the reverse strand, counting down.
GTTGCTTCTGCTAAATTCTGGGGTAGAGAGGGCGCCTGCCATGGAGAAACAGAAACATCTAAAACAACAGTTCTGAGACACCTCCTCCTCCGATCCTTTCCACAACTTGCCTGACCAGCTCTTGTGGTGTTGCTCAGACTCCTGGGTTTCCTGGCCCTTGAGCACCTCCCCTCGGGGAGAGATGCAGGGCATGCTTTCTGCTACAGAAATGCGAGTCATCCCACACATCTCAGTGGCCTCTCAGGGCCTCCAGAATGCAGGCGGAGCAGGCGGGAGTGTGGCTGCGGGTCAGCCCAGCACATTGCAACACTTTCCCCATTTCTGGTCCTGGGGAAAGAGAGACTAATGGGGAGACTAATTCAACCTGTGTAACAAGTGGCTTTTTAGTTCCTTTCTGTGGTTGAAACTATTCACTGTATAGACAGATACCCCGCCTCTTGCTTATCCACTCACCAGCCATGGACACTGGGTTTTCGTACCTTTTGGTTATTATAAGTGCTATGCACATTCCAGTGCAAAGGGCTGTGTGATGCACATTTCCAGGTCTCTTGGCTGTGCACCAGGAGTGGAATTGCTGCACCGTATGGTGATTCTATATTTAATTTTCTGAGGAACTGCCAAATTGTTTTCCAAAACCATTGTGTCATCTTTGCATTCCCAACAGGAATGGATGAGATTTCCCATTTCTACACATCTTAACAAAAGCTTCATAAAGTCAGTCTTTTTTATTATGGGAAATAATATCTCGCTGTGACTAATGGCTAAAGATGCCGACCATCTGCACGACCTTGTTAGCCCTTTACACATCTACTTTGTGAAGTTCCTATTCAAACATTTCATACATTTTTAACTGGATAGCTTATCTTCTGATTGTTGAGTTGTAAGTATTCTTTACATAGTATGGATGCGAATTTTCACCAGTGCTATTACTTGCAAATATGTTCTCCCAATCTGTGGCTTTTTTTCCTCTAAAACTTGAGGGTTTTGGACTGAGGAAAAAAGTGTAATGGAATCAATATTATGTGAAAGGTACTTCATCTCATCTTTTAAATTCTTAAACACAAACTATACAGTTAATGAGCATTAATACAGACAAAAATTTGGAAGCTGGAATTCAAGTTTACTCTCCAGAAGATAAAGTGTAACACAAGAAAAGCCCTTTGATAACAATGTATTTTGATACAAGACTAGCGGTTTACAGCTGACTGGCTCAGTAGGGGAAGAACAGTCCTGATTTGTAGTATTTTCCAATTTTCATGATATAAATTGTCCCTCGTGGACAATCACAAGATGCTAGTTGTTTAAAAACTATCTCTTGAAGCACCCCTGTACCCCCAGTACTCCGGGAAGCTGAGGCAGGAGGACCGCAAGTTCAAAGCAGCCTGTGAAACTTGGCAAATTAGTGAGACCCTGTCTCAAAATGTAAAAATAAAAAGCAGCTGGGGATGTATAGCTCAGTGTGAAGGCTCTGGATTCAACCCACAGTACCACACAAAAAGAGGAGAAGGGTGGAGGGGAGGGGAGGGGAGGGACAGGAAAAACAACTCGGAAAATTCCTGAGTACTTGTCCATGAACTCCGGAGGCCCAGAGATACTAGCTCTAGTTCCTGTTAACCACGACTGGCAATAAGAAGCCTTGCACAGAAAAAAAAAAAAAAAGCACTGCTTTGGAGAAATTTGTAGATTAATAAGAAAGAAATCACTGCTCCTTCATATAAGAGTAAAAGAAAGATGAGTTTTTTAAAATCCAAGTCAATAGATTATTAAAATACACAGAAGAGAAGCCCTACAACAGACGAAATGAAATTACTCTCTGGAGCAGACGGCGGCAGGGTCCTGCGCAGCGACTCGCTGTCCCGGGCCTGGGCGTCCTTCCACGCGCTCCCGGCCTCCCCGCACCGATAGCCCTGAGCAGGGCCCCGCAGCGCCTTGGCCCCTCGGGGCATCTGCTGGAAGGAGCAGAAGGACAGTGCGACCGGAAGTGGTAGTTTTCTCGAGCGCTAAATCACTCTCTCTGCTTCTCAGCTGCCCGGGATCTGAGGGACAATCACACAAACCGTTCTTCATCTCTGTCCAGTGCCCGACGTCCCCAGCTGCAGGACTGGGCCTCAAGAGCTCCAATCAAGCCAGGCCAGGACCTTCCGTCGGTGGCGAACTGTGTGCTCTTTCCCAGAGAGTGAGTCGGGAGCCGCTGGTGGCCCTGAGACAGGTCATCTGGGATGAAGCTACCAAGGGGGTCCGGAGAACCCCGAGAAAGATCTAGGCCCTGGTGAAGCCCCTCGCAAATGGTTCTGCCTTCTCACACTTTAGACGCCCGAGCAAATGAATCCCTCTTCTCTAACCAGGTTAAATTCTGCTTTCTGCGGCACCAAGTGCACCCTGCTGGGCTCAAGTAAGTTCGGTGAGGTTTTAACCGTGAGGAGCCATTTGCTTCTGCTGACAAGTTGTGTCCTGCGCTTCAGCCACCTGCTCCGCTCCTGCAACCTGCTCTGCTCCTGCACCTCGGCCCTGCATCATTGCGCGCACGAAGCTGGAAAGACACCGGCCCTAGCACGCGGCTCCTGATGGGCTCCTCTGTCCTGCGGGCCCGGTGCCCCAGGTGTGGAAGGCTCACCCTCACTGTAACCTCGACGCCATCGGAGCACTGTGTCCGCTAATGACAGCCGACTCCAGAGCTCCGGCGCTCAGGTAAGCGAGAGCGACCCCTGCCTTGGAGCCGGCCAGCAGGACGCCCCTGTCGACAGAGCGAATCAGGCAGCTATGGTGACACTGTCCCACATCCTCTGGGGTGTTTCTGACAACTATTTGAATTCTTTTCAAAAATGCTATTGGCTACACCTGTCCCTAAAATACTAGTCTTTCCTCAGGTTTAAGTCCCACCTACAGTAGTAACCCCAATTTTAACTCCAGAGAAAGTAAGTGCTCTGCTCAAATGCACAGTGGCAAAATCAGGCACGGAATTCGACTTTCTAGAGTCTGGGAGTGTTTGGTCACTTCACGTAATGGCTTTCACTGAACAATCCAAAGTGCTTTATAGTTTGCCTCTGGAGGCAGCATTTTAAGCAAATATTGATGTGTAAATCCATTGTAAGAGGGATTAACCCAAAAAGCATCATCAAAGGGGGAAGCAAAGGAGTAAGAATGTTTTCTTGAAAATACAAATTCTTAGAACGGACAGCTATTTGGACTGTATGAACGAAATTAGATTGATTAATTTTGGTGTTTTGAGACAGTCTTGCCATGCAGTTCAGGCTGCTGTTGAACTCACTGTATGGCCCAGGCTGGTCTAAGCTCACCGCCATCCTCCTGCCTCAGCCTCCTGAGTGCTGAGATCACACATGTGTACCACCATACCCCGCTGAAACTAGATTTATTTCCTGCTCTTTATGGGAAGGACTGCAAACAATGAATAAAGGGAGTGATTAGTTCAACCTGGATTAAAGGTATAATAAAAGACATTTCCAATAATGAGAATTGTTCCTGGGCATAAGAGGTTGATGTGTGAGGTGTGAACTCCCATCTGTTAAAAAGTGCCGACCAGCGAGAGGGGCCTGTCTAGCAGGGGTGCTGGAGACACACATTCCTATTTGGACTCGATCAGATGCCTCTTACGATCTCAGATCCTTTTTAAAATCTAGAGCATGTCCAAAGTGAAATGCAATGAGTAAAATCATAATTAGTGCTTCACACACTGTTGTGTGCACAAGAATCACCAGGAAAGCAAGTTAAAACACACACATTCAGGCCCAGTTGCAGAGACTGCGGGCGGAAGTCCAAGGGCGGAACCAAGAATTCACTTTCTCATCAGCCCCAGGCACACTGACTCTGCCGATCAAGGGCCATGCTCGGAGCAGACCCAGAATCACAGTGGTCCATTAGGTGTTTGTGAAGAGATGAAGGAAAATTAAGAGGCTCTGGCAAGCAAAAAGGGAAATGAAAAGTAATGTGCATTTGGCTTCCATACAGGAAGTAAAACAGTGCAAGGACGGCTTCAGAGGAAAAGAATCCTCCAAACACAGCCACCTCCACCCCACAGTATGAAAACATTTGGAGAGGAAATTAACTGGTACATATGGCTGTGGGTGTTCATTTCCTTTAAACATTTGGTTAGGAAATTCCGAGGAGCTGATGCGATTTAAAAATCTCCCGTTTGCGATCAGGAGCTGCTCAGGCTCAGGTATTTCTCCTGCCATCTCTAGGGCCTTCCTTGGCAGCTCCCACAGCCCAGTAGCAAAATCCAGGTGACTTTTCAGTTAGGAGTAGAGGACTCGCTCTAGACAAATAGTACAGCTCAGTTTGCAAATATCTTAACCCTGGAAGTCAGAGCTGAAGTGACTGTCGTAGAAACACAAGCTCCCCAGTGCCAAGTTTAAAGGTAATCCTTGTCTAGCCTCCAAGGCTGTGTCAAAATGCACTCCCTTGTTAAGTCTGTCCTGATCCTGTCCACGGACCCTGGGCTCCAAACCTTCATCTCACTTTCAGCTCTTAAAATGCTGCTTCCTGAGCTGGTGTGGTGGCTGTAATCTCAGTGCTATGGGAGGCTGTGACAGGAGGATCACAAGTTTGAGCCCAGGGTGGGCAACTTAGTGACTTAACATGACCCTGTCTCAAAACCAAAAAGGACTGGGGCAGCTCATTGTGAAGGCCCTGGGTTCAACCCCCAGTACTGTAGAAAAAAGAAAAGGAAAGGACTTACTATATTCTCGTTCATAACTGCTACTTGTTCTATTAGTGTAGGTCCAATCACACAGTAGGTTGAACAAAAGAAGTATAAAGATTTTTTAAATTCTGACAAATATACTGAACCTATTGCAGGACTTAAGAGACTGGAGAGATCCCTGGGCAGCAGGAGGATTTTATTCCAGGGTTTTAGGTGAACACCAACTCAAGGGACTCAAGTCCAAAAGTTGAGCTCAGAACAAAGGACAGACTCCAGTTTTACACATTTGGTTGAAGGGGGGTGGTCTCTCTAGTGAGGAGAAACGGGTGAGTGGAGGGAAGCAAGATTACCGAAGCAAGACAAAGCAACTAAAAGCATTAATAATTTACCCTTGAAAGAAGACAGAGCCTTTCAAATCTTATGAGAAGCAGATGACATAAACTCTGTTTACAGGACATAGTTGCCAGTTTTATCCGCACCAGAACAAGGAGTTACAGCTATTGGGGGGGAGGTGGGGGAGCTGCCCAAGGCTGGGAAAAACATGTTTTCTTCTTTAAATCCTGCTTTAAACCAAGTATAGGAAAACTAGGGCTGAGGGAGAGTAGCCAAGGAAGAGCAAAGCCGAGAGGGGGCTCCCTCCCCAAGGTGGGGTTAGGGTCTCAGTGGAGAAAGAGAAGGTTCAGCCTGATACGGGAAACGAAAAGCTTCGCTGGTTTGCTTGCCAGGGTTGGTCTGGAGTCACCGGGAGGGCGGGCACCGGCCCTGCAGGGCACAGGGCACGGGGAGGCCACGGGGCGGCACAGAGAGGGAAGGCAGTGTCTTAGCGCGGCCCTGCAGCCCACACGAGGAGTCGAGGCGCCCGCCGGGAACCACGCTGTCCTTATACCCACCTGCCACCGCGTCCTGCAGCAGCAGCTGACAGCCTTCCAATGGTTCCTCCTGGAGCTTGGCATCGTGCTAGCTGTAAAGGAGAGATGCTCCTAGGAACTCTGCTGCCTCTGAACATATATTGAAGAGTGAATTTGAAGTCGAGAGGCAATAAACTGATAATTGACATGTTTGTATAATTACTGAATTATTGATTCTTTTAAGAGTAAGGATTGAGTTTCATCTTTTTAGTCTCCGTGGTGCTCAGGTATTATTATTTTTTATTATTATTTTGAGGCTTTTGAGACAGGGTCTTGCTATGTAGTCCAGGATGGCCTTGAACTCATTATGTACCCCAAGCTGACCTCAAACTCGAGGCCATCCTCCTGCCTCAGCCTTCTGAGTGCTGGGATTACAGGTGTGCACTGCCTTACTATGCTATGCTGCCGCTTCTTCTCCTTCTTCTTCATATTATTATTATAAACTATTCCTCAGTGAATATTGAGAATTCCAAGCTAACTTCTTAAAATAAAATTTTGCAGAAACTGAAAAGCTGATCCTAACATTCATGTGGAAATGTGAAGGGCTCAGAATATACAAAACAAGCTCAAGCTAAAGTACAAGGACTCACACTTCCTGATTTGAAAACTTACTACAAAGCTTCAGTAATCAAGACCCTGTGGTACTGACATAAAGACAGAAATATAGATAGGTGGACGAAAATTAAGTCCAGAGATATGTCGTTAACTTTATGGTTAATTAATTTTTTGTTTTTTCTCACTTGTATTGTTATTAGTACACGTCTGCAGTATATAACGAATACTTCCACTGTGGGAAATTAGAACATGGACAGAACACATCTTGAATATTTTTATTCCACCCCGCCCTGTGAACTGATTTTTACTGTAGGTGCCAAGATCATTCAATGGAGGAAAAAAATCTGTTCAATCAATGATGCCAAGACCACTGAATAACCATGAAAAGGAATCTGGACCCCACCTCACGGCAGGCAAGAGTGACTCTAGGCCGGTCGGGGCCTCTGGGGGCGTCGGGCGGCCGCAGGTCAGCCGGCGAGCACGGCCCAGCGCGGTCGGTCGGGCAGTAGGGCCGGGCCGTGTTCCAACAGGGGGAAGCGGCCGCCGCTCCCAGGCCCCGCCCCACCCCGCCGCCATGATGGAGCGGAAGTGAGGCTGCCGGCGCCGGCGTCTGGAGTCCCCCGCCACCCCGGTCAGCCGAGCGCGGACCCGGCCGCCCACGCGACCCTGAGCCTCCGCCGCAGCCGCCTTCCTCCGAGACTGAGCGGCGGAGAGCGGCCCCGGCAGATGGCGGACCGGCCGAGTGCGACCTCAGCGACGTGTGGCCTCGGGCCCCTCGAGAGGCGGAGGTGAACCGCAGCGACAAGTTCGTCTCCAGGTTCCAGGGGGACGCCCGGTCGTGATCGCGTCCAAGCCTTATGCTTTTGATCAGGTATTCCCGTCAAGCACATCCTAAAAACACGTGTACAACGGCTGTGCAAAGAAGGTTGTGAAAGATGTACCTGAAGGATAGGATGGAACAATATTTGCATACGGACAAACATCCGCTGGGAAGACACACACGATGGAGGGTAAGCTTCATGACCCAGAAGGCATGGGAATTATCCCAAGAATTGTGCAAGGTATTTTTAATTATATTTACTCCATGGATGAAAATTTGGAATTTCATATTAAGGTTTCATATTTTGAAATATATCTGGATAAGATAAGGGACCTATTACATGTTTCAGAGACCAGCCTTTCAGTTCATGAAGACAAAAACCAAGTTCCCTATGTAAAGGGTGCACGGAACATTTTGTATGTAGTCCAGATGAAGTTATGGATACCATAGATGAAGGAAAATCCAACAGACATGTGGCAGTTACAAACATAAATGAACATAGCTTAGGAGTCACAGTATATTTCTTATTAATGTAAAACAAAACACACAAACAGAACAAAAGCTGAGTGGAAAACTTTATCTGGTTGATTTAGCTGGTAGTAAAAAGGTTAGTTAAACTGGTGCTGAAGGTGCCGTGCTGGATGAAGCTAAGAACATAACAAGGCACTTTCTGCTCTTGGAAATGTCATTTCTGCTTTGGCTGAGGGTAGTACGTACATTCCATATTAAGATAGTAAAATGACAAGAATTCTTCAGAACTCATTAAGTGATAACTATAGGACCACTATTGTCATTTACTGCTCCCCATCATCATATCACAAGTCTGAAACAAATTCTACACTCCTGGGCTGGGGATTTAGCTCAGTGGTTCCGCTGCCTGCTGCTCAAGCACAAAGACCCGAGTTCGATCCCTGGTACAAAAAAAAAAATCTATACTCCTGTTTGGTCAAAGAGCCAAAACAATTAAGAATACAGTTTGTATCAATGTAGAGTTAACTGCAGAACAGTGGAAAAAGAAGTATGAAAAAGAGAAAGACAAAAATAAGACCCTGCAGAACACCAGTGGCTTGAAAATGAACTCAGTCGGTGGCGTAGGGGGACAGTGCCTGTACGTGCACAGTTTGACAGAGAGAAAGCCAGTTTGGAAGCTTTTACAGTGGATAAGGGTGTTACCCTCACCAATGATAATTGGAGTCACTGAAAGTTTTACTGATGGCAAGAGAAGAAAATGTGCAGAAGAAATTGCTAAATTGTACAAACAACTTGATGACGAGGATGAAGAAATTAACCAGCAGAGCCAACTGGTAGAGAAATTGAAGACACAAATATTGGATTCAGGAAGAGCTTCTGGCATCTACCAGAAGAGATCAAGACAATATGCAAGCTGAGCTGAACCCCCTTCAAGCAGAAAACGATGCTTCTAAAGAAGTAAAAAGTTTTACAGGCCTTAGAGGAACTTGCTGACAACTATGATCAGATGTCTCAGGAAGTTGAAGATAAAACTCAGCAATATGAATTGCTTAGTAATGAATTGAATCAGAAATCGGCAACTTTAGTGAGTGCTGAGCTTCAGAAACTTAAGGAAATGACCAACTACCAGAAAAACAGAGCAGCTGAGCTATCATGAAATCAACCAATAACAAATGCTGATGGCGTGTGGGGAAAGAGGAACCCTGCTCCACTGCTGGTGGGAGTGTAGACTGGTGCAACCACTGTGGAAATCAGTATGGAGATACCTCATAGAACTAGGACTGGAAGTCCCATTTGACCCAGCTATTCCCCTGCTGGGGATCTTCCCCAAAGAATTAAAAGAATCATACCACAGTGATATATATACACCCATGTTCATAGCAGCACAGTTTGTAATAGCTAAAACTTGGAAACAGCCCAAATGCCCATCAACTGGAGACTGGATAGAGAAAATGTAGTTTTTTATAAAATGGAATACTACTCAGCCATCAAAAATGAGAAATTAGAGACATTTATTGCTAAATGGATGCACATTGAGGCCATACTCTTAAGTGAAATAAATAGGACACACGTGTAAATACCAAATAGTTTCTCTAGTGTGAGAAACTGAAAGTGTAAATAAGGACTAAAAGGTATAATAGATAATGTGAAATAGGAAGAAAAGGGGCAAAGGGGAAGTGGGAGGGTTAGGGGAAAGGAAAGAAGGGAATGGAATTAATATGAGAAAATGAAAAAAAGGAAACAAAGTCTTTGTAAATAGGGAGGGATGGAGGGGTTGAAGGGAGGGCAGGGGAAGGGAGAAAAAATAAGAACCAAGAGAGTATGTAAAGGTGCAAATGATGTAAAGCAGCCTGAGGGAACTGGCATGATAGACGAAGAATTCACTGTCACCAGGCTATACACTAGCAAGATGAAGTCAGCAGTGAAAACAGTGGCGAAGCACTGCAAACAGCACATAGACTGAGAGCAACAAGAAGATGGAAGAAAATGAAAAAGAGCGGCATGCCACCTTCATATTTCTCAGCACGAAGCCAAAATCAAGTCGTTGACTGAGTATCTTCAAAATGTGGAGCAAAAGACAGCTGGAGGAGTCTGTCCATTCTCTCAGTGAAGAGCTAGTACAGCTTCAAGCACAAGAAAAGGTCCACAAAATGGAAAAGGAGCACTTAAATAAGGCTCAGACTGCAAATGAAGTTAAGCAAGCTGTTGAACAGCAGATCCAGAGTCAGGGAAACTCATCAAAAACAAATCAGCAGTTTGAGAGATGAAGTTGAGACAAAAGAAAAACTTATAACTGATCTTCAAGACCAAAATCAGAAAACGATGTTAGAGCAAGAATGTCTGAGAGTAGAACATGAGAAATTGAAAGCTACAGATCAAGAAAAGAGCAGAAAACTGCATGAACTTACGGTTATGCGGGACAGATGAGAGCAAGCACGACAAGACTTGAAGGGTTTGGAAGAGACAGTGCCCAAAGAGCTTCACACTTTGCACAGTCTACGCAAGGTCTTTGTTCAGGACTTGGCTACCAGAGTGAAAAAGAGTTCCCAGATTGATTCTGATGACCGTGGAGACAGTGCTGCTCAAAAGCAGAAAATCTCCTTTCTTGAAAATAATCTTGAACAACTCACTAAGGTGCACAAGCAGTTGGTACGTGACAATGCAGATCTTCGCTGTGAACTTCCTAAGTTAGAGAAGCAACTTCGAGCCACAGCTGAGGGAGTGAAAGCTTTGGAGTCAGCACTGAAAGAAGCCAAAGAAAATGCATCTCGTCACAAGCGCTATCAGCAAGAAGTAGACCGCATCAAGGAAGGAGTCTGGTCAAAGAACATGGCCAGAAGAGGGCATTCTGCACAGATTGCTACACATATTCATCCTGGGCAGCATCCAGCAGCTTCTCCAACTCATCCAAGTGCAGTTCGTGGAGGAGGCGCCTTTGTCCAGAACAGCCAGCTGGTAGCACTTTGAGGTGGTGCAGGCAAGCAAGTGTAAACGTGTGCATATTCACAGGTATTGAAAAAGAATTGAAGCATGAAGAGGACATAGCATCAAACAGTCATTCAGTGACTATAACCTCCATTCCCTTGGGATTATAGAATTGTAACTCTAAAAACTGTATAAATGACACCTGGCCTGTACAGCTATTTCCAACCGCTCTTGTAAACTCTGCTCTTCCCAAGGCAACTAGAGTGCAATTTAGGCATCTTGGAGGGAGAATGGCGGTTTACAGCTGTGGCCCTGTTTATTACATAGTTCATCTTTTGTGTCTTACATTTAGTCTTCACTGTGCCAAGCAGACTGTTCCTTATAGGACTGTGCTTTTTTGTATTTGCTTTTTGCTTATATGTTTTTTTTTAATTTCAGTTGAAATTACCTAGCCATTGCTGCTTCTTGTTTTTCTTTTCCTACTAAAATGTCTTCCTTTTTTTAGGGAAAATGGAACATTTAGATTAAATGTCTTAAATTTTACCACTTACAACACTACATGCCCACAAAGTATATTAGGTCAGTACTGTATTTTAAAATTGTTTGCAGTGAAATCAGGGTTGAAATGATTTGTATCGCCTCTGGCATTTGCTTCTGAAAACTGTTGTCTGAGCATGGAAACCTTGCAGCTGCCTGACGAGGTGTTTCAGACTGAGCAAGCAATCGTGTCTCCTGCAGTGCCTGTTGCCCAATTATTTGGGATGGGAAGATTTCACATATCAAAAGCAAGTCTCAGTTAAAGAGAGGACTTGGAAAAGGAATCGCATCTCTCTTCTTCCTATTCTGTACTTATCATAGTTGATGGAATGAAAATGCCCTGCTTCTTTCTGATGAGCCTCCTAGCTAATAGAGGAATTGGGCAGGTAGTAATTTGTCATTTTTAATATAGTAAAATTAAGATATTATGGAATTAAACATAACTTTATATTGTTAGATACCATATTGGCTGATATAAATGTATAGGCTTTGAAAATTGAGGAAAATTTGAAGAAACAGGACAGATACACAGTAAAGTTAAAAATACATAGGGTAAATTTTGATCTGAAATCTTTATGAGATGTTTTTAACCTGCTACACTAAATCATACACTATAATTTATCTTGCTTATTATAGAAATAATAAATGGTTTGCACGTCACAGGTAATCCTCTAATAAAGTATATTGTTGACCATTGCTCGTGATTTCCTAATTAGTACTGTGTGTGCCTATTTTGCCACTTCTTCCTCAGATGATTAGACTAAGTCAGCAGTTTATTTTCAACAACTATAAAAATAACAGGGAAACGATTTCAATATGTGCTTCATCAGTGGTGGAGGTGACCATAGCTCCGTAGCAGAAACTTGCAGACAGTGGGTTTATAGGGTCATTCAGTCAATTCAGAGACTTGGAAAGTTCTGTGTGAGAGTCTGGCTGGCAGAATTAACTTTTTTGAAAAAGTTTTATAAACAGATATTTGTATTAATAAATTGGAGCCATAGTCAGAAGACTCAGATAACAATTGGCTTATTTTTCTATTTGCTTAACTATTGTAATTTCCACTTTTATAATTTTAATTTGAAAGATAAATTTATTTATTTTTTTAACAGTCAGAAATTCTTGCTGTTGTAGTCTGCAGCCTTTAAAATGATTCTGTTGCTTTTAGGGTAATAAAAAAATAAACCTCCAGAAGTTGAAAGCATGGTGCAGCAAGATCGAAGTAATACAGTTAACAAGGAAAGTGCTACAGCCCCTTTATGATGATAGTTTCCTAAATGCAGAGACATTTGGCTGTATCCACATAGACATTTCTGGGTTTTTTTAATGAAAATTTGTTTCTTTGGCAATATTCATAAAGGAAATGATTTTGTTCCTCTTACCTGATTCTGTAGTTGTAAGATTTATCATGGGTATTGGTGCTGTGTAACAATGGATTGTAATGAGCATGTGATTCAGAATGCATGATGCTAAGTTTTTTAAATACATTAATGGTTCTTTTCTGTTTATAATTTCAAACTTTCATAAAGTATACCAAGAGTTTCATAAATTTGTTTTCAGTGAACTGCCCTTTTTGCTGAGGTAGGTCATTAAACACAGGATTTATTCTTATGAATGGAAATTTCTGATAATCTAGAATATTGACACATTTCAATTTGTGCTGTCTTTTTTTTTTTTTGGACTGGATATGTTAACGTTCCTCTGAATGGTATTGATAAGTAGTTCAGAAGAGAAATTCAGTGAAATAGAAGTAATATTTATTCATGGTGATCAGTTAATTGTTATTTGCTCAACTTAAAACTACTGTGCATAATTCTCAATTTTTTTGTAACTCTCAATTTTCCATGAGGTGACAATAGAGAGTCTGAGTATACCTGTGGATATGTTGGTTTATTTTCAGTGCTTGAAAATGTACTCAAAGGTAATTGGTTTGGGAAGATGCCATATAATTTTAAGTTATACATGCTGTAAATGTGTTTTATGTCTAAATAAAAAGGAAACATTTTTGAAATGTTAAAAAAGTGACTAGACAATAGATCTACCTGTAAAAATAAAGACTATAGAACTCCTAGAAGAAAAGAAAAGATAGGAGTGAATCTTCATGACTTTAGATTAGAAAATGGTTTATCAGTTATAATGTTAAAAGAACAATTTCCAAAATAAAAAACTCAATAAATTGGACTTCATCAAAATTCAAAACCTTTGTATCTCAGAGATTATCATCAAGAATGTGAAAACACCACCCACACAACCAGGGAACACATTTACATGCCTGAGGGACACATATCCAGGGTGTATAAGAAATTTTACAGATGAACAATAAAATACAATTTTCGAAATAGGCAAAGAACTTGAATGATATTTCTCTAAAGAAAATATACAAGTGATCAATCAGCACCTGTAAGGAGGTTCAATATCATTAGTCATTATAGAAATGTGTATCAAATCCGCAATGATCTACATCTTCCTATCCATTAAGATGGCTATAATATCATCAAAGAATATCAAGTATTGGAGAGGATGAGGAGTGGGAACCCCCTTGTGTTTCTGGTGGAAATATAAAGTGGTACAGTCCCTGTGCAAAACAGTCTGGTAGGTTCTAAAATGTTAACATAGAGTCACCATGAGATCCAGTAATTCCACACGTAGGTATTGACAAGAGAATTAAAAATGTATCTTCACACAGAAATTCATACATGAGTGTTCATAGCAGTATTATTCACAACAGCAAAGAAGTAGAAATAACTGAAATGTCCATTAACTTAAGGGTAGCTAAGCAAACCGTTATTCATCCATACACTCGAATGCCATTGGCATTCCATGCCCATGGCTTCCACACCCATGGGCTCAAGTAACTGCAGATCAACAGTATTAGGGAAACCTGGCTCTATGTTGAACATATGCAGCCTTTCTTCTGTCCTTGCTGCCTGATGATGAATGTGGGCTACAACCTCACACTTTGTTTCTCATAATCATTGTTTATATACCATGTACACTGTAGTAAGTATTATGAGTAATCAAGAAGCTTTAAGGTATGTAGGAGGAGGCACTTAGTTATACACATACAAATACTATGGCATTTCATATATGGAATTTGAGGTTCTGTGGATTTGGGGATCCAAGCAAGGGTGATCTTGAAACTAATGCCCTAAGGACACGGAGTGCTGAGTATACTTTAAGACCACCAAAAGCAACAAGGTGCTGAAACATGCTACAACACGGGTGAGTGTTGAGGTTATTCTAAGTAACAAGTCATATTCAAAGGACTGCATACTGTACAACTCCATTAATATTAAATGTTCAGAATAAACAAATCCCGACAGAGGGCTGAGTAGTGGTTCTCAGTAACTACAGGGAAGGAAGAATGAGAAATGACTGCTAATGGGAGGGCTCATGGGGAGGAAAACATGAAAATATTCTAGAAATAGATACAATGATGTATGCACAATACAGTGCATATACCAAAACCCCATGAGTTGTACATTTCAAAGTGGTGTTTTATAGTGCATGAATTATAGCTGAATAAGTTGTCTAAAATTGACAAATAGACTTGAATATTTACTTCCATTTTCTTCTTAACTTTCTAAGTGTAGAGTTATATCCAGCAAACTTGTATTAAAAAAAAAATTTTTTTCTTGGAACAATCTGGGAATATAGGAAACTTGAATGTAATCAATCATCTCTGACTTCAAGGCTGACACATTTTTTTTTTTGAAACAGAGTCTCCCCATACAGGCTGGTCTTAAATTCATGATCTTACTGCCTCAGCCTCCCAAGTGTTTATAGGTGTCCACCACCATGCCCGCCTGACACTTTCTTATATAAAAAAACTTACTTGTTGTCATGAATTTTTAAAACAAGTGAGATAACGTAGAAGCTATGGTGCAAAATAACCAATGGGGAAGAAGACATGAGAGCCACCTCATCTCTTCCAGGACTTCCAATTCCTCCTGTGAGATAGGAAAACTGATAGATGACCTCCAACATCTGCCTACTTGTCATTTACCCATAAATTTACCTTTAAAATAGAAATTTCAAAGACATTTAAATATTGATAAGAATTATTTTGGGACAGAGAATAGCTATTAAGTGTCAGTAGAACTATATTCATTATGTGCTTTTCTTTTTCTTCTGAGAAAGCCTGTGTCTCCATATCACTAGATTAAAATCTATAATTCTAACTGCCCGTGTGTATAAATTATTAATTAATTGAATTTTTATACATTGCTTGAAAGAATTCTTCACCCACTTACCAAGTTAGGCCTAAGTCTATACCTACTTGCACATACTTTGATTACACAGATTTCACTTTTCTCTGTGTAAAGTTAAAATACAGGCAGCTAAAAAAAAGCACAAACTACTTCTGTCAGCCCTCTCCCGGGACTCTGTTCCCTAGTTAGGCAATTACTTAGAAATGAGCAATTGCACTGTCTTTTTTCCTAACACTTATCATTTTAAAAGCTCATGGTGCTTTTCTTTAAGGAAACAACAGAGAATAAAGCCAACTGCCTTCAGCTGGCCAGGGCACTCTCGACAGGCATGGCAGAAACTCTCTGATCTATATTTAGACTGAAGCAGCTATTTCCACTCTTTGTCCCAGGAAACTGAAGGCTTTGCATTCTGAGAGTGTGTGATCTTCTGTTAGTCATTTTGAGAAATCTTTTCTACATTCCCACTTGAAAAAAAATGCATGAGTACTAAGAAAAGAGAAATAATCTAACTAAGAACAGGAAGAAAAGATAACCAGTAAGAAAGAATCAGAGCAAATCAAGACCAGGTCTTTTCTCTCCATCCACCTGCTCTCCACAGGGATCCAGTTGTTCAGGGCTGCTCACCACATTCATCTTGCTTTTCCAGGATGGTCTCACTGTGTCGCTGAATACCTAATTGACTCTGTTGTGTGTTTTACTAGTTAGCTAAATATTTGACTCTCCACCCTCCAAATTCATCTAAAATGGCGAGGGAAGAATATTACATGAACAGCTTCCTGTATGATGATTTCATAAACAAGGGTCTCAATAGAAGTCATTGAATTAAATTTATTTGTGAGATCATTCAGTTAAAACATAGGAGACAGTCATTCCTTCAGGTCAAAAACTGTTGAGGAGTCTGTTATCCTGGCTTAAAAGGGTCCCACTGCTTAGGGTTATCCTTTTCCCACCTAGAAATGGGCTCTCCTCTCTAGCACCTTCCCCTCCCTGGGGTTTTGTCAACGTTTCATATGCTTCAATTAAATAATCTTCACAGAAGAGCTTTAAATTAATAGAAGTATGTTAATTGTTAATTGTGAGAATGCAGTTGAAATCGATTTCCTCCTGTCTCTTACAGATGGGGTAATGAAAAGGACAATGGGACCAGGAACTTGTGAAGTACACAAGTGGAGTGGTGGCCCCTGTACTTAGGACAGGTGCTCTGCCACTTTCAAGGCTGTGACAGAAAATGTGGACCCACTTCCCGAATCACACACACTTGTCACACAGGGTCATCAAGTTAATCTTTCCATCACCAACCATCAATTTAACACTCTCCCTCTAGCAAACTACAGCCAGAAAATGAAGAAAATGTTGAGCAATTGTCCAGCATCTCCAACTATTCCCCTGTTTAGAACAAGAAAAACGAGTAATCTATTTTGGGATCTCCCAGTCCACAATTTACCAGATGGTTGCGGCTCTTCACCTATATAAACACAATTAAACAGGAAGAGCACGTGATATTTTACACAAACAGATATTTCTGAAGGTGATAGGGGTATTCACTATAATTATGTAAAGAGAATAGGACCATAGTCTATATAAGGAAAATATACAGAAACCTTTTTAGGTGAAACATTTCTGACAAGAATCTTTGTTCTCAGTCTATTTATAGAATGAAGCTTGACGAAACCTTGAGAGCATCTATTCTACCTTGGACTTATTGGTGAAGAAACTGAGCCCCACAGAATTTAACCTACTTTAAACTGAAATCTGAAAAGCAGAACAATTGTTGAATTTGATCATTGTTCTTTATGATACTGAACACTAGTTTTTTATGGAAAGAGGGAAATGGGACAGGGAAGAATCTTGGAGATGAGGAAGAGGGGGAGAAAAGAGGGGAAAGGGATTGCAAATGATCGACATGTGTTATGTTATACACAGGTACGAACTCCCCAAAATGAACATCAGTATATACGAAAAGAGATCAAAGGGAGTAAGCATGCGCCAGAATCACATAACCACACGTTTTCAAAATACAGGTTTCTGCCTATAAAAAGTAAAGAACTTTTATAATTGGAGCATGTTTGTAAAAGGCAAGTAAACTTGATTGATTAAAAATCTCTCATAGCTTATAATCAAGATCATGAGCTACAATATAAATAATCAATGCATCATTTTAGGGTATAAATTTAACTATGCTAAGTACATCATGGATTTTTTCCTGAAATTTCCACCATGAAGTGAGTGACTTAGTCCCGCTCTCTAGCCAAGGAAACAGAATTTAGAAACTTGACTGAGGATACAGTGCTGGTCAGTGACAGACTTGAAGTTAAAACCTAGTCTGGCTGCAGAGCTTGGGTTGAAATTCACAGCTGAAGCTCACACCTTTACTCAGCACATCCCACTTTGAACTTGTCTGGCCTCCTACCTATGTCCCTGCCATATCCAATAATGCCATATTTCCTGCTTTTCACATCAGATATCTCTCATTATTATCTCACCGTGGCTGAAGCAGTCACTTCCTGGTTTGTACAGGGGAAATGGCACGGCAACACTGCAGAAGCCACCTGTCTAAGGACAGTTCTGATTGGACCATGGCCTTGAATATGAAACAGCTGCCATTGTGAGGGCACTGACTCCACCTAAAAGAATTTTCAAAACAACCACCTAAAAAAGACAATCTGAATCTTCACATGTGATACTTAATGCCACCTGCATCAAGGTTTTTAAAATATAATTTGAAATATATATATGGGGGGGTTACCAGGGATTGAACTCAGGTCCTTGCATTTGCAGGGCAGGTAACAGCACCACTGAGCTAAATCCCCGGCCCTAAATACATGTATTTAATACACTTAATATAAAATTGTCGATAGCCTTCAGCATTGAGAAAATATTTTAGCACAACATGTAGTATTATTATCACTACATCAAAAGACACAACCTTGTATTAC
This sequence comes from Heterocephalus glaber, assembly GCF_053883595.1. Lineage (NCBI taxonomy): Eukaryota > Metazoa > Chordata > Mammalia > Rodentia > Bathyergidae > Heterocephalus > Heterocephalus glaber. The sequence continues at coordinate 1,052,949 of NW_028258413.1, read as the reverse complement.
CCAAGCACTACTTTTTGTTCTGTTTGGGGGGGGGGGGCGTGTTTTTGGCAGTGCTGGGGATTTGAACCCAGAGTCTGGAGCAGGCTAAGCATGTGCTCCACCACCGAGCCACATTCCCAGGCCTAAGCACTATTTTGGAGAAAGTCATAGGCCTCTATGAATTTTTACATTTAAATGTTTTAACCTTGAAACTTAATACTTTAAGTCAGCATGCAAGATTTTCTTGGCAATACAAATTTGGAAAAGTAAAAAAAAAATGGGAAAGGATATTTTTACTAAATAACCAAAGTGAACTCACTTCACTAACACGTCAATAAAAATTGCTGAATCTGTGCCAATTTACATGCTCAGTGCCATACAGAGAACAGTTACCAAGTGTAAATAGACTGTAGGTTTCTGCCTGAAATTGCTGTCCGGTCCTTAGTGTGGATCGGCCAACTTAAGTCTGGGACAGGACAGGATAAAGATGTCCTTTCAGAATAGAAATCTGCAAAGATGCTAGACATGCTCCAAAACTTGTTTTGACATTTTCTCAACTACAAAATATTTATTCCTCTTAGTTGTTAAATGCTTTATATTCCATTAGATTTAGGTACCTGAGAACAAGGAGGATCTCTGAATTGAATGCACTTTGCTATCTAGCAAAAACACAACAATTTCTGGTGCACTCCTGCAATCCCAACACTTAGGAGGCTGAAGCAGGTGGATCACCCTGACTTCAAGGCCAGTCTGGGCTGCTTATTGAGTTTGAGGCCAGCCTGAACTATGTAGTAATACCCCGTCTCTCTCTCTCTCTCTCTCTCTCTCTCACACACACACACACACACACACACACGATGTAAACGTTAAATTAATATATTCTAACTAGTCTCTTCTTGGTGAGTTGAAAGCTATAAGCCTCAGAAAATATTTTAGAGAAAAACATGTATTTTGTGCTTTTTATTTAGAATATAACTAAGATCATGTAAATTGTAACACTAATGCAAACTATGATATTCATTTCCCTCCAGTTAAGGTGAAAAATCTTATAAACTTCTATGGGGAGGCCATTGGAGTTGTACCAAATTCTATAATCAAAATTAAAAGTAATAATCATTCGCATAAAATGTATCTGATGGCAAAGCAAAGCTGGAAATAGACTTGTCTTACAAAATCCATCAGAATAATCGGTCCTAAACCAAGGGCAACTTTTAACACAGATCTGAAATCCTATGAAATCCAAGGCAAACCTTGAAGGCTGTTCCAGGGTGCCGTCCGGGACCCCAGCGGGGCGCAGGGCAAGAGACTGCGCTTTCTGCAAAACCACCCACGCCGTGCTGTCCCGCACGGGGTCCGCCGTGGACTCGGCCGCCCTCTCAGCCACGCCAGCTCGGCCCCGGGCCCCAGCAGCCCCCGGACACCGCCGGCGCCAGGACAGCGGGGAGCCGCCCAGGCCCAGCGCTGCTGGACCCCCAGGCGCCGCGAGGCGGACAGAGCAGGACTCAGGCCCAGTCTGGAGCGCCAGGCAGGAGCCGGGCGAAGAAGTGAAGAAAGGGGAAGGATGCTGCTAGGAGACATGAATGTATTTTGGAGGACGAATTGTTACAGTGCAGTTTTGACAACAAATTTAACCCTTGAATGCAAATCTTTCCAAAATCTATTACACGTGGCTTTGGCGTCTTTAACGCGATTCTCAAAGGCACATGAGGGAAAACACTGTGCAGATTTACAAAGCCAGCCTGCGAGCAGCTCGGTCGACTCATAAGGATCAGGTGAGAAACATAAAATATAGAGAAAAGACTCCGATTTGCTAGGATATGAGCCGAGCCCAGAAATCTGAGCTTTTTTTTTTTTTTTTTTTTTTGGTACCAGGGCCTCAAACTCGGGCCCTTGTGCTTGTGAGGCAGGCAGCATCACCACTGAGCTAAATCCCCGACCCAAATCTGAGCTTTTCAAAACCCCTTTTGGTGACTGATTCACGGGCAGTGTCGGGAACCAAGCGTAAGAGGAAGAACATCTGCCTGAGCGTTAGAGCTCGGGTAACGTGACTTCTGACAGCCCTGCACGCGTTCAGCACGCAGTAACGAGCGTCTAATTTGTCCTCCTAACGGGCACTGCTGTGGTCCGTCCAGGCCGCGGCGGCAGAACACCAGAGAGGGCGCCTGTGAACAACACTAACTCGTTTCTCACAGCTCGGGGACTTGGAGGGCCAAGGCCAAAACACCAGAAGATCTGCGTCTGTTCAGAGCCCGTGTCCTCCCAGGGTGGAAGGGACAAGGGAGTTCTCTGGTGTCTCTTTGATAAGGACACTAATCTCATTCCGGGGGTCTCTGCCCTCACGACCTAATCACCCCCAGAGCGCCCACCTCCAAATGCTTCCCTCTGGAGATCAGGTTTCTCCATATGAATTTGGGGCGTACAAGCTTTCAGTCTGCAGCACACGTCTAATAATGCTCTTGACATCCAAAGGTGAATAAAACCTGGTTATCAGAATTTGCATCCACGTAGGGGAGCCAAATGCGTACTGATAGCGTGGTAAGGCCAATCTAATGATAGGATACAGAGGAAGTTTGCCCCGAAGAGGGAACGCTTAGCCTTTGCCTGGGCTTCGTGGTGGAACTGACAGCTGAGGGGAGTCCTAACAATTTAGTCAGTTTGGAGAGGGAATGAAAGGTGCAGGGGACGATGTTCCAAGTCCCCGCTCCACAGTATCATATAATAAATATTAGCGATCGATGGTAGAAAGTGCAGGAAAATGGACAGGAGTTTGCAGTGTCTCTTGCAGGCAGTGAAAGTACAAAGTCAGTGAGTCATCATCAGATTTGCGTTTCCATCTGATGATTCTGGCTGAATACATGGAATATATATTTAAGAAGAATAAGAAATGGTAGGAGAATTATTATAGGAATCCATGGAAGAATTTCAAGCAAGAGGTATTGAAGTTCTGCTAAAAGGCAGTGAAAACTGAAATGGAAAAGGGAAGACAAATGTGAGAGAAATGGAGACAAAAAGACAAAGCAATTGACAGGAAGGAAAGTGGAAGTAGATGGGGTGGGAAAGGTAAGGGAAAAGCCAGTGCGGTCAAGGACGATCCCCCCAGGTCATGTTAGGTCACTCCCTTCACAGGTGTCCTGAGGGAAACGTGGCACTGAGGTGGCTCTGAGAGCTTCCCATTCCAAAGCTTGTTCTTTGCTGGTGGTCTCAAAGCCTTTTAAAGTTTGCCCTTACACTAAGTGGCCCCAGGCTTCAGTTCAGACACTACTCTAAAGCGCTGTTCTTCTCTCCTGATGTTAACTTGTCACCTGTCACAGCCTGTCTGCCTGCACGACTCTTGAAGTGGGTTCAGGCATACATGGGAGGAGAGGAGTAACCACCCTCTCCTTTGCACTCATAGCACTTCCTGTCTAAGACCAGTGTGATTTCACCATCCCATGCTGCTTTATTCTGAGCTGTGTAAATGTGGCAGGTGTCCCTCAGGGTTTAAAAGAGAGAACAAGAAAGATCCCTTAATATTCTTCGTGCCTCTTCAAATAAATTGCCCCATATGGTGCCTTGCACACACAATTTAATACCTGGTATCTCATGCACCAAGTGCTGCAATTCTGGGTAGACTGAATATGCAGACTCCACGTGAGGACTGCAGAGCGCTGCTGTCCCCTAGTAGATGAATGATCATGCTTAGGCGGAAGGTAGGTGCTCAGCTGCTTGTCCCCAAGTGTGTTCTAGATAGATACGGTTACTAGGAAGCAGACAGGAAAGAGCAAATCATCCCTAAAGCAGGAAAAGTGGAAGCTAACTCAAGTACAATTTGAGAAAAGAGGCAACTTTAAAAGGAAATGAATATAAGCCATCATCTCCTTTTTTTATACGATGATTTTGGAAAATTTACATGACAAGTTTGTAATTCTCAATAGCCTACAAACTATGAAATCCTTTAGGAAATATTATGGTGTAATTTGGAGATCTATGTCTACTCTTTAATCTTGTTACATTCCCTGATAATTAAACTACACAAATAAGCGAGTTAAAGATGAAAGTGTGCTGCTGATGACAAATTAGGCCGTGAGGATATTCCTCATGATTTTGACCTTTGCTCAGCTGTGATTAAGTTTATGAGACCTATACTTCTTACTCGTATACCAACGTTTATTTTTCTAGAACACTGCCTTTTGTATCTATAAAAAGTTATGACAGGGCCGGGGGTGTAGCTCAGTGGTTCCACTGCCTGACTCGAAAGCACAAGGTCCCAAGTTCGATGCCGGTACCAATAAAAAGATTATGACAAAATTCAGTCATCAACAGAATTTTTTTCTAGTACATTGCCTTTTGAATCTATAAAAATTCATGACAAAACTCAATTAAATAGTTAAACTGTCACTATTATTCAGAAAAGTAAGTGATGGAGCTGAAGTGAGCTATTGGCCCCCTTTATTTATTGGCTAAAAACAGTCATTCACAGCTGCTAAACACAACATTCACATTTTATTCAGGAAAGTCAACTAATGTGGAAAGTTCAACTTGGGCAAGTTGAGAGCCAAGAACTGCCTGTAATTTAATTATTTAAGAAGACAGCAATTATAGGACTTCGATTTTGTATTTCAGTTACTTAATAGATATCTAATGGGTTTCCGAAGCAGAAAGAAATTCATTAGCATTCACAGATGGCCTAAAATTTATGTCTCTGGGTCTTCATGCCTCTCTACTCCTTACGTAAACTCTGTCCTACAATAATTCTGAAAAACACCTTGGCATCATACCCAAGTTGCTCCTTCTCTGGTGGATTAAAACTGGACTACCAGCCAGACCTGGTGGTGCACACCTATAATCTCTGCATTTGGGAGGCCGAGGCAGAAGAATTGCCATGAGTTCGAGACCAGCCTGGGCGACATAATGAAACCCTGTCAAAAAAAAACAACAACTTGACAACCATCTTTTTGCTGTTAGTTTACTTGATACAATATTGAACTTCTCCAAAGGCATTTTTATGAAGAAATTAATCAAAACAAAAGCTTTTAAAATAAGCATAGAAATGGGGTGAGTTTAACAGGGTGAAGGCTTTCAGCCCAATCCTCATCAAAACTAGGATACAGTGGGGTCAGCTCTAATATTGATCATGTGCCATTACGTACCTGACATTTCATAAAACACGGACGATGGTGAATTTTCCTTGCAGAAACTTATGGTCTAGCCGGAGAAAGGAACACACGAGTCATTCAGTGTGGTAAGTGCTAGAATAGTGTACAGATATGTTCCTAGTTTACTAACAGGCCTGGCAGGATACTTGATTCGACCCACTGATTTTTCTCTCTCCTCTTAGCCTTGACAGTATTTATCAGTGCGTTGTCACGTTTCTGAAACTCACTTTCTTTGTCTTTCTTATCTAGAGCAGAACTGGCAAGAGCATATGCCTTTGTACTTTTGTCCTGCTGTAACAAAATATTTGGGATGACATCATTAGAGAATAGTGGAGATTCATTTCCTGCAGCTCTCAAGGAGAGGAAGTTCAAGCTCCAGGCCCAGGCTCATCATCTAGAGAGGCCTGGTCTCAGCTCCCAAGATGGTACCTTGCCCTCCTTGTCCCACCCTGCAGAAGGGTTGGAAGGGCAAAAGAAGCAATGCATGGTGACCTCAGGTGGCAGAAGAGCACAAGAGAATCCATGCACTCCACCAGGCCCTTTTGTAAGGGCGCTAATCCCACCAGGAGCGATCTGCTCTCCGGGCTTAGTTGCCTCGAGGCCTCACTTCTTCATCCTGTCACACTGCTGCCACGTCACAGGATATGAACGCAACGTGGCAAATGGGGAGTGGGGGCGCCCTCAGACCACAGCAACCAGGCCGTGGCTCACGGCTCCTGTGGCATGGGTCCCTCTCCCGGTAAGCTCTCGCCAGCCTCTTTATATGCTATGCCAGGCAGCTCCTGCCAGTAACTGGCACAGAGATGAAACCCATCCGCCCCCCGGATCTCGCTCACATCCGCTAGAACCGTATTGGCAGATGCTATTTGGGGTCTGATTTCTTGCCCAGCTAGAAATACACACTCTTTCATTCCCATTTTAGTATTGTTCATTCCCTTTTAAGCCAACCACTAAGTTATTTCTACATGAAAAAACTCAAGATGCAAGCTCATTTGCAGAACAGAGATATAACTAAATTTTCCCTTATCCAGTGAAAAATCAAGCTAAGTTCACATTATCAGTTCTATTCACAAAATATTGATATTAACTAATAAGTTTTAAGTATGAACTTTGGTGCCAATCATACCTGGTATTTTGCAAACATGAATTGGAGAATTAGAGAGCCAGGATTGGAATTCGGGCAGATCAAGACTCTGTCTGTGCTACTTCTGCCTCTCCAACCCCTAAATGTCCAGGGAAAGAGTGGTCTTCTGCTCAGCAGCCCTTCTCGTCTTAAAATGCACAAAGAGTAACACACTTGCTCAGGAAATACAGCACAGGAATGCAAATATAGCGAGATATTAACTAGACAATCCAGGTGATTGCTCTGTGGATGTTCATTGTACTATTGCAACTTTTTGAAGGTGTGAAATTTCTCAAAATAAAACTTCGGAAGCAAAAGAGTGATAGGCCTACTTTTACCCATTAAAACGGGGTTATTTCACTACAGAGTCTTAAAATTATATATGTATTAGAATTATGATAGGAACGCTTATATGCACAGCAAAGCATTTTAAAAGATTCTCTTTTCTGCAATTAGGAGGATGGGGAAAATAAACTTTTGTAATTCAGTAATGAGTGACAAAGGACGCTGCATCATGAGAACATTGCTTCTGTTCTTTAGCTTTTAAGGATTGACCACTCCGATAACAACTTGACTAACTGGAAAAGGTGCAGAGGACAACAGCCGAGGTGCTCAGGTTAGATCTGGAAGCAAAGTCACACAGAAATCACAGAATTCTGAAGCAGGAAGAGATTTTTCAATTGTCTAATTCAACCTGCTCATTTCACTGAAGATGAATGTCCAGAGAAAGTTTAAATGAACTGCCCCAAACCTCTGCAGGCTGACAGTGACAGAACTGCTAATGTCTCCCGGATCCCACTTTAGAACCTGGATCATTCTGACTCTTTTAGTAAGTGATGAACGGCCAATCTGACGTGGCTGATGAGAGAAAAGGAGGGTGGCACTGCCTGGGAGGAGCGGCTCACGTCCCTGCAGAAGGCACAGGGCAGCAGCTCCGGCCGGAGCCACAGCTGAGACTGCCCATTTCTCCAGCCCACACTCAGCCGGGCTGACTCACTCTCGGGCTTGCTGAAGCGATCCTCTTGCAGTTCCAGCCTCACTTCATAGGCATCAGTCGCACAGATGAGGCTTTGCTTTTGCTGCTACACAAACCAAAGTTCCAGAACTGAGTCGCATGGGCCCTGACTGCCTGAGTGTTCTTCACCAGTCCTTGAACAATCATAGAAGCCACGGAGATGAAATGCATTTAGGTTTTTAATAAATGTCATATTCTTCACTCCTGGACCCAGGCATAGAATCATCTTCATTGAAGTCTCAGGCTGAGGGTAGGAGAAAGATGGATCAATTGTTTTTAAAAGCTGGGTACTGTTAATACAAGAAATAGGTACATCTTACTACCTCTCTGTGAGTAATAAATATGTTTTGCCTAAAAAAGGAGGAGGTACACATAACAATGTCAAAAATCCAACACCATGCACAAATAACAATTGAAAGAATAAAGTCTAAGAGATCACAGAAATCACTTTTAAGAAGTATGCTCAATGGATTTTTGGAGGTGAATCTGTTAACTATGCTTCAGGAATAAATTAGGGCTGGTAGACAGGAGGTACAAATACGGATTCAATTCGGATGGGAGGAAGATTCCCATGGTTGGGAGCTTCCAAGCACCGAGTGGGTGGTGACCATGTGTCAGAAATGGCAGAGGGACCGCAACGCTGGTGGAGTTTGCTCTAAACTGCCTCTTACACTCCAGCTCTTGGAGTCTAAGTTATGGAGAACAGCACGAATGAAAGAGCCAAACCCACTCAGCAACTCAATTATTCAGCAAAAGGTGATAGAATTTTCGGCTGTGAAGTTGAACCAACCAGACTTAGGTGGCATCAATCCCACTTTGTAAGGAAAATAGATACAGATCTTTAAAAATGATTTATTTTAAAATTACAGCAGTAAAATTAATTTTAAAGGAAAATATATAACTCATAATTACATTGTATAAAGGAATTTTTAAAATTTGACTTCCAAATTTGATCTCTATGTTCATACATGTTCACTTTTACCCTTTTTATCTGCCTTGCTCCTGGGATAAAGGGTAACTGAGTGACTATTATCAGTTTGCACCTTTTCACTTAATATTATGTTAAAATGTTTATCATAGAGATTCAAAATCTTCTTAACCATTGTAAGGTCTTACACATTTCTATTCCTGAACCATTTTGTTACTAGGGGACATGTAAGCTAATTTCAGTTGGTTGCTGTAATTAAATTTTGTTTTTAATGTATATGTATTTATGATGTACAACGGGATACTTTAATATGTGCATCCACTGTGGAGTGATTATGTTGAGCTACCAATCACACTCCACAGTTAGCAGTTTTTAAGTTGTGAGAACATTGTACATGTGCTCTCTGGCAAGTGCGAAGTAGACGATGCACTGCTATTAACTGTCATCAGCTATCATCACCACACCGTGCAACTGACTTGAAAAAGCTATTCCTCCTGTCTCACTAGAGCTTTGTATCCTTCAAGCTTTGTATCCCCATATTCAAAGGGGATGGTTATCTTTATGATTCAGAATTTTTATTGCAAAATAATGAAGAATGCTATCAACTTCAGAGCTACTAGCAAAGTGAATTTAACCATTTCCTCAAAATATCGTCCACGTTAGATTTTAGTCAACATTCAAAAAAAATTTTTTTCAAATACTTAGTGGTAGTTGATTGTTGTTTACATTTGCATTTTTTCCTCCACTAGTGAGTTTGAATATCCTTCTCAAAGCTTTTTCATGAATGTAGCTCTTAGTCTACACTCCCAGTGTAGGGAGAGAATTCAGTAGTGCATCTGGGTACAGAGGTCACAAGAAAGAAAGAACATAAAGCGGAGAGTATGAAAATTAATTCCAATGAAATTAATTTCCAAGCAAATTTCTCCTTCTCCCAACCAGTGTATACTCTGAGGAAGGCTATGGAAATTGAGAGGCCATGGGTTCAGCATCTTCCTGGTAGTTTCCTTAAACTGAGGGAGTAGGAATTCTCCAGTAAGTTCCTTCCCCTTTAAATTCACATATATTCTCCACAAGCCACAGCTGCATTAGTCAGCTTTCTTTCTCTGTGAGAAACTACCTGAGATAAGCAACTTATACAGAGGAAAGTTTGATTTTGGCTTACAGTTTCAGAGGCTTCTGTCCTTGGTCGGTTGACACTGTTGTTTGGGGACTGTGGTGAGGTAGAGTAGCATGTTGAGGAGTGTGTGTGGTGGGGAAAATCGGCTCACCTCATGGCAGCCAGCAAAGGGAAAGAGACAGACAGACAGACCAGAGTGCAGAATCCCTTTAATGGCACAGCAATGGCCTAACTTCTCTCCTCCAGACCTCAGCTCCAAAAGTTTCCACTGCTCCCTACCAGTAGCACAGGTTGGCAACTAAACCTTTAACACACAGGCTTCAGGGGCTACTTCAGACCCAAGCTATAGCAAGAAGATTTCCTGGAATTTCCATAAAGATTTCAAATATTTCCAAAATAATCCCCCATTCTGAAGGTTCTGCTAAATAGGAATAAAGCAAATGAAAATTGTATAAAAGTCAAAAATTAAAACATAGGGAGTGTATAACAAAATAATATCATTATAAGCCAAAAATAAAACACAAATGAAGCTTGAGGTAGTTTCCACAGATCACTGGATTTTTTTTCCTAAGGTTATATTTCTAAGTGAGTACAGTCGTCTGGTTCATTTTTCCATCTGGAAACATGTACACATGAAGTAAGGGTGGAAGCACAGTAAGAATAAGGCCAAAGGTACTGAGGAGGAATTAAATGCTTGTTCTCATGACAACCACATGAGACACACGAGTACCACCCAAGCCGTTTCTTAGACATTTATGAACTCCTGAGAAAACACAGGTACCTTCATTCCTAACTAAACTACATACAATGTGAGCCAGTGTGTTAAACCATCTCACGTTTCCCAGGGGAACATGGCGGCCGTGCTGTGTGCTCACATCACACAGTAGTGAGGGCAGCCACTCTCCCCTTGGAAGTGTTTGGTTCGGGGTAGAATCGGCATAGTGTCCTCCGTGTAAATGCTGTTATTAGCTGTGTTTGAGGAAGCAGTTCTCTAGATCACCAAGAAAAAAATCTGCGGCAACAAAACAATACCTGTTCCAAAAGGAACACAGCACAATAGACAGTACTAAAACAAGGAAAAAGAAAAAAGACTCCCGTTCTAGGTGGGGGTCAGAGGGTGTGGCCACTCCTGGGGAAAGCTCTTGGCTTCTGTCAAGACCAGCATATTAAAATTCGAAGACTCAGCCCAAGTTCTGTGGGTAGGAGCCCAGGTCTGAGCCAGTGCCCAGTGGTACCCAGTTATACACCCACGGCGACTACAGAACACACTTCTCAAAGGACCAAGACGCTTGATGCGACAAGAGGCCAGGCAGTGTATGCTAGGATGCAGGACTCTTTCAGAAGTGCTCTGAGTGAACACAGCTAGTGTTAGTAACCCTCCTTGCTTGTCTCCATGTGCTCTGTGCCTTCTGAAGCCTCATTTCTAAAAGACAAACTCTCTGCTGGTTGAGCATGTGCAGCGGTTTGACTTACCAAGTTACCATCAGCAAGTTAACAGACACATGCAAAAGAGGGAAAGCTGCAAAATGTGCCCTCAGCTCGCAGGGTTGGCAGCAAGGGGCTGGTGTTCTCTGAGCCACTATTCATAACCCTAAAGTTTTATTTTAAAAATAAGGTTTCTTCTAGAAGAACAATAGCCAAAACAAAATTTCAAAACTGTTGCCATTAGAAGAAAAGAATGAAGCCCATCGGGATGATGTGGGCCCCTATGGTGGCATCTGTTTCTCACTATACTGTGCTGTCCTTTAGAATTTGCTTCCTGTTGTTGGTCCACGTCTGCAGTACACAATGCTCCCATTTGTCACAGAGTCTGTACACGTCCATAACACGTCTTCATTCTTTTTGGCCCCTTCCCTCCTCTCCCTCCAGTCCTCCTCCCCATTTGCAAAAGCTCTTTCCATTTTTTCCTTCAATTCTTTTATTCCTTTAAATCCCTTTTCCCTTCCTTCTCTCCCCGTCCCTCCTTTCGGATTTTAAATGCTTTTAAGAAAGGAATTAAAAGTTTTGTTTTCTAATTTGTGATATCCTAAAGTATATTTTCCAGTCCCCAGGGAGACTGTAGGTGTGGGAGAAACTATTAGGGTTTGTGAGATGGTGTGTAACAGATTGTGTGTGTATGCAGAAGAGACCAGGTGTGAGCTGCAGACTGTGAGAGATCGTGTTTGTGATAGAGATCGTGCGTGTGCGTGCGTGTGTGTGTGAGACAGTGTGTGTGAGAGAAAGCTGCAGGGAGTCTCCGCACGACCGACCGGAAACAGGAAACTGGTCTTTAAACGAGCCTGGGAGCCTCCTATTTTAGTTCCTTGTCTGCATCTGAAAACATTTTAGCAAAAGTTCGCATAACTCGTATTCTTTTTCCTATCTTTTCACTTTCTGTCGACAGCCTGATATTTACAGATACAAAGGCCCATCATTTCTCAGTGCATGGATAAAAGACTCACACGCCCGTATCTTATTTAAATGCCCCAGGGCGGCGTGCAGCTCGGGCCCCACAGCGCCTGGCCCGCAAGCGCGGCCGGCTTGGATTCCGGTACGAAAATACATACATAGATAAAATAAAGCAAATATCCCTCCCCGACAAGAGAGGTGGGCTACAGAAGGGGACTGAGTCCGTGCGCTCCTGGCTGTTACAGAAACACACGCCAGCCGCCACCTCCCCACCCACGAGGCCAGCAGGGCGGGCGAGGGCGCACGCAGGGAGCACGGCGGGCGGAGAGGCGCAGGGCGGGCGGAGAGGCGCAGGGCGGGCGGAGAGGCGCAGGGCGGGCGGAGAGGCGCAGGGCGGGCGGGCGCGGGCGCGGGTGCACGCGCACACACACGCTCACACACGCGAGCCTGCACGCGACCAACGCTCTCGCGCACGTGCAGTCCAGCTGTCCACTCAGGCTCCTCTCAGTCTCCCCGTCTTACAGAATGTTTCAGAGCTTTTCACACACAGTGTCCCCCACGCACCCTGTCACGCCCACTCAATCCCTCCCGTAGACTCACACACTTGCCGCTGGCCCGCCCAGGCCCTCCCCCCACCGGGCCCCGCCCTCCTCCGCCCCCGCCCCGCCCCTCCCGCCCGTGCCCCTCCCCATCAGGCCCCGCCCAGTCCCCCGCGCCCGCCCCCTCTGCCCCCAGCCCAGGCCCCGCCCATCTGGCCCCGCCCAGGGGGTCCCGCCCTCCTCTCCCTCTGCCCCCCCCCCCGCCACCGCCCAGTCCCCGCCCCGCCGGTCCGGCCCCGCCCCGACGCCGCTGACAAGAGGGCGCGCTGGCTGCCCTGGGCTGCGGGCGCCTTGGAGGCTCCTGGCGGAGGCGGCGGCGGCGAGCTGGCGGTCCTGGGCGAAGGCCGCTGCCTCGCGCGTGGCGGCGGGGCCCTCCAGGGCATCGGGGCGGCGGGAGCCGGCGGCAGGATGTACTCCGCCGGGGAGCTGCTGCGGGACAACGGCGGCGGCGGGGAGCCCGACGAGGACGCGGCGGCGGAGGCGGCGGAGGCGGCGGGCGGGCGGGAGCAGGTGAGCGGTCCGCGCGGCCCTAGCGCCGCCAGCGGGCCGAGTCGGGCTCCGCAGGGCACAGGTGCGGGCGCAGCTGCTTCATCTGAGAAGTGAAAAAGCAGGAGGATAGCTTTCAGCCGGAAGCAGAGGGAAAGACGTCTCAACGGCCAGATAGGGGAAAGTCGGGTTTTACGCTCTCTGGGTTGATCTCACTAACTGGACTGCGAGGATGGTGTGACCAGGTATCTCCAAGGCGGCCAGCTGCGTGATAGAAAGCGTGAGTTGCACGCGCGCCGCATTCTCACCGGCAGGTACAGTGATGCGCCTGTCAGTAACAGACCGACCTTCAGAGCCGCAGTGAGCAGCGGGGGTTAAATGACTTCGCCTCTTCGCGCCCCTCCTAGGGGGACAACCAGTGCCTGTCGCTTTGTCCCTCTCCATCTGTGCCTTTGTCACATTTCACAAACTCCAGGATCGTCGCTACATGTACACTATAATTTCTATTCCTTCGGTGTGTTACTTAGGAAACAGAAATGACAGGGTGTAATGCGCAAAATGTGCCTAGCAGTTCTGCTCGTCGTATGTAATATAATTGTTCATCTGCGTGGCAGGGTAAGACACGGGGACTGAGGCAGATACTTGGCGGCTAGAGATCTTCCTGATTCCCTTCCTGGTGGGTTTCCCCACTAACTGTGCCATGCATGACTCAGTAGATGAAGGTCTTGGTTTCCTCTTATCTTAGTTGCTTAACTGGAAAAGTAAAGAAAACAGCTGCAAGAGCTCCCTTGGGGGCTGGGGTGCATTTGAACCTAAATTTCCAAAATAAATTTTCAAATGGCTGTCAGGGAGGATATAAAATACCTCCTTTAAGATTCTGTGGACTTCAGCAATATGAGGATATGGACCTCATCTGTAAGTATGATCTTACCAAAATTGTTACAGTACAGTGAGAAAGGATGAAGAAAATGAAACAAATACCTAGAATCTAGGGCATAGGTACAGATAGCCCTTGACATACCTGCTTCTTCATGTCACTGTAGCTCATGAAATTTCATTTTCCTGTACTCCCTTGAAAGTGTTATTTTTATCATGTTTTACCTCATGAATTCTTTAAGCCTATGGACACAATAAAATCACACCTGAAATATGCATTTCCTTATTACATCAAAACCAAAACAGAACTTCTTAATCAAGAAGTGAAAAATAAAATTGGTGCAGCGCAACCCACTGATGTGAGAAGTGAGGTTTTGTGATAAAAGCCACTGTTTTCACATCCTACATTGAGAATGTTTTTGGGCACTGCCTTGTAATGATGGTAGAGATAATTCTACACATACAAAGATATTTGAGAGACCATGAAATGAAGCTCATGACTATAAAACATTCCAAGGAGTCATTCTGGTTTTTCCTTGAGATGTTTCCTTGTTATGTTGTTTGTTTTATTGGTTGATGTAAAGACTCAAGGACTCCTATTGCAAATAGAATATTTTCACATTGCTTCCTAAGCTGGTGGTTTAGAACTTACAGTGAACTTTCCATAAAAACAATGATGTACACAGAAACAGAACCAAAACTAATTAGCTGGAAATGAGGCAGAGGCGTCTTCCTGCTGCCCTGTCTGCTGTGTGCACTGCCTTCCCCTGGTGGCCTCATGGATGTGAGCAGGAAATTGGAGGCAGCAGGGCTCCTTGTCTTGTACCCTGGGCTGAGCAGTTCCAGAGGCACCTGGCCTGGGCTCCTCAGCTCTGTGTCAGCACTCATTGTTTGTATCGGATCCCTTTCTGTGTCTCTTTCCTTCACAGAATTTCCTTTTCTGACAATTGTATGATGTAAGTTTCTTTGCTGGGCCCCTCTACCCACAGCCTTCCCTTCTACCCTCCTGTCTGAAAGGCCCTCTCCCTTCCCGCAGCCTGGAAGGCGTTTGCACAAGCTTGCACTACACCAAACCTACCTTTGGCTCATCTTTATTATAATACTAGACCAAATTGTATCCATATTTTGGTATTTCTTTCATGTAATGTGGAAATACTGGCATTAATACAGGTGTTTCATTAATAGCTAATACATTGTTTGCATCCTTCCACAATTTGTTCTTGGCTGTTTCTCTATTTGAGTAGAATCTGAGTGAATTTCCTGTCCCTCTGGCCTGAGCCTTTCGGGGGATGATTGACTGAGGAGGTCTGGTTAAAGTCAAGCAGCCCTGGGGAAGAGTCCAGGAGAGAAGGAGCAGTGGGGTTGGAATAGGAGCCAGGCCTCCAGTACAGATAAGCCAGGGAAAGAGTGCTCTCCCAAGCTCTCCAGGGAATGAGGGCAGCACATGCCTATGCCGTGTGCATGCTACTAATTTCATGCATGACTTATGACCCACATATGTTCGTGCTGGGGAATGCCAGGGTGCCCCTGCTGCATAGCAGGGGGCTGAGGATCGCTGGGCTTTTCCTCTGTGTCTGTAAGGTCAATGGCATCTGCTCAGATGAGACACAGTATAGTGTCTCTAGATTGACTTTAGAATCATTAATTCTAGTTTTTTGCGAGATGCTGGGGGTTTTTTGTTAGTGTATCTGTTTGTTTGTTTGTTTGAGACAGGCCTTTCTATGTAGTCCAGGCAGGCTTTGAACTCCAGGCTAGCCTCAAACTCACAGTCCTCCTGCCTCGACCTCCTGAGTGGAGGGAGTACAGGCATATACCACCATTTAAGACCTCTCTTTATGATTATAAGAGTAATGTGTGTACTTTGGAAAATTATAGCGATATATCCACACTTGATATTGTTGTATCTCCATCTCTGTGTATTTACATATATTTGTACATATATGTTAGTGTTTTGATATAAATAGAATTTTACATCTTCTTTCATATACTTTGAGTTATTTTCCAACATTACAAAACTATTGTAAAGACTATTTTTAGGGTATTTAACAGTGCATGTTTAAAATGCCTCAAATTCTTTTATAAATAATGCTGTATGAAAAATCTTTCCTTATAAATCCTCATACTACTACAGTACCTTCAAATAGATTCCTACAAGGGGAAGAACTGGGTCAGTGAACACACTCTATGGAGCCTCTTGAGACACCCCAGAGCACTGAGCTCAGGGACAGTCGGCCCATGGTCGTGTCCAGTACTGGTGTGAGGGCCCCACCTGGAAACCAGCCAGCGACCTGTTTGTGCCATGCCCACATACCTTCTCCTTCTGGGTTGGCAAATGCCTGATAGTACTGTTGAAGAGATTCACTACACCATGTATTTACTGGGCATTTCTATTTCTTTTAATTATATTCTTTGACATTAGAAGGATATTAATCCCTTATTTCACATTCATTATAAATCTTTCCTGCTTTTACTTTACAATTTTACTTAGGATGTTTTTGATATAGAAATGCTTTAACTTTTTATTAGTGAAAGGTATTTCTTTTTTGGTAATTTTGAATGCCAACGTATACACACAAATATATTCATATATAAAGTAGTTTTAAATTCTTTCTCATCCTATAATCATTTAAATAGCCACCTGTATTTTCTTCATGTGTGTGCATGTATTTTGCACTCTGTATTGCTAATCTATGTTTGAAAGAGCTGTTGTCTGCCACGCCAGGGACTAAACCCATCTGCACCTGCCGTGCACCTCCCACTGCGCCCCCTCTCCCACTATGTTTACCTGCTCAGAACAACTTTCTGAGTTGTATGAGGTACGGAGCTAGGTTTTCTCCATCACTGCATTATGCACTTTCTCCTCCACTTTATACTCTTACAGTGGTAGAGTAGTGTGTGTGTGTACACACACATATATGCATATACACTTCATACATAAACCCTAAAATCTGCAGTAAGTTTTTATAGGAATTTTTACCACATGTTTTTTTCTTTTTGCTACTGGTTTCTAGCTACTGACTTTTATGAATTTTTAAGTGCTTAGTTTTAACTTTCTTTCTGAATTCTTTTATTCTAAAACTAATAAATACTAATCTTTCTTATACTTGATTCCTTTCCAGTCCACAGATGTGAATGACTTTGCTTCCTTTTAAATTATAGTGCCTTCTTTGCATTTGCATTTGTTGCCTTTTGCAGTGCCTGGAATTTTCCAAATAACAGTGCTGGCTCCAGATACTTAGGTAAATAAATGAAGGAAACTCCAGGTAGCAGTGTTTACCAAAGCCCTACATGAGACAATCTGTATAGAGAAGGAGAGGGTGTGCTGTGTGTGCTTTGTGAGCTATCATTAGAAATATGGTTAGATTCTAGACCAAGAGTGCCTCGGTCTGCACTTATTTACTGAACTTCAGGTGAGTTATTTAGCCCTCCTTTGGGCTTCTGTTTCTTCATTTGTATAATGGGAATCATAATTATATCAACCTCATAGGATTTGGGGGAGATCACATGAGTTAATGATGCATGAAAACATCTTAGAGACGTCCCTACACAGCAGGTGTGTAAGTGTTGGCTTTAGACCTAGTTTTCAGCTAAAGTGCTAACCTAAAAGAAATATTAAAGTACAGTTTTTCAGATTTCCAACCTCTGTAGTTAGAAAGGAACCCTTAGCTCAAAGAAGGCAGAATAGAACTCTGTTCCCTTAATGTGCCTCGGTATCATTTCTTATTAAATGCAGATTTTTATGTAATTGGTCTGAAGCTTTGAAATTTTACATTGCTAACAAACTCCCAAGTGATGCCGATACTGTGCTCCCCATCTACGCATGGACAGGCAAGGGAATAAAGGGTGGTTGAGCAAAGGAACACACAAGTTCACCGGGCTTGCCATTCACCACAGTACAGATGGATCTAAAGAAGTTGCTGAGCTTGTTTTTCCCCCAGAAATGTGTATTTGAAGTCTTGGTAAGGTATAAGAAGCCAACAGGCCAAGTGATTGGCTCTAGGTCCTGCCACTAATTGTACCAAAGCAAACCAGAGCCCAGATCACCTAACTCCAAGGCCAGTTCTTTCACACGGGAAGAGAGCGTGTCATGGCACAGTGTCTGGCAAACGTGCTGCTCTCTGTAGACTGTGTGGCTCAAAACTCCCGCTCACCCACTTCCTTTCGCTTCCCTTAAGCCACGTGCAGCAGTGCCCTGCAGGTGCCTGGAGCTTAGGTAAGCTCTGCCCTCATTTAGTCTCATCTCCTTCTGAACAGCAGCCACCCCAGTCACTCGGGAGTAATGTGCACATGGCCGGTGCCTGCTGCCCGTGGCACGGGCTGCGCTCAGATCCTTACTGCTAAATGCCTGGTTTTCAGCTGGGAGCAGTTTTGCCCAGAACAAAATACTGTATCATCTGCTCCAAGATGTCAGTCAGTGCCAAAATGGGGGCCCCTGCTCAAAGTATATGAGTGTTGCAGTGCTGAGTTGTCAAGAGTGATCAATAGCTGTTCCAAAAGAGAGGTAAGGGTTGTGTATTTTCTTGAACTCTGCGTTGCTCGTAGCTGCTGTCCTGGGTTCCTTCCCCGCTTTCCCTTCTGCTCCTCTCCTTTCTGTCCCCGTCCCCGTTGAGGCTCTTTGTCTGGCTGCGCCCTACTCTCCCTCCCTTCGCAGCTGCCTCCTTTTCCCTGTCCACGCCCCCTCCCCACGTCCGGTCTCCCTCTTCTCTGGGGAAGGTCAGCCTTACTGAGAAACCCTGGCGACGCCTAGGGTGTGGCCGTTCCTGCTTGAATCCTGGCTTCCTGCTATCCTAGCTTGGTCCTGACCACTGAGTCACACACAAACAGTGTCTTCGTTTCTAACAGGTAGCAACACTCCACTTCTTAGAGCTTCTAGGGTTCAGTGCGATCTTGTATGCAAAACGCCTGGTGCGCAGTAGGCTCTCTAAACTTTAGCCCTTATTTCTTCCTCATTTCCTTTTCATCTTTTTACCTGGTTCTCTTTTTCCTAATCTCTGCAACTAGCCACATCATAGAACTCTATTTTTAGCACGTGTAATTTTCGGATTCCCAGAATAAGTAGTATCTATTTTTTGAGTAAAGTATTAAGATTTCCTAATCTAAAAAGCCAGATAAGTTAAGTGTTTTATAATTATCTTTAAAAGCCCTATCAATCTAAATTATGTTGTTTTTAACAATGTAGATCGTTGGCTGATTTTTTTACCCCTGTGGATCAATGATGTCTAATAGGAAAAGAACCCTCCTCTGTACACATTTTCCTCAATTCCAGAGAAGTGAGAACGCAAAATTGAGGGCAATCAGCAACACCATGACATCTTTCTCCCCAAGAGGCATAAGCAGAGGCTGCGTCTTCATTTCTGTCTCTTTTCACTTTAAGCCTCAGTCAGACTGTCCTTATTTTTTGTCTTTTTCTCTTATCTTGTAGTAGCAGCTGCCCATCTTGAAAACCCTTGTGAGTTCCTAAGATTTGTTTTATGATTCATTGTGTTTGTGTATGTTTAAGGGAGTTTCACTTGAGCAGAGAAACTGAATTTCCAGTTAACTTGATGCAGAACCCTGATCTAACTTTTTTTTTTTTTTTTGCATATCCAGGTTGTTTGTTTTGTTTTGTTTTTCCATCTAACCTCATTGGCAGCTGTGCCTAGTCTTGGCATAGGGTGAGGAAAAGGTTGACCTTTTTTATTACCGTTTTGTTATAGCTGCAATTATAGTTTATCAGAGTTCTAATCAAAAAGGAACACCTGGTGCAAATGTTTTGCACTTCATAGAAAATGAAGGACAGAATTATTAATATGTAAGCATAAGTATTATGCTTAAGAAAATTAAGTAAATTTCCATTTGGGTTTTTTGTTTCTTTATAATAAATGTTTTCTAATCTTTGTGTTCAAGAATTTCCCCATTCCTTTCAATTAATAACAAAAGACTTTTGTTGTTTATCTTCACAATCACAATTGTACTAGAAATGTGTACAGACCATCTACAGAGGCAGGGAGCTTAAGTTTGAGGCCTTGCACACTGAAAATTCCCTCAGTCTGGTTCAGAGTTCCTTATTCGATGGCTTTCAGAGGTAGCAACTTTTAGTAGAAGTTAAATTTTCACACACTAAAAAGGATAATCTTTTTTCTTGGCCTTTTTTGTTGCTGTTTTCTCATAGCAACTACTAAGGAAAGTTGTTTGATTTGACCACTTTGAATAGAGATGCTTACTTGTCATGAGGTAGCATCAGCATGGTGTCCTGCACACAGAAGGCAGTCAATAATGTCACTCAAGATATTTTTAAAAGAAAATAGATCTTAGGAAAATTACAAAACCATATTAATATGTTTAATGAATATCAATGAAAGTGAGTGCAAATTTTGAATATCTGTTTGTTTTATTACTATGTTTTGCAGTATGACTCACTATTTTTAAAATACTGAATACTATTAGTAAAAATGTAAATTTTAGTATTTTTTTGTTTATAATCACTTCAAAAACTAATTAAGCTTTGTCTGGTATTCTCATTGATTATTAGTTCAATGTAGGTTAATGGGAAATATGTAAAAATCAATGCTATAACTTTGAATTTAATGATAAATGACAAGTTGTAAATATGACAAAAGATTACAAATTACATAATACATAATGCTATTACATAAAGCTTTATATAGTTAGTAACATTTTATACTATGTTATTTTCATACAATTATGAAAATTGCAACTATATTTAGTGTCCAGTAAGTGAGAAAACATGTCCAGCCTTACTAGAAACAAAAGAAATACAAATTAAAACAATTAATGATTTTTCACCTATAAAATTATCAAAGATTTAAAAGATGAGCGATATGAGTTTAGAGAAATAGGACATAAAATAAGAATGTGCTGAAAGTTCAAAGTATAAATTTGTGTTCAGTCTTTCTGGAGGGAAATCTAGTATCCAACTGTGTGAACGTGGTAAATTTCAGTGTTAAAATTCAAACTCATCTTTAAAATCTCTTAACCACAAAGCCAGTGTTTACCCATGAAGTCAGTTTAGTAGTTTGAAAACAGGATAGGATAGGATGGCATAGGGGATAGGATAGGGGATAGGGTAGGGGATAGGATAGGATAGGATAGAGGAGAGGAGAGGAATTGCTAGAACACATCACACACAGCATGAGTATCATTTTGTGGAACTTAGGTTTATGTGCATTGGTCACATATAAAATATATTTTGTACTGTGATCACGGTCATGATCACTGCACTAGCATAGCCAGCTCAATTATGTCTCAGGGCCTCTGCCTGAAGTCTTCCCCAGACTTCACATCATCAGCTTAACATTGCTTTGTGAAAGATCCCAGCTCTGACTGTTCTATGAAAAGAACCTGCTGCTGCACACTCCTCTGTTTCACTGACCTGTTGTATTCCCTCATAACTTTTCTCACTACAGGGAATTATCTTATTGTTAACATGTTCATTCTGTGCCACTTCCCACTCCTCCCTCGCAGGCACACCCTAAGACAATGGCCATGAGAGTTCAGATGAAATTATTTGGTAAATGCTTCCAAAAATTATTTTGGCATTTCTGAGCTAGTATAGCATTGGTCCCAACTTCTCTCCAAAGACACTGATGGCATAATCTCAGTTGATGTTTTTGCCAAAGCAGTGTGTCTTCTCAGGCAAAATTACAGAAATTGGTCCTGGTAAAAGAGGGAGAAGTTCATGCTCTATATATAAGAGAGACGTACTCTCTTGCCAGAATCAACAGAAGAGAGGCTAGTAGTTAGCTGTGCATTGAGGGCCCTGTGAACCCAATGTCAAGGTTTAGGCAAGGATGGTAGTCATTGATATGCTCTATTCAAAACCACTGCAATCGAAAGAAGGTGAGAAGCTGTCAACTCTAAGATCTGGAAATACTAAATGGTATATATTTGGTCTAAGTTTGCAATTTTGTTTTTGCTTTTCTTGAACATAAGATGGTGAGAAACCCAGATAGTAAATGAAACTCAAAGTAGACAGCAAATGAAACCCAGAGCTACAATAAGGTAAAATTTAGATCTGCCATTTCACTTGTGTCAATGTTAAAGCATGATTTTCAAAGAGAAGAAACTGTGGCTCTCATTAAATGTGAAATATACACATAATAAAAATTTTATTTACCTCACCATTCATGGGAGAACCCAACACACATTACAGCCAATTCAAAGAAGAAAAATCAAAGAACCAAAATTGTTTATGGGGAAAAGATATGGTGAAATATATTTACAAATGGACATGAAACTGGCTTATTCCACAGCCAGAGAGGAAAGTTGACCTCCACTGTGACAGAATTTATTTTCATGTAGAGAATAATTTTGCATTGCTGCCAGTTATCTGTAATTTACTGACTTGTAAAGTAGCCTAAAGAGCACGAAAGCTGAACAGCTTTCTAGGTAATATACCATTTCCCATGGAGGCACCCAGTCCTGTTTTCTCTTATTCTAAGTCGAGTAATAGAGATGAACAGTTTCTAAAGTTTGCTGCACAGTGCAGACGGTGATGGAGGGCAAGAGCACTAGGTGTCTCCCTTGAGAGTCCTGTGCTGCTGTAAAACCCTACCCGGTCTTCCGCGGTGCTTTTGAGAGCACATATCTCGTGGGAAATGCATGATTTAGATACACGGAAAAAGCAAAGATTTCTTTTTAATGTTCCCTCTGTGAGGTTATATAATGAAAATTAACCTGACATGGAGGACATCCCTGAGAAGAAAATTTTGATGAGAACAAGATCACTGCCCCAAAGATTCCATATTTAACACAGAAGCCTCAACTGCTTGTTCGTGCCATCGCAGCATATTTTCTCCATGTTGAGGAGTCATTGGTTTCAGAGACACTTTTATGATTTTAAATTTTTTGTTCATATCAGTGCACGTTGGAAGGATGTAATGATTACATTCGTTGTGCACATAACACTTCTTAATTCCTTTCCCACCCCCTCCCCTCCCTCTCACTCTCCCCCTCCGGACAATTTTGCCTACAGAGTTTCACAGCATTTTGAACACGTTTACTTTAAGCTTTTAAATTTGAAGAAGGCAATGATGAAATGATTATTTAATTGACAATTAACAATTAGCATGACCTTTCTTGTCAATAAAAGTAATTCTCAATAAAACATTTGAGAATTATATGGACACAAAATTAAATTCTAAATGTTTTTCTTCATTATTGAATTCATTAATTATAATTTATTATTATAATTTATTTGACACTAATGTAATGAAAACAGCATAATGATTCTGCTATTTTCTGGATGATTCTACCATCTTTGGGGTTTAAATAATTACCTTTTATAAACTGAAGTCTTCTGATTCTCTATATTTGCTATTTTAAAACTTCAGTTGATCTGACAGCCTGGCCATATGATGAAAGTATTTTCTTTATATCATTTGGAATAGTAATTCCTTAACAAATGACAATAATCATTGTGTTACAGAAATGCTTCTGTATTTTTTATCCTTTCTAGCTAGCATATACTTTCTTAGTAGCTTTTCATCTGTTCATTCAGCAGTTTATTGGGCTCCTGCTATTTTCTAGCCCTTGCTGTAGGCTAGGATATAAAAAGTAAATAAAAATAGGCCCAAATTTCTCCCTCATTAATCTTGTCCTATAGTTGGAAGTGCATCAGTGGATTACAAATGCTGCTTAGATGCAAGGCAGAGGGCCAGGGAGTTAGCTCAGTGGCGCCTCACCTGCCTTGCAAGCACAACATCCTAAGTTCAATCCCTGGTACCAAAAAAGAGAAAAAGAAAAAAGCAAGGCAGAGAAGATGGGAGAGCCTATGAATAGGGCTGTCACTTTCCATGAAGTACTCATGGCAGGGCTCCCTGGGGTAAGACTTGAGCAGAGACCTGAAGGATGTGAGAATTACCTGCCGGGCTGTGCCCTACTTGTGTTTTGACTGTCTGAGGGAGAGGGCCAGGTTTGAGGCTCCGTGTTAGTCATTATTGTAACATATCTCTCCTCAATCTAGAGTCTCAATTCTTTCATCTAGTTCTCTCTGTATTTCATTACTCTTTTATTCATTTGTTCCTACTAAGCAAATCTTTCTGGAAATTCTTTTTGGAAAGTTCAAAGGAAAAAGTAAATAGTGAACTTATTCAGTGGGCAAATTTTATCTTTTAAAAAGTACATTTCTTAAGGAGGATTATATAATCATACCTTGTATGGAATTTGTTTAAATACTTTGCTTTCTTTTTAATACCCAGTTCAACTCCTTTGGCTAAGGGATTTGGAGATTTGATTACTTGATAGGACGGGTTAAGGATGAGAAAGAGGATGTAAGTTATTTTTAAGCAAAACCCATTTCCAAAAAAGGCATGTTCTGATAAACTGTAGAACTCTTTCCTGGAATGAGATCAGAATTTGCTGTCAGAGTATTCCTGCTTTCCAGTCCCAGCTGGCTGGTTCTGGGGCATCCTCTGGAGTCTAACAACACCCACATTACAGATCCCTCATGAGCACAAGTGCTTGGAATTCTGTATCTAATAAGTTCTCAAGCAAATGGCAAATAAGCAAAAATATGGAGAAAGTCACTGTAAAAGATCAAAGTAAAACTGAAAATTTTCCTGAAGAGATTAAAAATATTTCACTAATAATTTTCTCTTGTTTAAGTTATGATTTAGAAATTGAACATCTTCAGCATAGAAACTGTGTGTTAATAAAAGAGAGATAAAGTCTCCATCAAAAGAGTATAAAGTGATAGATCAGACAGAGCAAATGAGCCCGCATGAGCCCGCAGTCTCGGAGGGGAGGGCGCCAGCAGGAGGACAGGGCGAAGGCAGTGAGAATGCGGAGTGATTCCCAGTCACTGAGTCAGGGGACCCTGGAGAAAACTAGGCTTAGGTGAGATTGTAAATCTGATAACAGGGCTGTTGAATTTGGCCCTTATGTGGAACATCCACACAGAAATGTTGGATTTGTAGTTGAGCATACAAGTCTGGAAACCTGAAGAGCTGCTTGAGCTGAGAAATAATTATCAGAAAGACAAGAAAACTACGAAATTTTTATGAAAGTAAGGATCATTTTGACCAAAAAGGCACAGAGCAGAAGTGTATAAATATGGGGATTTGTGAGCATCCTTGTGTATTAAGCAGCTTAAGGGCAGAGAGCATGGGTTATTTAACATCTCAACAGCACTTACGTTGTCCATGGCACAAAATCAACTGTTATTTGCTGAATTCCACTAAATTGACTAGAGGGTTTGTTTTGCAAGCCCATGTGTTCCCTGAATCAGGCTAGTGAATTATCAGAGTTAAGTACAGTAATCAAAGATAAGCTTTACTGGGAGAGAATGTGACTCACACCTAGGACCAGTGTGGTTTCCTGAAAGCAAGCAGCCTTCAGTCAGCTGGCACACCAGCCTACTGTGTTCGGGCTTCCCCGCGTAAGGCACAGCGCTGTCCCAGAATGCAGGTGGAAAACTGCTGAGGAGAGGATCAGAGCCAGCGAGACAGCTACAGATTTCATTAGTCATGTTTCACTGTAGCACTGCTCGCCTACAATGAAAGCAACCAAGATACTCTCAGAAAATCAGATGGCTTTATAGAGAAGCTATTTTTCAAAGAATTCTTCCATAAGAAATGTCATAAACCCACATATTTTTATCTACAGGACTAGATTCCTACAGATTTTTTTAGTGCTGTAATGAAAAGCTGTTAACCGCCCCCCTTACTCCAAGTGATTGATAACTTCAAGGACATTTTATTTAATAAGAATTGCACAACAGTGGTTATTTAAGAACTACCAAGAAAAGCACCAGCCAAGTCACTGGCTTTGACAAAAAGATCAGTGTGTGAAACAGGAAGCTTTTACTGTGCAAGGCACAATGACCAACTCCCGACATTTGCTGTGTGAATGGCATTTTCATAGCTTCTTAAACATTTGTCAAATTCATCAGTACTGCAACTTTACTACAAGACACTCTCTGTAAGAAATTGATGAGAAATTGATTCGAAAGAAAATTTAATTCTAACACCGTTTGTGTATATTTTCATGCTTCCATTAGCCATATGAACATTAACTCTTCAAATATAATATAGAAAAGATAAACAGTATAAGTATAAACAAATAGAGTTTTCATACTTCCATAAGGCACACTTCCTTGGCCTAGCACAAACTTAAAACTCCTATCCCTAAATTTAATTTTAAAATAAAAATAATGTTCACAAAGTCATAAACATTTACGATTTTTTTCAATGGATTTTGATCAAATAACCAGAACAGCATCAACGACAGTCTCGGTGCCTGGGAGCCAGTCCTGGTCTAGGTTCTGTTGGTGCTTCTGATTTTGCAGCATCTTTGCTTTTCTTGGTTTCCTGCTTTTCTGTTTTGTTGTTTTTTGAGACAAGATTTCCCTATGTAGCCTTGGCTGGCCTGAACTCACAGGGATCCCCCTGGCTCAGCCTCCAGAGTACTGGGATTACACGTGTGCTTCTCCATGCCCAGCACATTTTTCTTCTTTTGCTTTAGCAATGAAAACGTGTATGTGTAAGATCCATTTCTGTACTTAACATATGAATGAGAGGATTCAGGATTAAAAATTAACCTTAAAAGGTGCTGCTGCCTGCCTTGCAGCGCAAGGTCCTAAGTTCGATCCCCAGTATTTAAAAAAAAAAAAAAATTAACCTTAAAAGAAATCGCAACGCTTCTGGGGAAAAGTTAAAAGTGAAGACATTATGAAACAAAACACTTGAGGAACTGGACGGACAGTTCCCGAGAGGCTCCTAGGGGATTTGGAAGTGTGGAAACAGTGCCAGCAATGCCAAGACCACATGCTTTTATAACAAGGCACCTGAGCAGTTTTTCCAGGGCATGCAGCAGCCTAGAAAAAGAAGAGGGGATCAGAAGCTGCTGAAGGGGCAGAGAAGAACATGTGACTCTGAATCTATAGCTCAAATGAGAAGCTCTGGATTCTGAGCCGCAAGGAGAAAATACAAACCGAAAGGGGTGAGCATATAGCCTAGAGGCTTTCAAAATTTGGAGCTGTTTCTTTCACAGTATAGATTGTCATGCGTTTGTCTTCTCTTTTTGTATATTCTGTGTCTTGCTGGCATTTCACAAATGAGAGACTTCTGCCCTTTTAAAAAGAAAAGATGACGAAGTCTTTTCAAACACTTTTGTAGGGTCAAGCAGGATGCTGGAGCGTGCTAAGCGGGGCAAACTCCCATTAGCTCTTTGGGAGAAGGATTTTCAGTATGAAAGTCCTCAGAGACTAACACCCAGCTCATCTCTCATTCTTCTTTCTCTGCCTTGAAGTGTCTATGTTCAGTCAAAAGTGTGTCATCCATGAAGGCAGCCTTTGTACAATCACTGGAGCACATTCTGCTCACATTAGAAGTTTGCTCTTCCTTGTTCAGTCATCAAGCTCATCACTACAAGGCAAGAGCATTTCAGAGAGTGGGAGGTGGGAGTTTCTGACCAAATAAGATACATCTTCTCCTTTCCCTGGATATAGTTAGAAAGCAGAAAATAATATCTGCCTTAGAAGTTTTCTATGTGTCTAGTCTTTATGCCAACTCCTCTTGTGTTTTTCTGAGAGAAAAGCCGAGATTAAAGTTTAGATCTTGATTTTGGGTTTTATTTTTAAGAAAAATATTTTAAATCCTGATGAAATTGTAAGCATGACAATTGAGTTTAGGCACTATATGGTTCAGCCAAATGTGGACCACAAAACCATTTTAAATTATTATTTTTATTGAGTAAAGTAAATCAGGTGTTTAAATTTCTGTCAGAAACTGATTATTGAGTAGGATATGAATACCACAAGATTGATTTTGTGTGTATTAAAAAGCACCATAGCCTTGTAGCACAGGTACCACAGCAGCTGTTTGCATCACTGAGAGCTCTAAGAGGTTCGCCATCACTGGCCTAGGGCTTAAGAACATTTAGAGGCCAACTGCCTAACTAAATCTGTCTTTCCTCTCTCAGCAGTTGTTATGTGGTCCTAACTAAATGGCGTGATATCTCCTCCTCAGTTCCCTGTTTGTCTAAATATCAGTGCACTTAAAGCAGTGCCCAGCACATACTAGTTAGTAAATTATACTTTCCATTAATACATGTGGTGTGAAATTCATTAGAAGATTCATTTAAATATTATCTGCTTGTTGTTTTCAAGACTTACATATTTCAGAGCATTTCTACAAAGGGCCAGCATTTGTGATGAAGAGGAATAAAAAGAAATGATTTTTTGTATGCCGAAGTAAAGGTGTTTTTGACAACCACAGAATCAGTTTGTGGTATATCAGTGCTGTAAACATCTATATAAAGAGTGCAGAAGTGGTTAAATGCACCATATTATTTTTCAAAACATCATCTAACTACATGTTTGAAAGCACTCCATTAATGTTTTTTGCCAGCTCCCCTAAATCATTTTTTGTCCAAATTGAACCAAAATGCCAAAGTATCTTGCAGCTCTTAAACACTTAATCACATTTTGGTGTCAAATGTACTTATTAGTATATAGATGCTAACACCCACCCTAGGGTGTTAGCTTCTTAAAGTTAAGATGTAATCATTTATCTAATACAGTGTTAGTACCAAGAAAATGTTTTATTAAATTAAATTGATTCTATAAATATTTTTAAGGCACAGAATTATAAATAAATGTATTGAATATGTGTGATAGCAAGGTAGTTTTATTTGCTTATATGTTAATATGTCTGTTTATTTTTATCCTTTGGGCTGCTGAGGAATTATGTGGGGAGTAGGAAGGAGAAGATGACTTTAATGCTCACAGAGCATTCTTGATTTAATCCTGACACTTCTGCGCTTTTCAAGAACTTTTCTAGATGATTATAAGTACTAATAGAAAGTATTTTAATTGTGCTACAAATTGTTTTAAATTACTGACTTGGGTGTAACATTTAATGTATTGAATGCAACTAAGGGAAAAATAGAGCCGTTCTGCACTTTAAATTTCCCATTAACTTTCCTTAAGCTTAATGAAAAAAAAATGAGTTAATTACTAGCAAAAGTACTTGGTCTTCGGAGTTTTCTGCTGAGCAAAAGAGAAAAATTGCCTATTTAATGGTATGTGCAAGAAATAATGAGGAAGGAGGGAAAGGAAGTCGTTGGTTTTATTCATTTACACTTTAAATACAAGTAAATATTTGAAGACTTTAAAAAGTCTGAGTAGAAGACCATGTGATTACATGAATCTTCAAAGGTCAAACTTTCCTACCCAGAGGTTGACCATCGTAGGACATATAAAGAACGATAAACGCCTCAGAGTCCTGAGGACCGACTTCAGCAAACCAATGTCAGTCAGCAGCCTCCTCAAGCTCAGCCTTCCAGAAAGTGCCCTTCGTCCACCTTCAGAGTAGCTAGTGTCCAGAGTAGCTAGTGTCCGGTAGGGCTTCAGGAACAGTGAAGTCAGGAATCCAGCAGGCTCACTCCCCAGAAAAGCAGCAACTAACTAGTGGAAATTATTAAGCAAAACATAATAAAACCATCTTTCAAAGCCTCTGGGATCATCCTAAATCCACATAGCAAAAGAAAAAACATTCATCCAAGAAAACCTACTGATCTCAGGATCAGTAGGATTGCCTGAGAGGACTGTCTTTATTTAAAAAGAGAATGGAAGACTCTGTGTCTAATTTTGTTGAAAAGATCTTGGTGAAGAGCAGCTACAAGGAGGCAGGTGACCCCATAATGCATCAAAACAGAGCAGCCAGATGATTTAAAGAGAGATTCAAGAAAAGAGTCAACCAACAAGAGTCCTCCTGGGTCACAGTCAGCGCTGAGGATCCAGAAAGCAGGGTTCATGTGCTGTTCTGTACCTACTCAGGAGCAATCATAGCAGGATGTGGGGTAGACTTGAGAGCTTTCCACATGCTGCATACCAGCTTGTCAACCCACAACAGAAGCCTCCATCCCCAAGGGCCTTGGCTAACCTGTGATCACCAAGCACAGACTGAGCTATAAGCCACTCTGGGTAGGGCCGCCTCTAGGAAGGCAGGCTTCCCGCTAATAGCACAGTCACCTCTGGCAGTGTGCAAAGCCATGCACGTGCCTGAAGCAGTACCCTCTCAGGAGCTGCCAAGGGGAAGCCTGTAAGATTCTAGTGCCATGTCTGAATAGCTAAAGAAATACAATCCATGAACTATGGTAGCAGTCTCCAGGCCACCCATGCATCCAGTGATAGAGTGAAAACCTGCCAGGGTTCAGGGGCTTAAGCATACCTCTGGACCAGTAAACGAGTTATGCTAAGCCAGGGCCATCTCTGCGTAAGTGAGCTGAAACAGAAAGGGGGGAAGTGTGAGGGAGAACACCGGAGACTGATACTCAGGGGAAATGAACTGCAGAATTAGCCCAGCCCAGTCCCTAAATAAATAATCTAACCACCCTTGGTGATGGTGGGGACTGGGAGGATCAATATCCAGTGCTGCTGAAATATACTGTCTAAAATATCTAGTTGTTAACTAGATATCAGATATGGAAACAGGAAAGTATGATTCATAAATAGGGGCCATAGATACTGCCTTTGACAGGGCCCATGTGATACACTTTGATACCAAAACTGCAGAGCAGCCATTATAAACCCCTTTTGTAAAAGCTGAAGGAAACCATGCTTAAAGAATGAAAGGGAAGTACGAGGACAGTGTCTCTCGTTGTTAAAAAGAATTTTTAAGAAATGGAAGGACAGTCCTGGAGTTGAAAAGTACAGTAACCCAAGTGAAAATTATTTCACCTGGTAGGAGAAACAGATCAGTGAATCTGAAGACAGCCCAGTAGAGGTGTACAACCTTAAGCGGAGAAAAAAGGAGAACACCTCAGAGTAATGTGAGGCATGACTAACCACATCAACACACAAATAATGGGACTATCATGGTGAAAATGTATGCACTGAAACACCCCAAAAATGTGCCACTCAGGAGGAGGGCAAGGCACCGGGCTATAGGAGGTGGAAATGACCAAGTTATGTCCATCTGTAAATCTGCCACAATGAAGCTCATTAATCTGTACAACCAGTATGCACTAATAAAAGATGTGAAAAAGAGAAAGGGTCAGAAAAATACAACATTTAAAATAAAATATATGACAGCTGAAAAACTCAAATTTGATGAAAAGAATTAAGCTATACATGTAAGAGATTCAACAAAATCCAAGTAGGATAAGCATGAGGAAATCCACGCCCAGACATGTCACAGTTAAAATGTTGATAGGCAGAAAATCTTGAAAGCCACAAGGGAAAAAAACAATTCATGACATGCAAGGGAACTCCAGTCAGTCTTATATGTGATTTGTCATCAGAAATGGTGAGCGAGGGATGTGAAGAGAGATTGACTGATTGATAGAGAAAAATAGAGATCACTAAGCTACAGTCCCATTGAAGTTGAAAATCCAAAGGAATAATTAAATAAGCCAGTTAAAGGGAGAAGGTGTAATGATTTGAGTTGGTTTTCATCTATTTCATGCATTCAAAACACCTCCATTCATAAACTAATATGCTGTCCAGTGCTGATTTCCCTTTTTCTTGGTATGTGCTATGGCATGAATGCTGTGTTGTGCCCCTGACCACCATGGGCTTATGTTTTTTGCACTGCTTGATAGCTAGGGAAGCCAACCTGGGTGAGGGAAGCCTCAGTTTTTTACTCTGGATTCTTGGTGCTGTCTGAATGTTTACAATAACCATTTATCCAAATATCCTTATGTAGTCTTTAAAAATAGCATTTAGAGGGCCAGGGATTTAGCTCAGTGGTGCCGCTGCCTGCCTTACAAGCACAAGGACCCAAGTTCTATTCCTGGTACCAAAAAAAAAAAAAAAAAAAAAACAGCATTTAGAGACAAGGCAGTGGCTGTCAGCCCCCAGTGCAGACTCAAAAGCAGACTTGGATCTCAGAGACCCTCATGAGAACCTATTTCTACTCCTAGTACTGTAACTCCTTCAGTCATTTCTGAGCATTGGCCTCATCACCTGTAGAACAAGGAAGTTGCATTCTGATCATTAAAACCTTTCCAGCCCTGCCATTTGATGATCAGAACTTTAAATCTGATACATGTTTTCTAAAAATTGGAATACTTGATTCCACTCTGTGAGAATTAATTGTGGAAGTTGCACCAGCTCAATAAGTAATTCAATAAAAAATAAAATGAAAACAGCATTTAGAAAGTTAAATCTAAAAGTTTCCACTTTCCTAATCCCCCTTGTTTAATATTAATACAGTTTCACATTAATCATTGCTAGTAATAATAGAACAAAATTAATGAAGAAATAGTGAACACTGTAGTTAAGCACAGAGATTTTGGAATTAATATTTATTAGAATAAATAGAGATTTAGTAGCATAATAAATGTAAAGTACTTAAAACAATACATAAAACATAGTGAACATTAGATTAATGGTAACTACTAGTATTGTTTTTATCATTGTCATCTTCTGTAATCAGAACTCTTGGTTCCCAGTGACAAAAATTCCCTCCTACCAGCTTTTACAAAATGGGAAGTTATTGGCTCTTCTTATTAACAGGACCATAAATAAATGTACTAGACGACTGCTCAAACTATATTGTTTTTATTTCTTGGCTTTATTTTATATTGACTTCATTCTTAGCAGGAACCCCCTCATATGAATAAAATGTCTGTATCTTACTAATTACAGTTTTTTTTTAAGTGTCTCTTTTTCAGTGGTTGCAGCAAAAGTCTTAAATACAGCCATCATCAAACTTTCTTAGGTGACATTCTCCTTCCCTAACTGTGCACGTGTCCAAAAGTATAGATCTTCTCCTTGGCCAGGGCTGGAGCTAGGCATAGACAACATCTTCAACCAACACCTGGACTAATAGCAAGTAGAGAATGGGTTCCTGAAAGGCAAGTCGAGGTGCTGCTACTAGAAGAAACTGGAGCAAGTTGTAGGCAGGCAAAAACTGCATAAGTAAGTGTTGTGATACTGCACACAAGAAAACCACTAGAGTGACTCATGAATCGTCCCCCTCTCTGGCCGGGCTGTTTATAGAAATGGCTTGTGCTCATCTACAAATGAATTCACAGAGCCTCCACCAAACTAATGTATGCAGAGTGTCCCGTGGGTAAGGAGGTAGCACAGAAAATGAGCCACCTCAATTTCTATGTAATTAAATTGCCACAACACTTGAGGAAAAATACAACTGAATTTAATTATCATGAGAAAAACGGTCACTAAGGTATTAATTATCCCAGGCAACATGGCACAGTAGAAAGAAGTAAAATCACAAGACATTAATTCTACCAAAATGCAGTAGTAATAATAGATGCCATGAGTGCTGATTGCATATATTCAGAGAGCTTTTATACATTTTCTGCTCTTGTCATCACAATAACTCTGTGAGGAAGTGGCATTCTCCTTCTATAGATGGGGAAACTGAGGGCCCACAGTTCCGACTTGCCCTATGTCATGCAGCTGATACACAGTGGCAGGATTAGATTCTGTCCTGTTTGCTCCCAAGCCCTGCATTTTTCCGTTAACAGGCTGTGTGACTTAACCTCTTTGCTCCTTGTTTTTAAAGGGCTTGGACTTAATTATCTTTAAGGATCCTTCTCAATCCCATGATTATTTAGAGATTCACCTTTTTGAGTGTCTTTTTAGAAGAATTTGAGTCAATCAGAACATCCTTCTTATGTATGTTTTTAATCCTGCACAACAAGGAATGGTATCCCTGTTTCGGTGAGAACACTTTTCGGGTGCCGGTAATGATGGGTGCCGTGCACCACGAGGGCAGCTGTCCACTGGGTGGATGTTCTTCTATGCGGGCCTCGCACACAGTGCACGCATTTGGCAGAGACACGAGTGACTGATGTCAGGATGAGAGGGAACTTCCCCTGCATCTCTGCTCCAGTGTGCCGTTAGTGTGAAGTGTTACGGGATTGATTTGGTTTTGACATTTGAATTTTAGTCACTACTTTCAAAGCTAAGAAAACATACTAATCTGCTGCAGATAGCTTTACTTTGATTATACAGGAGGAAAATGAAAATTGAGTAATTTTGCTACTTTGATAAACTTTCACTGTGAGGAAGATGTAAAGCAAAAATGATACTGATGTTCCGTTTCTGCATCAAGTGTTCTCTTTCTGTATAAAATGAAAATGTGTTGCCATAGCATTAATAATGTCAAAATGTTGCTATTTTGTTTGAAATTCCTCTGAAAACTAAGCAGCGTAAGACACATATTAGCCATTGGTACTATAATGAAACTGGAAGGATCACAGCTGAGGGTTAATGGTGTGGTCCCTGGAAAAAGAATGTCCAGTTCCATCACAGACCCTTCAGCTGCTCAGTGGAAATCGTCTTCCACCTCTAACTCCTTGGAAATTACGCCTTTCGTCTGCAGATGGAAGAAGTAATAGTGCCTCCCTCACAGGCTGGGGGAAGATCAAAGAGGCAGCACCTGTGGTCGGCCGTCCTGGACAGTGGGCACTCAGCCTTCAAAGCGTGCCAGACCATCGGTGGTGTTTCCGCCACTGCTGCTCCCTGAGGTGGCAAACATCTGAGAGTCAGGCGCCCGAGGCGCATCTGCTCCAATCAGTGTCTGCCTAAGATACAGGGTGTGAGCATCCAGCTGAGCAAGCGCATCTCACAGCCTATCAGTTAAGCTGGGATTTACAAATACTTGAAAAATTTACATCCGTGCTCAAAACAAATACTGATATTATGTTTAGGTTTTGTTTTTATCTTGGGGTTTTTGGCCTATTATAGAATATTTCTATTGTTCATTCAACATATATTTATTATATGCTTGCATGGGCCAGGCATAGTACCATATAATAAGTACTAATGTTATAATCTCTAAGACATGTCTGTTGTATTTAGTGGCCTTAATGGGTTCGAAGCTAGTGATGGGAAGTAGATATATAAATAAATTATTCTGTAATAAAACACTGTGGTAGGCAGAATAATCTCGCGAAAGTCATCCACATCCTGATCCTCAGAACCTGTGAATGTGATGCCTTAAATGGCAAAAGCAATTTGCTGATGTGATTAAGTTTAAGGACCTGAGAGAGGGAAAGCACCCTAGATTACCTAGGTGGGTCAAAGCTAATCACATACGTCCCTCAAAGCTGAAACCTTTCTCTCCTGTGGCCAGAGGGAAACGTTACCTGCTTAAGAACAGTCAGGTGCCACCATGCTGGCTTTGAAGACGGTGGAAGGGGTCTAGGAGCCAAGGAACATAGGCAGCCACAGGAACTGGGGAAGGTGAAAACAGTCTCTTTCCTGGAGCCTCCAGAAAGAAACCGTCCTGCTGACATAACTTCTAAAGTACAGAACCATAAAATAATCCGTTTGTATTGTTTTAAGCCAATATATTTGTAGCTAGTACCTTTGTAGAGCAAAACAACAGCAAAAATAGATATTACCCCTACCTCACGGGGCTTACAGTACTGTCAGCAGTAATCACACATTTGCATTAAATTATACTGCATTGGAAAAGCTTTATATGACGCTTTGAGCCAGAGCAAAGGTGTAAGCTGAGGCTGAAAGAACACGCCCCGACTAAGCAAAGGAGACTGAAGAGTGTTTTGGCAGAGAAAGCAGCGCGCGCACATGCTCGTGGCCTATTCAGGAAGCTGAGAGGACCCGCGGACTGAAGCAGAAAGACCAAGGAAGGCTGATGGCAGAATAAGGCCAGAAACTGATGGGAATCAAATGAAGCAGGGCCTCGTAGAGCATGTTCAGGATTTTAGCCTCAGTGCGGAAGGTGGTGGAGGTGGCGCGGGTGGGCGGCTGCCACGTGACACTGGGGTTCGGGGAGCTCGTGGATGTGTGTTGGAGCAAGCAGACCGAACAGTCAAGGCAAGGGTGTCAGGACTTTGTAATAGGGTTATAGTGATAGATAGAACAGGCCAGAACCTTAAGGAAATTAGAAGTAAAATAGATACGGTGATGAGCAGGACGCGGGAAAATGGAAGAGAAAAGGAATCGAGAATGCCTCAGATTTCCACCCTTCTCATCTGGCCATGGATGGAGCCATGACCCACTGAGCTAAGGAGCACTGAAAAACCACCTCTTTCTCACATCACCCAGGCAGTGTAGATGCTACTGTAAACAGGTCTAAAACTACTGAGTTGTGTGCTTTTCTGCATGAGATAGATCCAAAAAGCAAACACTGTTCCTTCTTGTGGACGTTCTGTGCTACTGTGTGCAGTCGGTCTTTCTAACCACATCCACTGCTCAAGACATAGTTGAATGCAATTTTCCCAGTTTCAGTTTGCTTGTAATGTTTCTTCTACTAAATCATCCCAACTTGTCATTCTGGTAACCTTAAAAAAACACACATAAATGTACACCAATTGATGAAAGGAAGGAGGATGAAACCCACTGATTGTACTCATATAGGTCTTTATCTCAACTTACCCAGCTCCCAGGCTCCAGCGGAGTGCTAGTGCTGCTGCTGGCAGACCTCAGATCCAGTTTCTAACTTTACAGGAACCTTGCAAGCTGCCTGTTAGTAACTTGAAATTGGCCACAGTGGGAATACTAATTCAGAAATTGGAAAGCACTAGAGAATTGGCAAATGCTACAAATCAGGGCCTTCCCACCACTCTTTGTACCCTTCAGAACTATAGTATTTAAGAAGATAGTTTAGATGCAGAAAATACAGTAATGAGATTGATGAAAACTCACTGATTTAAGAATACTACCCATTTTCTTTAACTCATTTTCCAATGTCATCTGAATTGTTTGAACCCTCTGTTCAGTTCATTACTAGGTATTTTTGATACTTCTACAGAATTTCCTTTGTGAAGATGCATTACTTGAAGGCATTCTTGTAGTGATTTTTCTACTTTATTAGCTCCGTTTAAGTACAGTAGTGTGGTGGCAAAATTTTAGTAAGAATTAAATCTAGTCAATAGGTTCATTTTCTCTACTTCTATGTGTAACTTCAGAAGAGGAGAAAGAAGCAGCAAGCTCCTGGTGATCTACCTCCATCTCAATCCCACCAGCTGCTGTAAGCAGTCATCAGCTGAGTACTGAAGGAGGGGCTGTGCAGAAAGCACTAAGATATTGGTTTGCAAAGGTGGTCACCAGCCCAGCGTCACAGCATCTCCTGAAAGTTGAGATAAAGGGAAATTGGAGAACTCGGCACCTCACCCCAGTCTTAGGCCAGCAGTCTGCTTTAACAGGCCCTCAAAGGGAGCCTAATGTAGGCTGAAGTTTAAAGACCACAAAGATAGCAACCACCAGAAGTGGCCCCCACTCCTAGGACTAGGGCAGCAAAGCAAAAGACAAAGCTTACTGAAACTGAGGAGACCGAGGAAAGGCCTCAGCGTGCAGAAACTCAGTGTGGAAACTTCTGAGAACAGCTCCTCTGTGTTCAGCAGATGCCAGGCTCTGAGTTCAGGGGAGGCACGCCAGGAGTAGGGAACCAGATATCACAGGAGGAGGAGCCCAGGGCTGCAGCTAGACTCTAAGGCAGCACATTGAGAAGGGGTCTGTGGACGCCGAGAACCTCCCGGAGCCATCAGCTGTCCCTGCGGGAAGGAACTGCTGCTACCAGAGCAAAGGACTGTTGGTCAGGGGTCGGGAAACCCACCCAAAGCCAAAAAGAGAGCAAAATCCCTACTTCCTTCTCCACCTGGGCAGCATCTCTGCTCCCTCTGTTGGCAGAGCCTGCCCGGGAGCCAGAAATATTTGCAAAAATCCCAAATGTGGAGATGTTTTTCACTACCATAATAAAAGACCTGAGACAGGCTCACTTTGTAAAGAGAAGAGGTTCTTTGAGCCCACAGTTTGGGATGATGAAGTCCAGGAGGCTTGGTGAGGGCTCCCCTTGGGCTGCCTGACCTCAGGGTGGATGGCATAGCAGGAGCTTGTGCTGGAGGAAGAGATGATGTGGGGAAGCCGGGTGGAAGGGCGCAGGCCTCCGTACCAGTGAGTACGCAGGAAACGCCTTAGTCCCTTTGAGGGTTACCCGGGGTGACTTACAGCTCTCACCCCCACACTGAGAACCTAGTGCCCAGCAGGTGCACCTGTGAAGGGGGGACTCGGAGTCCAAACTAGAGCTGGGCTTGAAGCTAAGAGACAGTGACTTAATAATTGGCATAATGGCTTTACATGATTAAGAGCAGAAGCAGTAAGCATCTGATATGTATAACTGGGTATACATGGACATTTTGTATGGCACTGACTTTTAGATAAGACTTTTGCCCTTATTGTACAAATTCTTTTGGTTTTTGGTTTTGGTTTTGTTTTTGGTACCAAGAATTGAACTCAGGACCTTGCACTAGCAAGGCAGGCACAGTGCCACTGAGCTAAATCCCTGGCCCTGTACACATTCTTTTAGAAACTGTTTGGCTGGGCCTAGTGGTTCACGCCTGTAGTCCCAGTGCTCAGGAGGAGGAGGAGGCAGGAAATCACCTTGAGTTCAAGGCCAGCCTAGGCTCTATAGTGAGTTCAAGGCTAGTCTGAACTACATGGTGAGATGCTGTCTCAAAAACCAATGACAAAAAAATAAATTAAAAAATAACTATTTGTTCTGATTAGACTAATAAGCATTTGGGACTTGGACAGCATCTGGACAGGAAGCTGGACAGGGCCCACCCGAAGTCTACTTCCCTGAGACTGACACTGAAAGATCACAGCAGTAATGACTGAGGATCGTGCCTAGTAACAAGACACTCTTCAGCAAGCCAAGGTGCTATTTATTCAAGTCCTAGTGCCAGAGGAATGGGCCACAAGGTTACTGGATGGCAGGCAGGGGCCCAGCTTCATGAAACCGGAGCAGCAGGAAAGGTGGTTCTGAACACATGGTCCCTGGCAAGAGAAGCACCAACGTGAGCCTTCATTTAGGCATCCATCTTTGTGCAATTCCAGGGTACTAGAATCAGAAAGAGTTAGCTGTTTTCTTCATTTGTAAATCAGTGTCTGGTAGTTGAGGGGTCAGTGGGTGTTGATTCCGCAGAAACCGACGCATCAGTGGTTCCCGTTCCACTCTCAGGAGGCGGTGCAGGAGCAGTGCTCTGGGTATCAGTCAGAAGCGCTCTCCCTTGGCATCAACAGGCGCCTGTCAAGTGCTGGGCAGAAGTATGCCCAAACGTTTGGAAGACAGGAAGAGCCATGTGAGACCTGGTACCTTTGAAGGCCTTTACGTACTCATTTTATGTTCTTTTCTATTTTCTTTTTCAAGGCTATTGAAGACTCACGAAACAACCCTGCCGAGCCTGTGGCAGATGATTACAAGAAGATGGGAACGCTCTTTGGTGAACTGAACAAAAGCCTCCTCGGCATGGGCTTCACAAGGATGTACTTCGGAGAGCGGATTGTGGAACCAGTCATAGTCATTTTCTTCTGGCTCATGCTGTGGTTCCTCGGCCTGCAAGCCCTGGGGCTGGTTGCTGTTCTGTGCCTTGTGATTATTTATGTGCAGCAGTAAGACGTGGCCACCTGAGTTGTTGGGCGTTCATTAACCAACCATGTGTGTGATGCATGCAGCTTTGCATTGTGGCTGTTTGAAGGACAGGAAAGTTTCACTTGTTTCAGATTGTGTGCAGCTGTTTTGTAATTAAATTTCTAAGTGATTGTTGTTTAAAACTAAACTAACTCTTAGTTATGACAAATTTGGATATATATTTTGAATATACACTAGCTTATTCAAAATTCTTGTTTCCCTCCTGTGATCCATGCCCGCCCCACACACCTCTGTTACATACCACTTCTTCATTAGCACTGCCAGACAGTGAGCAGGGAAAATAATCTATGAAGTTCAAATCAGGCAATACAGTTTTTATAAAGTGTTCCAAGCAAACATTTTAGAAGAAAAAGGAGGAAATGAGCTCAAAAGTTTTAATTGGAAAGCTGCACAACTCCCAACTTCATCAAGTGATCCTGCATTATTTCAGGAATGTTTGTATTGGGATTGTCCCTGCTCAGCCCAAACCAAGACAAACGAGAGTTTTCATACACTGCCTTACTTAGTGGCAAAGATGAACAAAGCTAGCACATTTGCTACAGATTGAAAAGACTATGCTTATTACTGCTGGACAAAGTTCTCAGGTTACTTTTTGTTAATAGTGTAATACCTGGGCCTGGAGTTTCTTCAGTTTATTATTTGATGTTTTATACGATTTTGGTGCTAATTACTTTTTGTGAGTTTTTTAAGTCTCAAAAGCCAAGTCCATCTTTGGCTGCACCCTATGGTAGGTAATACATGGTGTGTTGTATCCAACAAGTTGCACATTTTTCCTAGAGAGACATTTTCAGTGTATTTTTTTTCAAAATTTTATAATTTTATAGTTTTTTTATAACAGTTGTTCTAAGATTTAAAACAATATGTTTACTATCTTAACATGGATTTTTCTCTCTCCCCCCAAAAAAATTGATCTGTAATTTACAGTTATTCTAAGAAAAACTTCAGATCATTTTTCTTTGATATCTGTATTGGAAAGGACAGTACTATACCATAAAATCAGATCCCTAAATTTGAAACTTAACAGCCAATTGCAATATTCTTCCAAAGCTAAAGCCGAATCACCAAGCAGTTGGCTAGCCATGTTATAAATGTGTATTAACTTAGCAGTGTGAGATTTTATATTAAAATAAGCATTTCTTTAAATACATTTTGAAAATGAAATTTGGCTTTAGTGGTATTTTTGGTTTTGCTAGAGAACCTAGAATCTTTACACTTTGGAGAATAATGGAGTGGTAGTCAAGATAATTATCTAGAAATGTAAGGTAAGTAGGCGGTGGGCATTTTGATCTTTGGTGTTGCAGTAACTAAGCGTGTAGAGTGTTTGCTATTCTGTTATGTGAGGTTTCTATCCAGACCAGTTTTGAAAATGTCTTCTGTGGGTTCTTAGTGTCTTTCATTCTGAAGAAGAAAATGATAAAAAAGAAAACATTTCACTTGGATTTCTAAAATCAGATAACCCTAAACAAAAATACCAGTCAGGGGCAGCAGAAAGCATTTTACATTTGTATGAATATAGGCCTTTTAAAATTTGACTTCTAGGACCGGAGACTTAGCTCACTGGTTCTGGTGCCTGCCTCACAAGCACAAGGTCCTGAGTTGGATCTCTGGTATCAAATAAATAAATTAATTAAATTAAATTAAATTTGACTTCTAAAAACAAAAGACTTTGTACAATAGTGTTGTGTTTTTATTTGGTTTGCAATATTTTTAAAACAACCTTTATGAGCTCAGTGTAAGTGCAAGTTGTTTGGAAATGTGTTTCCATTTGTATACAGTAGAATTGCAAGGTTTTCAATAGAAGTGAGATTTTTGGATATCTGCATAAAATATTAATAAGTGTATTCTTTTCTAATGCTACCTGGAATTTTAATTTCCCTTGGGAATGCAAAAAAAAAGATACAGTATACATAATAATAGCTCTGGTTCCAGCAGTGCCTATTGTTGAAAATATTTTACAAGTGAGTCCCAATATTATTATTTAGTGTGCTGTCAGGACTGTACATCTGCACATTGGTGTTAATAGGGTATTATAAATTGTACAGAGAAATGAGGAATGTGTTGCTGCTCTCCTTTCTACATGTGTTGCTGGTTCGTGCAGTATGCCATCAAATCTTTTGGTGTGATATAGGAGAAAATTATGTTTACTTGAGGAAGATAAAATATTTTCTTTAATGAAATAGATTAGACTGTAGATTGTACTTTTGTCTTGAAATGAAACTTAATTTATTTGGTTCATGGTATAAGAAATTAGACTGAAAATTATTCTCAGTTATTTCAGTCTCAAATTTAAGCCAATCAGAGAAACTTAAACTGCTTATGAACAAGAAATAAAAGTTAGAATGCTCGGGTTATTAGATTATTAATGTATACATCCCCCTAGTGTTCTCTCAGTTCCGGATCTGGAAGAGGTCCAGATCTGCAAATAAACTGACCGTGCACGAGAAAACCAACTTTTGCTACCGGACAAACCCAGTGTCCTCTCGGGCTGGCTGCTGCATCTGAGGTGTTTCCCACACTGGCGGTCACTCAGCTCGAGCTCAGTCCCCCCGGGCACTGGCAGCCTGTCCTCGGCCAACTGTGTACACGTTTCCTTCCTTCAGTGGCATGAAGTTGGTAGCTTAAATTGGCTGTGGTGGGAGTAGTTACGCCACAAAAAACTGGCAAACCCTACAAGTCGGGCTGTTTTTTCCTGGAGAGATGCTTGTTAAAGACACATCACACCACTGGTGTGACGGAGTGAGGTGGGAGCCACTGTCCGCCTCTGCTCCTGTGCATAGGGAAGAAAAGGAAGAGACACCGCAGGAAAGGAAAGCACGTAAGGTAAACCCCACAGACCACCCCTCGCTCTCTGGGTCCTTCCCCACCTGGGGGTTAATGGGCCACGACTCCTGAAACGTCGAACCACGGTTAGGCACAGAAAACTTCTCAGGCTGTCACTGAGTCATGGTGCATAAAAGAGTGTCTGGGGTCCAAGCAAGGAGGAACTGACAGGAAAGAACCAGACCACAGAGCATAGCGTGAGTGAGCTCTGCTGTATGTAAGAAGCTTGAATGGGCAAAGCCAGGCATTAAGCAGTCAAGGGATGCTTGTAGATTACATTTTAAATTATTTTACAAATGTTTATTGATTTCAGGTTAGTTAAAATGTTTTTGGTACCAATGTATGGCTTCACAAGGTGAAGGAAGAAAACGAATCAAGTAAGACTTTCATATGTGTTAGGACCTTTAGTGCTAACTTGCTAAGAATGTAAGCTAGTGCAGAAATTCATCTTCAGGGTTAGTGGTGGACCTAGGGTCTTCTTAACCCCATATTTCTCTGTCCAACACTTAACAGCTGGCTGCTTGGGATCCAGTGCACAGCCTGCCCTTTCAGCACGGTGTTGCCCGTCTCTTGACTTCAGTGACTCTTCCCTCTCCGGGGAAGAGGCAGCTCCCCTGTCTGCCTCTCTGGCTCAAAGCACCGTACAATCAAAGACCTCTCTCTTCAGTGGCTGGGCCAGTGTTCGCGCTTGATTACCCTGTAGTGCCTCAAGTTCAACATCTCCAAGAGAAGAGCTCAGCACCCTCCTGCCAACTCTTTTCTTTCTGTGTTGCCCTTCTCAACTCGGGACGCAGTCTCTGAATTGCTCAAGTAGGAATGGAAGGTTGCATATTTAACTCCTGTCTCTCCTACACTGCCCACAAATGCCCAATTGTATAGCACCAAGTCCTGTCCATTTTGTTTCTGCCTCTCCTCATCCCCAGCATCAGCTCACCTGGGATGTTACCTCAGAACCCTGGATGTCCTTGCCTTCATTCCCACTATGTAACTACAGTAACATTTCTAAAACATGACCCTGACCATGACCTCTTCTAAGTGGCTTTTGCTGCCATTATGATAAAGCACTTGCTCCATAACATTTTTACAAGGCTCTTCAAGAACTGGTTGGACCAGGGTTTTAGCTCAGTGGTTCTGCCGCCTGCCTCACAAGTGCAAGGTTCTGAGTTCAATCCCCGGTACCAAAAAAAAAAAAAGAACTGGTTCTTTCATACTGAGTACTTTTATATTGCAAAGAAATGTTTTAGTTTTTTGAAAGAAACATGCTTTCCTCCTTTCAGAATGTTGTATATGTTGTACTTTCTTTAAGTCTTCCCCACCAGACTGGCCAACACCAACTTAGAGATCATGTCCTCCAGGAAAACTTCTGACTCCTTTAAATCCATCTTTGGACCTCATTATGTGCTTGGTTGTCCATTGTGTGGAGTCCTGTGCTTTCCCTATCAGTGTGTCTCACACTGTACTGTAGTAACTCATTTGTCAGCTCCTGTATTAGACGGTGGACTTCACAAGACCAGGGGACATGTCTGTCCGGTCCAGAATTGCGATCCTAGTGCCTGACACAACACTGGCACATAAGGGATGCTCAAAACAGTTTTCAGGTGAGTGAATCAACTTCCTTTACTCATGGTCTCTCTGTGGTCCATCAACCAAGAAGATCTAGACTTGGTTGTACTTTAGAGCCCTTGGATTCCAAAAGTATTGTGCATAAAGAGAGTGGTTTGAAGTATACATTACCATTTGTAAGGTTCGTTCACTTTTAATGGAAGGATTTGCTGCTTGCATCCATATGCCATATTACTACTACACACTTGCAATTGTAGGAGAAAATGTGTCTGTGTCCTGCTTGGTTGACTCACTATTGCTCCAAAAAGGATACTTTATATATGGTCACTGATGCTACTAAAATTTCATTTTTTGCAGTATTTTTCAATAGATCTTTCTCTACTAAATTTTAATTTTTTAAAAATCTCTGCCACGGAATTCTTACACGTCTAAGCTTGATATTTTAGGCTGCAGAATAAATTCACTTCCCAATAACCCAGATTGCACATACTAAGTACCATGTATATAAAGTACTTTGCTACTCTTTCTAATAAATGATGTCTTTTCCACCTCTGAGTGCCTCTGACTCTGGCAGTATGTCCTGCTAGCCAGTTCAGGGCTGCCATGTCAAGTTTGGAAATTGCCAGAGCAACAGCACTGAGGCCTGAGGTCGCACAATGTCTGTCTGTCTGTCTTTCTCCACTCCATGTGGGAGTAGGAAGCCAGGCCCAATGTGTCTGGCCTGTGAGCCAAAGCGAAGTGGGGAGGCCAGCATCTGCCTGCAAGCTGCACATCTTCTGTTATCTCGATTGTTACCTAGGTTGGAGCTGCTGCCTGACCTCAGAAGAAGCTCGAGAGGGTCCCGCAGTGTTCATTCAGACACTCAATTTCAACAGTAAAGTCCTATCATTTAACCTTTCATCACCTCAGTTAGAAATTTCTTTGCCAGTTTTCCAAAGCACCATAAAATATGGTAACTTTTATCAGCAGGCTGTGGATATTTTCTTTGATCCATTTTTGTTTGATATATTTTTGTTTAGTACATTTTGGTGGAAGATTCCCAATGGAAGAAAAGTCTACATATCATGTGCTTGTTAATCCCACAGTTGTTTTATAACAAAGCTGTGCAGTAAGTTTTTTCTGGGAGAGGAGGGATGTAAAGGCCTGAGTCTGAGGTCTTCCCATCACGCAGTGGCCTTCTGTGATCTGCCATGCTTGTGCTTAGTATGTTTTCCTGCTTTTAGGTGTGCAGTATTAAAATAGCCATGTTTTTATTGT
Organism: Heterocephalus glaber; assembly: GCF_053883595.1. NCBI lineage: Eukaryota > Metazoa > Chordata > Mammalia > Rodentia > Bathyergidae > Heterocephalus > Heterocephalus glaber. Next base: position 1,008,290 of record NW_028258413.1, on the reverse strand, counting down.
TTAACGTATTTTCTGGTTTTGTTTTTTGGTTTTTGTTTAGTGCGGTACTGGGGATTGAACACAGGACCTTGCACTTTCAGGACAGGGGCAGTGCCACTGAGCTGCACCCCGGCCCACATATTTTCTGATTTTAAAGGCACAAGATTGTATGTTTAGATACCACATATCAGCAAAGGCTGATGAACAATTACAAATGGAAAACACAGCCCTGGACATTGGTTCGAAAGATGGCTTAAATTGGTCTTGCACAAACTACAGTGATAATTTTTCATATTAAGTGAAGTATTTGTTTAACATGAAGCCAGAGGCTTTCAACAATTTTCAGTTTCATTTGCCTTAAGAGAACTCCTGCACTAATATCCAGTGTACAGACACTTCTCCTTCTCGACGACAGCATGGCAGCACCTTGATAAACACACTTGTGTGCTGCCCTACAGGGCCCCTAGGCAACGGCCTGACACCCTTTGAGGTGCCTGCTGCCCATCTGCTGCTGCTGCCCGGCATCCAGCCCAGAAAGACCAAAAGTCAGCATTCGAGACAAGGAGTCTCCTGAAGACTGCCTTCCACACCACTGTATAGTTGAGAAACTGTGAATGGAACCATAGAGGTCCAGACCATCTGCGCATAAAACGAGGCGCATGAGCCCTGTGACTGAGCTTGCTCTAGGCTGAGCTCCCTGGCAGGCTGACCCAAGAGTCAGCCCTGGGGGACTCTGGGATCGCACTGCAGGAGGAGCGGGCTGGGCAGAGGGTCGGCACCCAGGGCCTGGAGGTGCTCTGAGCCTACCGTGAGACAAGCAGCTCCGAGCTGCCAAAAGCAGTTTGCAGAGGGGCCGATGGCCAGAGGCTGTCGTCCAGCAGCACTCCGGCTGCTATCAGAGTGGATTCTCCGGTTCTGAAGGGAGGATGTGAGAGCACAGCTGCATCTCCTGTAGCCTCTGTTCTCTTCTCACCTCAGCCTCAGGAGGGAGCCGGGCAGGGAGGGGAGGAAAAGATGAAGAGACTGGAGATCGTTATGTGCATGGGCCAACTCCCACAAGGACTGCAATCATTGTGCACTGCAAACACGGACTCACAGAAATATTCTTCTCAATGGAAACGACGAAGCCATAAAGTCATTCGAGCAGGCCGGGGTCTGTGTGGTGCCCGGCCCTCCTCTGGGAAGCAGGTGCCCAGTTGCGGTAAAGCATGGGTTGCCTGCCTGGTAGGTCCTGACGCTATTGGAACAGGTGACAATGACTCCTCTACTAAGGCTACTGCTTGAAGGAGCGGGAAGCATCTGTGACTACATAGGCACCACGCAGACCAGCACCGAGCCGATGAGGCCCTCAAACAGGCCCTCACCCGACAGGCCACACTGTCGTCATCCGAGCACATCCCGGGAGCTGGTGGGCCAAGCCTAGAGAGTTGGCTGTTTCTAGTGCTCTGCTGCGTGCTTCTGGACTCCTTTCTCAGTTTCCCAGCACAAATTTTAATCCTCAAACTTTTGGAGCAATTTGAAATGAAATTCGCAATAGCAGAGCAGAACTGGCTTATAAAGAAATCATGTCCTGGGCCCTGCACCCACATGCAACTGCAACAGATTCATGGCTTGGAAATTTGGCCCCAGTCATGACTTTCCTATTTATTTTTAGCACAAAGGATCTCAGCAGCCAGATTTGGTAAATCGGTAGGCGATTTAAAAGAGCTTTCTTTAGTCTTAGTCCAGAATGCATTCGGGACCCCTAAGAGTTATTCTAACCGCTATTTCACCCCTGGAACTTGAGGCATGGGTAAGATCAAGCAAGACAGTGGCCCCAGGCCAGGTATATACTGAAGCTACAGCTATGTTCAGGCACGATTTTCCCCTCTGCCTATAGGAAAGCATGACAATGTCCAAACAAGCTTTCAGGAAAACATCTCTTTCTGCCACATTCCAATGTAAGGTTGGCTCTGCCAGTTACTAGCTGTAGGATCTATACAAATCACACCTGTATCTCTAAATCCTTTGCCTCGCAAGTGGTAATTGTGACTGAATAAATCATTGCATATGTTATCACAGTGCCTTGCATATACAAACTTTCCCCAAAAGTCATTATTACTAAATATAAACATGCACAAAAAGAAGGATATGGTCTTCTCCCTATCCAGGGAAAGCTCACACACAAGAGCCGTAAAAACTTTGATTACTTGGTTGTTGCCAAAAGATAGGTAAATGTAAGGTAATTCTATAACAATTTTCTGTTTCCAATTTTTCATGTCTGAAATCTTTCTGAACCTGCCTTTTTTTTTTTTTTTTTTGGTGCCGGGGTCTGAAATCTTTCTGCATTCTCTTGTTAATTCCAACTCTTGATGCTTAATGAAATAAAATGATCCTAAAAATAAGAACTCAAAGAGTGAATGCACAGAACTGAATGTGCTCTGTGCGACCCACGTTATAAGTGCTTTGTTTTCTTCATGCACTTACCACAATACAGTGCATTTTCTGTCGCCCCCCCCTTTCCTTAGTAAAGCTGGGTGCAAAAACCACAATCAGCAATGCACACCCAATTCTGTGAGTTTGAACTTTTGCAAAATGAAGTCAATTCCGAAGACAGTTCTAACTTTTACTGCACTGCACGGGCCAAGAGTATCATGGTGCATTTATAGAATCACATGCTGCACTTTGCTTTGTTTTCAAAGTGAATCTTCAAACTAACCCATTCGTCCATTATGTTATATTTTCAATACACACTGAAAATATTTGACCAAATTAAATATAATTTTATCCAGTGTAACTCCTACTCAAAATGTATACTCAGGGATACATTCTGTACATAAGTAGGTTGCACATACTAAGTAAGGTGGTTAACATGTATTGAACACTATTTTCATAAGATCTCATCTTTAGTCTGTAAAAATATCTTAAACACTTATTATGACCCTAGTAGTCTTTCTCACCTGTAGCAAGCCTTTGATACCTTGGTCTGTCCTGGACTCCTCTTCCATATTTCCTTGCCTTTCAAGTAATTCTTCCTGCCTGGAGAGTGGAAGTTTCTCAAGATCCAATCTTATTTCAAATCAGATGTTTATGGATATGAGTTTTTATGAAAAGCTATAGCTTATCTTTAGTGCCATCTCTCAGAATATTTCAAAACTGGTTCTTCCACATTTTCTGTAACTCTCAGTTTATGTTTACAATATTTGTAAGATGTTCAGATGCTGCTGACCTTGGCCAAACACCCCTCTCCTCATGCGTTTCTTCCTGTTTGGAGCCCAAAAGACTCTGCAGTGTCCTGCCACTTGACCTTCAGTCACCTTCCTTCCAATGGAAGGACATGGAGCTTTTCCTTCCCTACCTTATTGCTGACACCAAGTCCTTCACATGGGCTTCCTTGCAGTCAGGCCTGCAAAGTCCCGAAGGCAAGAAAGAGGCATTGTTTTTGCAATAGGAGGAAGGCCTAGATAGAAAGGAAAAGCCGGGCTGTCACACTCTTAGATTACAGGTGCTTTCCTAGCACCACTTCCTGGTGCCGGGCAGGGCCCCCTCACCTCCACCTAATCAAGCAAGATGAACTGCCGCTGAAACCACTCTCTCGTCTTGGTGAGTCCTGTGTCTTCCTCAGTGACTGCCAGAAATGCTCACACCAGAAAAAGCTCACACCAGAAAAACGGGACCAGTGAGTTCACACCTCACAGTGCGCGTGTCCTTTGCCAGCTGGTCAAAGAGTGAGACGGCTACACCTCTGGCCTGAGGTCCTCTCTCTCCAGTGTTCACTGCTTTTGGGTCCTGGGCAGGCCTATGCCTCCCAGAACTATTGCCATGCAACCTAATCTTCAGGAGAGGCCCAAGGAATGGACTCAAGACACAGAGTTTTGAATAGATTTGGACATATAATCCTAGCAAACTGAAATAGAATTTGCTAGGAGATACCATCTGTTGACAATTTTTTTTTCAAATACAGAACAAGGGACATCAGTATGAGCTCATCTTTAGTTTAATAAAGATGCAAATGAATAAAGACAGAAATAGTTACAGATGTGAACATGTGCTAGGGGTGAATTTACGCACATCTTTCCAAGTAGAGCGGGCCTGGAAGCAGCAAAGTTTCAGCTGTGAGCCATCCAACAGTCCCAGACCTCTGACTCTAATACCAAGCTTCAGTACAAGGAGCCTCGCCCACCTCCAGGGAGAAATGGCTGCTTCCAGTTGGGCGAGAAATACGCAAAAAGAGCCTGGAGTATCTCGTGGTACTGGAGGGGAAGAAATGCTCAAATCTCTCTCTCTCTCTCTCTCTCTCACACACACACACAAACACACACACGCTCGTGTGCGGAGGTAATAAAAGCCAACTGAAAGAGCTCCCAACAACCAAAGCTAGAACAATCTGAGCAGCAACACACATAAAGTAGTACTGAACACAAAGTATTCACAGAAACAAATGATTGCACAAGTAAACAGGAAAGAGCAGGCAGATCTCCAAATCACAGCCCCACTCCCTGAGGGGGGTGCCCTTGCTTTCCAGGGGATACAGTGCGGGAGGAGCGGGCAGTCCTGCGGCTGGCTGTGCAGCCCAGAACCGCCCTGACCGAACCAGCGTGTGGTGAGCAGGAAGATAGCACTGCCCTTGATGGGTTCGTGCACAGCGCCTCGTGCCCCCGCCTCTCAGAAACTGGCCCCAGGGTCGGGGAGCAAAGCACCACCAGCCCTCCCCCCCCCCCCCCCCCCGCTGCCGCAGTCCTTCAGAGCCAGTCTGAGAAACTGCCCCAGACCAGTGAGGACAAAGAGGACGCAGGACTGCATGCAGTGTGGCTCCCGGCGCACAAGACGGTCAGGGAGCGCGTCGGCATTCTGGATAAAGCAAGGGCTTTAATGATCACCTATGGATGTGGTTCGGTATTAACAACGGCAGACACGAGTGTTAGATCTACAGGCGCCCCCTTGTCATCTTCGCTACCATTTCTGCAAATCTAAAGCTACTATAAAATTAAAACCTTGAAAGATAATCTCAGTGAATGCCATTTGAAACCTCACTCATGTCAGTAACTATATTATCCTCTGTCTATAAGTGTAATTTGTGTTATCAGACAGTAAGTTCCTAATGACTTCTATTTTCTCCCTCTTTTTTAGATAGTATTTTATAGCAGCAATATAAAATCCGCATGAATGCACTCGTGTTTGAAAAGTATTGATCTGCAACTTTCCATGTAAGCATTCGATGAATGTCCCAGGACGGGGACCTGCTCGGACCGGCAGGGAGCCAGCCCCCCACCCCCGCCCTGCCCCGAGTTCCGGGGACACCTCCCGGCCCAGGTGTCAGGGCGGAGAGGAGCCGGCGCCCTGGGATACCAGTGTCACGGGCCGGGCCGGGCCGGGAGAGAGCGGGTGCCTGGCACCTCCGAGTGTGCAGCCTCTGGCAGCAGCACCTGCGCCCTTCCGCTCGGAGAGCTTCCTGCTAGGAGGAAACATCTTGGCTGCGTCTCCGGGGCCGCATTCAGGCCTTGAGGGTCACAGCCACCCTGCGGCATGGTCCTCGGGAGCGGTGTGCGCCGACCAGGCGATGTGACAGGAGTCCGGTGCTCGCAGATGGGGGCAGGCCCGGGCGCTCCAGCCTGAGATGCTCCCCGGCTCTTTGTATTTTTATACCGAGACAGGGTCTTGCTAAGTTGCCCAGGTAGGACTTGAACTTATGATCCTCCTGCCTCAGCCTCCCCCGGTGCTGGTATTACACCCCCACTCTCCCAGAGCCACACTGGGCCTTGGCTTCCCTATTTATAAACATCAGTTGGATCCAACTCTCAGAAAAGTAAAACATGACTGGATAATTTTTAACACATATCTTGACTTTGGTTAATATTATTTATATTTATTATGTATTGTATTATTATATTTACATATTTTTATTTTCATATAATTTTTTCCAGACAGTAAAGTGTTAACAATGGTAATCTCTGACATACATTTTTACTCATTGTTTTTGCTTAATTTCTTTTCTAGAATGCAGCACATGTACACTAATAATAAAATCAGTTTTTCATGTATGCTGATTTTTCCATTCATTCAGTGAATAAAATTCCTCTATCTTCTACCTCTTACCTGCCTTGCAGAAGTTTCATTTTTTTAAAGAAGTCTATTTAATGAAATATATAAATCCATAAGAAGAAAGTTAACACACTGACTTTCTATTATTAAGTAAAATGCTTCTCAAAGTTTTCCATGAGTTGCTGGCCCTCAAGTTGGAAAATGCCGAAGTATTTTCACTTGTGACCATAAAAACTGCATGAGTGGGGGCTGGGGATTTAGCTCAGTGGTTTCGCCGCCTGCTGTGCAAGCGCAAGGGCCCGAGTTCGATCTCCGATACCAAAAAAAAAAAAAAAACTGCGTGAGTGGTCAGGCGCGATCCCAGAGGGCACCTCGGTGACGCCCGGCAGGGGGCGGCGAGGCCGGGCCTGCTGGACCCTGGGCTCCAGGCCGGTGTCTCTGCCGGCCGCTGGGGGAGCGAGCTGTCTTCCCACTGCCCGTCCCTTAGACTTAGTTTGCATAGTTCTCTGCTCCACGGTTTGCACACCAGGCGTCACTTATAAAAGCTTGAATTCTGGAATCCCTGAAAACACTTCAGAGAGCTCCTGGCCCTGCTGCTGCCCCACCACCCCCCAGCCAGAAGCCAGGAAGGAGAGGGACGCGCAGGCGCACCCGAGGCCGCTTCCCCCACGCCCTTTCAGGGCGCCTGCTGAGCAGTTCCGTTTGTTCTCTCCAGTTACCACCTATGCCTGTCTTAATCTAACCAAAGTTCCTGCTTCTTAAATTTTCATGCTCCTTCCCTGATACCTGGAGCGCCTTGCGGTCCTGCCCTGCGGGCCACCGTGTCATGGGCAGCTGGGCACTGGACGAAGGGCTTCGGAAGGCCATGCATCATCGCCCAACCGGGCCCACCCCGGACTGCTCACCCTCCTTTTGTGGAAACCTGCGTAGAAATTACTTAAACACTACCCAAAAAATTAAAAACAAGTTTAAATAAAGATCTTTCCGTTATTGCTGCTTTTTTCCAGTATTTTCTCAAAACAATGGTCAAAGTTAAACTTTCTCACACATAATCCGGGAAAGAACCCTTTGAGAAGCAGTTTGTGACTTTACTTGATATTTTGCTTCCTGCTTTGTTTTTTTTTGTTTGTTTGGTTTGGTTTGGTTTGGTTTGGTTTTGGGGTAGGTTGTGAAGGTCGCTTTTTCTACTGAATCACTCACTCCACAGACACTAAAACCCACTATTTGCAAAGCAGTGCAGGTATTGTGTGTTATGAGAAATGCAAGCTGGAAGGCCTGGTCCTCACTAGGACAGAGTTCATAATTCAGTCCAAAAAATCAGAAATAAACATATGAATTTTTTTTTTTTTTTGGTAACGGAGATAAAACTCAGGTTCTTGCACTTGTGAGGCAAGTGATAGAACCACTGAGCTAAATCCCTGGCCCAAGATATGAAAATTTTAGCACAAACCACAAGAAATAGTTTGGTTATAAGTCCCATTCTGTGGTGTGATATGATAAATAAATAAATAAATGTTTAAAATGATAAATAAAGAGATGTTAAAATAAATAGATGTTAAATGATAATACTTGAGCATCAAGTAGTATAGAATTAGTTATTAACAAGGTTGATTTTAGTGGACATTTTTATCCATCTGTGATTATTTCCTATCTCTTCTTAAAGGGAAATAAAACCCATCCCAAGGCTTCTGTGCCTACCTTGAGCCTGGAGAGGATGAAGCACAGCACTCTCTTGCTCCCCCCACTTCCCCTCCACCTGATAGCCACAGCTCCTCCTCGCCTACTTTCTGGTCACTTCCTGCACTTCTCTGGACAAGGGGACAAAGATCAGTGGAAGCCACCGTGGTCATCTCCCCTCTGTCAGCAGCTCGGCCACGTGTGGAGATGGTGCCCCAGACTCAAGGCAGGAAGTGGGGCATCTCCCGGGCTGGGTCCCACCTCCACTCGGAGGAGAGGAAGCTCACACAGCCCACTGAGGGAACTTTGACAGAACAGCTCAGCAGCAGCAGATGACCCCAGCAATCGGGTGCTTCCTTGAAGAACACTTCTTATCTCAGTGCCTCTGAAAGGGAGAGAAGAGCCCAGGGCTCCGAAGAGGTAATTATTTTTGGCACTATAGGTAATTTTTCTTTCAAAATTTCTTTTGCAGCTGCCCCAAGCACCTTGCAGCTGTCCATGGCTACATCAGATGCCCCACAGCAGCTCCAGGAGACAGCTGCTTTGGCTGTGTCAAGATTGGGTATCCCAGATGACTCCACCCCTCTGCAGCCACCCTCAGTCAGGCCAGAAAGAAGCCTCCCCCACCCTCACCCACCCTGACCCACGACTAAACAGAAAGTCTGACCCTGAGCATGTGTGAGCCAGCCTTTTTCTTCCATATGAGCAGCCTCCCCATCCACCCTGAGTGGCCAGTCCAGTTCCCCTTCATGCTCCAGCGTAAGTCCTAATGAAGCCTCTTTTGAAGGCATATTTTTGCCTGTTCATGATTTCTACCTCACATGGAACAGTCAGAGCTAGTACACTAAGAACTGGCAACACCAAGGCTATCTGCACTGGCGGCAGCAGCAGCCAGGCCTGGAAATACAGGGCAGCTAGCAGGTGAGGATGATGGCAAAGAACACAGAACTGGTGAACTCTTCCATCTCTTGCTGCCAGGAGATTTCCTGAGGCCTGCTGGTAGGAAGCTGCTGGAGCCAGCTGCCAGAAGAGTGGCGGAGGGCTGCTAACACTAGAGTTGACTCCTACTGGCACTTAGAGTCCAGAGATGTAAACATTAAAGAAGAGCTGCACTGTGTCAATTCATGATTTCTATCCAAATTTAGCAAAAGAACCCTCAGCCAATTGGTGACCTCTCTGTGTCCCTCTCTAGAAAGTGGCAAGCAAGTGTCAGACCAAAATCTGTTTCCACCTGCAGTTGCACAGGCAGAGCAGCACTGGGTCTTGTTTGCTAGGGCCGGTGGTGGTGAACCTATGGCACTCGTGCCACACAGCAGGTTGTTTGTATCACTGCAAGCTCTAAAAGGTCCGCCATCACTGCCCTAGGCTGTCCAAAGACAAAGGCTTTGAAAACTGAGTGAGCTTGTGGCTCTGTAGTAGGAGTTGCTACTTGCCCTCCTTAGAAACACTGACCTTCTTCTCCTACTATTTTTTTTTTTTGGTACTGGGAATCGAACTTGGGTCCTTGTGCTTGAGAGGCAGACTAAATCCCCAGTCCTCTTCTCCTACTATTAAAAATCAAAGTCTAGGGCTAGGGATTTAGCTCAGTGTTTCCTCCACCTGCCTCGCAAGCACAAGTACCCAAGTTCAATCCCCAGTACCAAAAAAAAAAAAAAAAAAAAAAAAATCAAAGTCTAGATGGCTGTTTCTGTACTAATGCTACCAAGAACTATTGTTCTCACTTGGACTAGAGAGGCAGAGTGCAAATTTTGTTTCTGGTCTCTGAGTGAGCTCAGAACTGTTTGTGTTCAAACAGCTGCATAAATGGGGGCAGAGTATGAATGACAAAATAGAACACACCTGGCTTAAAGGTCGGTGTCCCCGCTCCTTATTGCCTACTTGTTGATCTTCTCAATTATATTATCTGTTGAGGACTAACAATAATAAGACTCTTTATACCAATGCCCAGTTGTGCTGGCCATTTTCTGACTCTTTGACTTACTTGATGTATTCAAACAAAAATACAGAAATTATTCCTCCTTTTGTATATACTACCTGAACTCGACAAATTTGATATTTTCTAGTGCTTTTCAACCCCAAAGGACCCAGTCTTGATTTTCTACCACCATCCCTGACTTGAGTTTGCCAGGAGGGAGACAAAGAAGAGACCCTTTCACTTCAGAACCTACTGAGCCATGCAGTTCTGCTACCCGTTACTGTGCCAACAACAGCTGGAGACAGGTATAGGAGAAAGGATGCACCTCAAGACCACAATGTTAAGGCAGTGAATCAGACACACAAGCATAGTTTCTCTTATATGAGAAACCCAAAGTATAAACAAAGAGCAAAATAAAGAACAGATAATAAGAAATAGGGAGATCTTTTTCAAATGAGAAGGGGAATAGGAAATGGAGGGAGGGGAAAGGAAAAGCCATTTTTAAAAACAATTTAAGAAAAATGGAAATAGAGCTTTTTCAAATGAGAAGAACAAGATTTGGAGGGAGCAGGGAGGGATGGGAGGGAAAGGAGTCAAAAACAGTTAAAATGTGTTATGTACATGTGCCAATGCCCACGATAAATGCAATCATTACGTACTGCAAACACAGACTACTTTTAAAAGGCAGGCAAGGAAATACCGCCAGCTAGACTGTGTCTTCAGTCCGTGTCTACTGGCCCCGCCTGTCACTTGCTCTTTCACTTCACTTTGGATCAGTGGCATTAGGGTCTCACTCCCCTCACCTGGGAGCTTTCTTTCTCACCCTATCAATCTTTCTGGACCACAGTCATAACCTCTCAAGTTGAGAGGGACACTGGACACCATCAAGGCCAGCTGTGTCATTTCTTAAATAGCTCAGATTACGAAAATGACTCACCCCCATGAACACAGCTTCCTGCTCAGGGCCTGCGGTCACCACAACCCAGGTCTCTGGGTCATGTCCTAATTCCCTTTCTCCCTGCCACCTTCATATGATGGCTGAAGAAAATCACTAAAGAAAAATGCATGTGACTCAACAGTACGCTTTTGAAATTATTTAAATTTTTTACATTTCTTACTATGCATGATAAAAATTAAGCATATATTAAATATGATTATGCACTCTAAGAGATGATTTTGTTAATAACCAAACTATAAATATGAACAATTAAAAAGTACACTACATATTTATATTATATAGGTTTCCCTCTTTTAATCCAGAGAATGAGCCTCTAGTAATTTATTAAAGAAATTTTAATTTCTGATACCATGAGATGATCAGATATTATAAATTACAGGAAAGGGAAAGCTACAAAGAGAAAATTCATTTTGTAAATAATGGTCTTCTCTTTTTGAAAGAATGAAAGACTTGGAAGAAAAATGAAGGGAGAAAATGCTTCCTCACTTGAAGGTCCGACTCAACCTCGGGAAGATTTCAATGTATCAGCGGCCAGGGCTGGCTTGTAGCTCAGTGGTTAGAGTGTGTGCCCAGCATGTGTACAGCTCTGGGTTCAAATTTATTTATTAAAATGTTAGTGACAAATTCCAGAAATCTAAACTTATTGTCAATTCAAACAAAAATACAGAAATATTCCCACTTCTGTGTATTTTTAGAATATGACATTAAGAATGAAATCATTAAAAGTTAGGCCCCCACGAAGTGTTAATAATTCACAGTCAGGATGACGTCCACGCTGCTACCTGACAGAAATCCATCATTAACTAAGGCTTCATCAAGAAATTACTCCTTTTACCTAAAGAAATACAATTTCAAATACGTTCTCCAATTGCTACAGCAGGCCAAGATAGAGTGCTTGAAGCAGGTTTAAGGGAGCCAGGAAAGGTAAAACATTCTTTGTGTAACTACTGGAGTTGTTTTACAGAGAATGCTGTAAAAGAAAAGTTTCTCAGGAATGCCATCAATAAAAATTCAATACTGTTTGTTTTGTTTGTTTGTTTGTTTTTGAATGATCATGGAGTGAAGTCCAGCAGCATATCAGAGCCTCTCCAGGACCTGTAATCGAGACCCCTGGAAAACAACTTGGGGAAGAGGAAAGGAAGAAGAGCTCGGGGAATCAATAAAGAGCCAAGAGGAAAACTAGAAGTCACTGAGAGACTATGGAAAAGAATGAAGAAAAAAGAGCAAAGCATTTCTGGAAGTTAGCATCACCCCAGTAGCAAAACTGGGCAAGGACTTAACAAAAAAGAAAATTACAGGCCAACCGCCTTAATGAACATAGATGCAAAAACCCTCACCAAGATGCTATACACAGAATGCAACACATTATTTAAAATATCACACATCATGACCAAGTTGGTCTCATCACAGGGATCCAAGGATGGCTCAATATAGAGATCAATACGTGTGGCACATCATAGGGACAGAAATAAGGACAAAAATTACATGATCATCTCAATAGATGCAGAAAAAGCCTTGGTTAACAAACAACATCCATTCATGATTTTTAAAATATCACTGACCAAAAAAATGATATAGAAGGACCTTACTCCAAACTGATAAAAGTCATTTATGACAAAGCCACTACCACCATCATATTAAATGGGGGAAAACTGAAAGCTTTTCTTCTAAAATCAGGAACAAGACAAGTATGTCCGCTCTCACCAGGCCTATTCAGATACTGCTCAAAAGGTTAGCCAGAGCGACTAGGCAAGAGAAAGAAATAGAAGGGGTATGTATAGGAAAGGAAGAAGCCAAACCATCCTCATTCACAGAAGGCCCAAAAAGCTCCACCAAAGACTCCTAGAGCTAGGAAATAAATTCAGCAAAGTAACAGGATGCAAAATCAATATACAAAAATCAGTAGAATTCCTGTACACCAACAATAAACCCACCAAGAGAGAAATCGAGAAAGCAATCCTATTCTCAATAGTTTCCCAAAAATCAAATATCTAGGAATTAACCTAACCCAAGAAATGAAAGACCTTCAGGACAAAAGCTATAGTACTCTGACAGAGAGTGAAGAGGACATCAGAAAATGGAAAGACATTCCCTGTTCCTGGATAGGCAGAGCTAATACTGTCCAGATAGCCAGATTACCAAAACTGAAACACGTATTTAATGCAATCTCAATCAAAACAACAACAGCATTCTTCACGGAACTAAACAAAAAAGATCCCAAAATTCATATGGAACCAGAACCAATCCTGGATAACAAAAGCAGAATAGGAAGCATCCCAATCCCAGATTTCAAGTCATATCACAAAACTACAGTGACAAAAGCAGCACAGCACTGGCACAAAAATGATGTATTGATCAAAGGAACAGAATTTAGGATGCAGAAACAGCCCCGGGCACATTTAGCTCTCTGATGTAAAGCTACAAGCTAGTTAAAAGATCGCCTCTTTAACAAATGTGCTAAGGAAACTAGTTATCCACGTGCAGAAGAATGAATATGGAGCCATATCTCTCACCCTGCACTAAAATCAAATCACGATGGATTAAAGAGTTATATATAAAAATAGAAACACTGAGTCTGTTGGAAGAAAAAATGGTAAAATTCTTCAATACGTAGACAATTCTTGAATACAGACAAAGACATTCTGAATAGAGCCTCAACTGCACAAGAATTAACACCACCAACAAATAGGACTATATCAGAATATCACATTGAAAAGCTTCTGTACAGCAAAGGAAACAACTAACGGACTGAAGAGACAATCTACAGAATGGGAAAAAGGTTTTGCCAGCTATTCTTAGACAAAGGACTACGCTACAAAGAAGACCTGAAAAATAAGACCTGCCAAAATAAAAAGACCCAACCAAAAATGGCCATTGAAATGAATAGACTTCACAGGAAACACACAAATGGGCAATAGTGCATTAAAAAGTGCTCGCCATCGTTGGCCGTCAGAGAAATCCCAACTAAAACAACACTGAGAAGGCATCTTACTCAAGAAAGAATGGCTGCCACCATGAACTCAAAAAGCAACAAATGTTGTTGTGAGCCTGCGGGGGAAAAGGAACCCTTCTCCATTGTAGGAGACAATATAAACTCCTATAACCACTATGGAGATCACTATGGAGATTCCTCAGAAAACTGAAGCTAGAGATTCCATTGCCCCAGTTTTACCGCGTCTAGGTGTCTACCCAAAAGAGTCAAAGACGTTATATTACAGTTATCCCAACCCATGTTTATAGCACCACAATTCAGAATAGCCAAACCTTGGAAGCAGCCTACGTGCCCATCAATAGATGAATTAATAAGGAAAATTTGAGCTATATATAAAATTTATATATTAATTACTCAGCCATAAAGGAGGATACATTTGAATAATTTGTAGAGAAATGGATGCACTTGGAGACCATAATGTTAAATAAATTAAATCAGACACAAAAGGCTAAATATATCATAGTTCCTTTTATATAGGAAGTCCAAGGTATAAATAATTTAGAAGCAAAATAAAAGATAGGTTTAGGAAATGAGGAAATAGACTTTGTGGAGATGGGAGGGGATCTGGGGATGAGGATGATGGGAGGGAGGGGAGGAGAAATGGAAAGGATCGAGACGTGCAAGGTATGTGTGCCAATTCCCCCATGAAGGTATTTATTACGTATCTCAAACAAATACTAACTTTTTAAAAGGAAAGAAAAAAACCTCAATACTTAGTGATCTGAGAACCATACAAAGAGATTAGTATTAAGCAAAAAAAAAAAAAAAGCATCAGTAGAAGTCAAACAACACACATACAAAAAAAGAAATCAGGTTGGACAGAAAAATGGACCAGTATTTAAACTATTTACAATTTATTATTTGCACCAATACTTTAAGGAAGAGGAACTTCACCCACACATAGATGTGCATATACGTGTGTGTGTGTGTGTGTGTGTGTGTGTGTGTGTGTAACTCAAAGATTACATCAGGGGTTGCTTCTGAAGCACAGGAAGTAAGACTGAATATCCTTTTTCTTTTGTTCTCTCTGTGTTAGCTACCTCTAGAAAGAAATTATTTTAAACTGTATCAATAGGATATCTGAAAGGATTCATACCAACATGTTAATAGTGACTTATTCTGAACACTAGTTGTTTTTCTCTGCTCTTTTGTACTTTCATGTTTTTAAATTTTTCCTTTTTTCCATTAAGTTTATTGGTACATTTTAGGTATACACTGTGATCACATTCATCATTGGGAATTTATGACTGTTAACCTTATGATCACAAAAATAGGTACTTTAAAATTTCTATAACAACACAGAAAACATAATGAGTAATGAATAAATCAAAGTACATAAAATTAGTAGTATCAATATTCCCATGCATACTACTATTATTTGCTCTCTATAATTCTACCAAGTCAGCAATATAGACAACTGTGGTCTTCATTCAGTAGTTCTCAACTAACAGCTGGTGCTTTCTCTGTAATTCTATGTTTCAGAGGTCGCGCCAGGATTGTTCCAGACACTTGAAACAAGCAGTCCCAACTCCTGGATATGCGGGTGTCCAGGAAGTGCAGAACTGCATAATCAGCACTCTTAACATCAATACAACTAATTTCTACAAAATACCTACCAAGACTGAACCTATGTACGTGGGTGCAGCTAATAGAAGAATAATAGATAAATCAGAAGTTCATACACAAAGTATCTTTAAACTTTTATATTTCTATGATGTTTAGATTAATAGGAGACAGGAGAAAGTTTTAAATTATTTTCATTTGAAAATGTGCAAAAAGTACTTGAAATAATACTCAACATCATTAGTCATTAGGAAAGGAAAGTTAAAATCATGAGATACTAGTTTATACCCACTAGGATGCTACAATTGGTAACAGACAATAACATGCTGAGTTATGATAAAATTGAAACCTTCATACACTGCTGATAAGAATGTGAAGTCACGCAACAGCTATGGAAAACATTTGGTGGTTCCTCAAAGAGTTAAACAGAATTTCTGTATGACCCAGCAGTTGCACTTTGCCATATGAAAACACATGTCTACACAAAAAGTTGTGCAGGAACAGTCATAGCAGTATCATTCATGACCAGGCTAAAGTGGAAACAACGCTGAAGTCCATCAAGCTGATGAGTGGCCAAACAAAAAGAAGACTGGCTACATAATGGCTATTATTCAGCCAAAAAGAGGAACAAAGTACTGACACATGCTACAACATGGGTGAGCTGTGAGATATCAGGCTAACCAAAAGACATCAGACACAGAAAGTAACATTCCCTTTGACCTCATTTACAAGTGTACAAAGTGTCAGATTCACACAGTAGAGGGGTTCCAGGGACAGAGGCAAGAACAGAATGAAAATAACCCCTAACAGGTCTGATTTCTTTTAGGCAGGATGATGATATGCTAAATAGCAGCTAGATTGTATAATTTGAATTCTTTTTTTTTTTGGTACCAAGGATCGAACTCGGTTCCTTGAGCTTGTGCTTGTGCAGCAGTCGGTGAAACCACTGAGCTAAATCCCCAGAGCTAGATTGTATAATTTGAAGGCATTAATTTTATAGTATGTGAATTGTATTTCAGTGATTTTTTTAAAATGTCTTAATGATTTGCATGTCTAAAGTCAGTGTATCACTGGCCAGGGATTTAGCTCAGCAGCACAGAGCCTGCCTGGCAAGCATGAGGTCCTGAGTTTGATCCCTGGTACCTAAATAAATAACAAATAAAGTTGGGGTATTAAACTGGTCACATTAATTGAGCCATGGGCACAAGGATCACGTGGGCTATTCCTCGAGAGACCATGGCCTAATTACTGCTTATTAAACAGCATAAAAAACTAATATGCTGTCTTGACCACACTGAAGTCTGCTCAAGGAGATGCTTTTACTTACACTTTATTTTGGAATCTGTCACCGAAGGAGAGGTGGCAGGACACAGACATTTTTAAAAATGCTTTTTTCACAGACTTTCATGATAGTAGCATAGTGAGCCTGGCTGTTTTTGGACTTTTTATCATTGAACTTCTTCACAGTTCAATGAATATTTACTGTATTCAGTCGTTCTGAACACCAAATCAGACTCATTACACTAAGTGTCTGAGTTGACAAGAATGACTATCTCACCGCTAATACCCTGTAATACATCTCCCAGAGTGTGCCCACAAATCCCGCAATCCCTATACATTATTAGCTGCTGTAGCTCACACATTATTATGGCTACTCTTAATAGGAGAGCTATTTTTTAATGTTGAGCGTACACCGTACTTATTAAATTGTTAATTACTTAAGTATCCTATGGACAGACCCCAATGAAAAGATCTAAGTTCTATGGGGTTTTCTTCTAAATGATTTGGTTATTTGTTAGTCTAATGGCAAGAGGACAAGAAGATCACGGAATAACCATGCTCAACCCCTCATTTCTTGCTTCCTTCTCTACATTCATGGGCCACTCGTAATTTTAAGTAAAGTGTTGTTTCAATGATTGATTTAGCATTTCAGTAGGAAATGCTGTGCCAGTGAAGTCGACTCTATAACATGCACTCAACTGCTGCTGCATAACCATTCGCCCAGGCCCTGGAGGGGAAAAGGCCTTTATGGCCAGAGGCGTCGGGCCCTGGCCCGGTGCTCTCGCGAGATTTCTGGCGCCGCCAGCTTCCAGGGCGCGGCCTCGCGGGCTCACAGGGAGGCTGGTGGGCCCCTGTGGAGAACACCTTGGAGTACGATGGACTTGTATAACCCCAAGTGTGCTGTGACTTTAAGAGTGCTGTAACCTAAGTACAACACAATCGTAAGAGTGATGTGTAACCCTCAGACACGAAAGGAATGACAGCAGAGCCCTAAGTGGCAGGGAACTGATGAGGGTGCAGGCCGAACTGGACGGGGCGCACCCCGACTTGGGCAGAGTGGGCCCCAAGCTGGACAGCGTGGTAAGTCTGAACCAAGACCACGAACGCCCAGCTAGAACAGCAGAAAAGGAGCCGAAGACCCCCAGCAAGTCGACGATGCGTCCACCGACCAGTCGGCCAGTCGGTCTGCTGATCTGACCACCGACCGGGACGTCTGCGCCCCGACCCCGCCGGGAGGAGCAGCGCCGCCGGCCAGGACCGGACGAGACCCGAGGACGAGGCCGGCGGAGAGGCGGACGCCTAGCGCCGACTCCACGGCCCTCGTCTACGGACCGGACCGGACCTCGGACCCTGCGGGAGGAAACGTCGCGCTCCCACAAGGACTTGCGCAGCGCAGGGACAGGGACGTGGCGGTCGGCAGACTTTTACAGTGCGGTGACCGTACTGAAGCGAAGGAGGGTGACGTAAGGTAAGCGTGTGAACTGCCGTCCGAGTGCCAGTGCGAGTCCTCTTTACCCGCGGACCTGCTCGCGACAGCCCCCGAGCGCCGCCCGGAGCTGCTGCTTCCCCGGCTCCCCCGCGTGCGCGGCAGCCCGCAGGGGCTCCGAGGGGGCCCGGAGGGGCCCCGCCCCACTGCCCGCGTCCGCAGAGGGCAGAGCGGTCGTCGGCCGGCCTGAGCCGCCTTCCGGCCTCACCTCCTCCGGCCGCTCTGGACATCCGCGCCCCAGTCGGGGGCCTGGGAGAGAAGAGGCGTCCTGCGTGGGGCCCTGGGCCTGGGCCGGGAGCGAGAAGGGAGCGTGCGCTCGGTTCCGTGGCTCAGATGTGGGGATTTCTTTCTTTCAGCCTCGGAGCAGAAGATGGCTGATTCTTACTGCTCCACTCTAATTAAGGACGTAGGAGTACACTTCCCTCAGGCCCCAGATAACAACTGTTACCCTTACCGGAAGTGAAGATAATGCCAATCAAGAATTAATAATAGCAACGACACTAGACGGTTTAAATCAAGTCAGTGGGGCCTTGCACTAAAAAACTGTTAGCTGTGATCCGACTATAAACAAAAACTAAAATTAGCCTCAAGCACAAAGGACCCTTAAGGACGAATTAATGATGTCAGTTCACTCTTCAGCAAACCCCCTTCAGAAATGGTGGAGGAAGTTATGACACGGCCGGGGGTTTGGCTCAGTGGCACCGCGCCTGCCTCAAAGGCACGAGGTCCCGAGTTCCCGGTACTGGAAGAAAAAGAACGAAAGAAGTTATGATTTACCTTGAATTCACTCTAAAATGATATTTCTAAAAGCTGCACCTAAGACTTGAAAGATAATCATGAAAGACAAAACGCATCTCCCTAATCTTTGGAGGTCGAAGTCTAACATTTTAGGGATGAGAAGACTTAGGGCTCTTTGCCTACTAAATAACCCTAAATTAAATCCCTAAGCCCAAATCTGGTTTGTTGGGACATTGTGTCCCAGGCATGTTGGGGTATTGGAAGATAGATTTGAAATGGAAGACAGAGATGAGGGGCAAAAGGGTAAGTGAAAGACTTGGGAATTAAGAGAGCTAAGAACAAAGGAAACGCAGGGAAGACGAGTAGCGGGGTTGGGGTAGGAGGGAGAAGGATCATCTTAAAACAAATACAGTAACGAATGCATTTCCTTGAAAAAGAAAAGACCCAGGGAGTTTGTTGTTTTCCTTTGTTGCCTGCAGGTGGCAGCTCCTGCTAAATACAAGTACCTGATGTGCTGGCCAGGTTCCCTTTGTCACCCCGCCTCCTCTCCGACAATCCTGAGAAAGTGAAAAGAGGAAGAACCAAAGTTATATTTCACATTTCATCGCAGAATTAGAATAAGAATTTTTAGAAATAGCTTTAATCCCAAGAAAAATGGAAAACAAATAACTTCTGAGTATGTAATAGAAACAAAATAACAAACTCATCTTTATTTCTTCAGTGTGGCAGATCTCAATTACTTCTTGAGGTTCTGTATTCATTTAGTCTTGTTATTTTTGTAAGTTTTGAGTTGTCTGAACTCATTGGCTAGACTGTAAAAAATTGGGTGAACTGGACATAATGTTATATCAAATATATAAAAACAGTGATGCTTACACAAAGATCATTTTACATCGTTTAAAAGATAATGTATCTCCAAATAAGCATCAGGAGGGTGTATTTGAAGGACATATATTACATGCATTAATTCTCTTGTCTATGGAAGATAAGTAAAGAGATTAAGAATAGAAGATTAAAGAGAAAAATAGTAAAGTAGACTTAGAGGTATTACAAGTATTTCATGATTTCAGTTGATTTTGTAAATAGTATGTTTATTTCAATTTTGAACTGCTTACTGTTAGTATAAATAGAAATATGGTTTATTTTGTACAGTGATCTTTTGTACTTAAATTTTGTATATTTACTTAGTAGATATATTGGTGGATTTATTAAGATTTTCTATGTAACTGATCGTGTCATTTTTTTAAAAAGATAAGGAATGCGTGGCTATTTGAATACCTATTTTTTTTAACTGTATATCCTTTTCTTGGTACATTTTAGGTACACAATATAATGACATTCATCACTGGAAATTTGCACCTTCACATAATCTCTCTTGGTTCTTATTTTTTCCCCCTTCCCTGCTCTCCCTTCAACCCCTCCATCCCTCCCTATTTACAAAGACTTTGTTTCCTTTTTTCATTTTCTCATATTAATTCCATTCCCTTCTTTCCTTTCCCCTACCCCTCCCACTTCCTCTTCCCCTTTGCCCCTTTTCATCCTATTTCACATTATCTATTATACCTTTTAGTCCTTATTTATACTTTCAGTTTCTCACATTAGAGAAACTGTTCAGTATTTACACATGTGTGTCCTATTTATTTCACTTAAGAGTATCGCCTCAATGTGCATCCATTTAGCAGTAAATGTCTCTAATTTCTCATTTTTTATTGCATACCTATTATTTCTTTTTCTTGCCTTATTTCCCTAAGAGCTTCCAGATTAATAGAAGTGTTGATCAGGGACACCTTACCTAGCTCTTGATCTTAGCAGGAAAGTAATCACTCTTTAGGAACTGAGTATGACAGATAAAGGTATTTTAGAGACTTGCTTTATCAGGTTGAAAAAGTTCATCTCAATTCCTAGCTTGCTAAAATTTTTTATCATGCATGTGTGCTAAGATTCGTCAAATGCTTTTTTTCTTTATCTATTGAATCACACAATTTTTCCTTTTTACTAATATGGTAAATATTTTCTCCATGTTACTTTTCTCTACATTTTCCAGATTGTTTTTTCCTTTCTACTGGTGGCAAATTATACTGATTATTAACACAAACCAAATTTACATTCCTGTGATAATCTAACTTGGCTAATGTATTATCCTTTATTCATATTATTAGATTTGATAAGCTAATATTTTGCTGAGGACATTTATATCTATGCTTATGCGCCTTTTTATTCCTTCAAAGTCTTTGATCTATGAATCAAAATTATTCAGGTCTCACTTTTGTCCACAGGTCTCATTGCACATTTCCAATCACTTTCTGGCCGTTTTCATGTTGCTTTCCATTTGCCCCACAAAACCAAGATGTCTGAAACAGAAAGCATACAATTTGTGACATCCCAGATCCCATCTTATATCACAACAGAATGCACAGGCTAAAAAGTTACCACAGGAAACAGCATTGTGTAGAAAACATTACAGTATATTTCAAGTCACTAAAATAATCTATGTACCTCAAACTCTATAAAGTTGTCTATTTTTACAGGGTATTCTTTCCCCATGTCATTGAACAAACAAAAACTACCAACACAAAAACTACTAAGCTTCCTCTCCCTCCCTCTTTCTCTGTTTTTCTCTTTCTCTCCCTTTCTCCCTCCCATTTTGCAAAATGGCTAAAGAATCATCACAGAATATAATAATTGCCCACTATAAGTTGAACATATGATATTGTTATTCCTCAAAACATGAGCTCTTCAGAAATGGGGAGAGGTTAAATAAAATAAGCTTATTTTTAAAATGTTACTGATAATATTCTGTGTTCACCTAATTCCACAGAAAGACCATAACTACTTCTTAATTTCATCAGAGAGTAAAATATAAAGATAATTTTGGAAATGTTTTATTATTGTCTACAATGGTGAATTGCCACATAAGTGAAGAATAATGATCGATATGGGTATAAAACGAGAACCATCAGGTGTGGTGGTGTACGCCTGTAATTCGAGCACTCTTGGGAGGCTGACGCAGGAAGATCACCAAGTTCAAGCCCACCCTGGGCAGCTTAGTAATTCAGGGAGACTCTGTCTCAAAAAACAATTTTAAAAAAAAATACTGAGGATGTAGCTCAGTGCAAAGGTCCTGGCTTCAATCCCTAGTACCAGAGGGGGAAAAAGAGCAATGATCTATCGTATTAATCCACTTTATCCATAGCAGAAAGTATGTTCAAGCTTCCAGTTGAACTTATTTTGTTTTTACAGTAATGACCTGTTTTGTGCTTTTTGTTTGTTTCTTTCTTTTTCTTTTCTTCTTTTTATGGTCCTGGCCACTGAACCCAGCCAAGGCCTTGTGCCTGCTAGGCAAGCACTCAGCCAGGGCCAAAGCTGTCCTCGTTTACGGACCACTGTCCAGTGCCTCCCTCTGCACGCTCGTTCTTCGTGCATATCGAGCCAATCTCTGCCTATCAAGTGGCCTCTGGCATGGGGAAGAACGGTGCTCGAAGGCCTGTTCCTGGATGCCAGCACAGGGATCTCTCCTCTGAAACCAGACCAGACCTCTCGCCGGAAGTGAATGGCGCACTTGCGATACAGCTCCCCCCTGAGGCTGAACAGCAGCATCTCCTGCCACACCTCACAGCTCCAGGTGGAGGAGCCTGCATTTGGCGTCACCTGATGCTCACTGAGGTCTAGAATTTGATTCTTCATTCAAACTGTAAATATGTTTGGTTGTGCCGAAATACTTAAATAAGTGTTGGATACAAATATTGTTTGTGAAATGTAAATTTTTATATATACATTTTTTTAAAATGTATCACGAGTAGCTGGATATAAGGTCAACACTCAAAAAATAATAGCCTTCTTATACACAAATAGCAGACTCACTGAGAGAGAAATTCAGGAAACAATTCCTTTTACAATAGCATCCAAAAAAATGAGATATCTAGGAATCGACCTCACAAAGGAAACAAAAGACCTCTACACTGAAAACTACAGCACTCTGAAAAAACAGATCGAAGATGATATAAGAAAATCGAAAGACATCCCTTGTTCCTGGGTAAGAAGAACCAATATGGTGAAAATGGCCATACTTTCAAAATTACTATATAGATTTAATGCAATGCCAATTGAAATTCCAACAATATACTTCACAGAACTAGAGAAAACAATCCAAAATTCTTTTGCAACCAGAAAAGACCTAGAATAGCAAAAGGAATTGTAGGCAACAGAGACATGGCTGGGGGTATCACAATCCCCAACTTGAAACTATACTACAAAGCTACTGTGATAAAAAAAAAAAAAAAAACAGCATGGTACTGGCAAAGAAACAGACCCAAGGATCAGTGGAATAGATTAGAAGATGCAGAAACAACTTCAGACATACTCAACCACCTCATCTTTGACAAAGGAGCCAACCACCCTCATTGGAGGAAAGATAGCCTATTTAATAAATGGTGTTGGAAAAACTGGATTTCAACCTGCCAAAGATTAAAACTAGACCCATACCTATCACCATGCACTAAACTAAGATTGAAGTGGATTAAAGATCTAAATATTAAGACAGAAACACTAAACTTGCTGGAAGATTAGTTAGGTAGAACTCTTGAAGACATTGGCATAGGAAAAGACTTTATGAACAAAATCTCAGTAGCACAGGAACTAGCAGAAAGAATCAACAACTGGGATCTCATCTTATTAAAAAGCTTCTGCACTGCAAGAGAAACCACCAACAGAGCTAAGAGACAACCTACAATGTGGGCAGAAAATTTTAGCAGCTGTACCTCACACAAAGGTCTACTATCTAGAATGTGTAAAGAATTGAAAAAAATCAGACCCCCCCCCAAATTCAAAGACCCAATTCAAAAATGGGCATCTGAAATGAACAGATATTTCTCAGACAAAGAAGTAAAAGCAGCAAATAAATATATGAAAAAATGGTCAATATTACTGGTCATTCGAGAGATGCAGATGAAAACAAACCTGAGATTCCACCTCACCCCAGAAAGAATGGCTGCTATCAAGAAATCAACCTATAACAAACGCTGGTGGGGGTGTGGGGGAAAGGAACACTTCTCCATTGCTAGTGGGAGTGCAGACTGGTGCAACCACTGTGGAAGTCAGTATGGAGATACCTCAGAGAACTAGGGCCAGAGGTCCTATTTGACCCAGCTATTCCCCTGCTGGGTATCTTCCCCAACGAATTAAAAGAATCATACCACAGTGATACATATGCACCCATGTTCATAGCGGCACAGTTTGTAACAGCTAAAATTTGGAAACAGCCCAAGTGTCCATCAACTGGAAACTAGATAAAGAAGATGTGGTTTTTTTATAAAATGGAGTACTACTCATCCATAAAGAACAAGAAACTAGAGACATTCATAGCTAAATGGATGCATATTGAGGCCATCTTCTTAAGTGAAATAAATAGGACACACGTGTAAATACCAAATAGTTTCTCTAGCGTGAGAAACTGAAAGTGTAAATAAGGATTAAAATGATTAAAACAAATAATTGATAATTTGAAATATTAAAAGGTCCAACGGTGTGGGGGCGGGGGGAGGGGAAGGAGAAAGGAAAGAAGAGAAAGGAAAAATTATGAGAAAAGAAAAAAAAATGGAAATGAAATCTATGTAAATAGGGAAGGGTGGAGGGGGTGAAGGGCGCACAGGTAATGGGGAAAAAATAAGAACCAAGATACATCATGTACAGGTACAAGCACCCAATGATAAATGTAAACATATTGTATACCTAAAATGTACAAATAAATGAATTTTTTAAAAAATGTATCAGTTTGTACAAGGAGCAAAACATTATTTCAATACAGCTACTACCATTTTGTCTTCCATTGTGGACCTTACAGGAGGGTGACTACAGGTGACAACTAGCAGCGTATGTACATAGTGGTAAAGTTTTTTTGTACAGAGCCAGACAGGAATTATTTTAGGATTTGCAAGCCATGCAGCCTCTGACGCAGCTTCTCCGCCCGCTGTTGCAGGATGGAAGCAGCCAGTCTGCAGCGAAGGACCATTGCTCCACTCCAATAAAACCATCTGTGAGCACTGAGATTTAAGTTCTATTTCATTTGAATGGGCTGGGAAACACCCTTTTCCCCCCAGGATTTAAAAATGCAAAACCCAGTCTTAGCTTATGAGCGGAGGGTGGATAAGTGTGGGCCATGGTTGCAGCTGTTTGAAAGCTGGTCTCTTGCTGTGGCCTCTGCCCTGAGCTCTGCAGCCATGTCTTCAGCTTTGTCCTACTCATACTATATGAACTCCCCACTGCATCTCAGACCAAAGCCATTTACATCCTAACTCAGAACATACGTCGCACCCAGACCATCTGTCTGCTTGTCTCAAATCCACTATTTCTGTTCATGGTGCACCCACTCCCAGTCTTCAGATCTGAAATTCAGAACTCACTGTGGACTGAGCCAGTACCCTGTGACAAGTTCTGTGCCATTTCCACTTTGTCTTCGCTTGCAGGCCCACGCTCAGCATCTGAGTTTTGCCCTTCATTCTCCAGTCTACAGCGCTGCTATGGTCCTCTAATCAGTTTCCCTTCCCCAAGTACCCAGCACAGCTGCTATCTAATCCCACTGCCATTCTGGTTCTGCTGCCAGACTAAGCTCTCCAAAATGCTGCTCTCATTATGTCACTATATTATTTTCAAACTGGGTAACTCTGTTGCTTACCAAACATACTATAAACCTCCAACGGGCATTTGAAGGCATCCAAAACATCTCTAACAACAAGAACAATATTTTTAGAGACTGTGAGAGCCACGGAAATAAGGCTACACAAAACTTTGATAGGCTTTCTGGTGGTGATATTTCTGCACACTATGTCAAGGCTTTTCAAGTTGTCCACTTTAAACATAAGCAGCTTATTGTATGTTAATTATACCTCAATAAAATATGTATAAATTTGATGCTTTCCACCCTTATTTTAATTAAAATAATAAAATGAACTCCTATGTGGTCGATATCTAGGTTTAGAAAAAAATTACAAAAATAAATGTAAAGCTCTGTGATAGTACTATGAAGGAAATGTGGGAAACAGTCTAGTATGAATAGTCTTGAGTGACTTAGGGAAGTTAGAGAAGCCTTCCCTGAAAAAGTAGTGCCTAATCTGAAACCAATAACTGACTAATAATATTTTTAAATCAACACATATAGTATGGCTATACACCAGGTAATATTTTACAGGTAGTATTAGTCACTTTTTAATGGCTGGGACAAAATTCCTAACACCTGCAACTTAAAGGAAGTGAAATTCATTTTGGATCTCAGTTTCAGAGTGTTCAGTTCATGGTTGGTTAGCTCCAAGGCAGAAACAGCACAGTAGCTAGGTTTGGTAGAGCAAAAAATGCTCAACCAATGGCAGCGAGGAAGCAGAGAAAAAGAGGAGGAGCTGGGGATAAGAATTTAGCCTTCCAGGTCACACCTGCAGTAACTCATCTTTACTCAGCAGGACCCATCCCCTCAAAGCACATTTAACTATGAACTCATCAGTGGATTAATCCCCTGATGAGTAAAGCACTCCCGTGATCCAGTGACCTTCCAAAAGCCCCACCTCAGAACACATGAGACTTGGGGGGTGCACATTTTAGATCTAAACCAGAACAAATGTATTAACCCATTTCATGCTCAAAACACTACTTAAGGCGGGTTCTTCAATTATCCACATTAATGGTACCATTACTAAAGAAATGGGACACTGGCATGGAGATTATCTACATATTCAGTTGCAAATAAAGAAATTGGTTTTAGCTATCTGTTTAAATTTCCCTGAAGGTAGAACCTGAGATAAGGACTTACGTAAATTTATTTGGGAGTTGATACCATAAAGCTGGGTTGATGGAGGGTGCAGAATGTCATGAAGAAGGTGGAAAAGTCTATTTTAAAGTCAGTGATCAAGGATGGGCATGTATCTCAGTGCAAAACATGTGCTAAATTTGAATGAGATGCTGGCCTCAATCCCAATCTCAATTTCCAGTGCTGCAAAACTAAATTTAAAAATCAAGAATAAAATGTGTTATCACATCTCCACTGTGGATGATGGCTGCACCAGGACCTCCTGAGGAGTTTCTGGAATAATCCACCCAGAATTATCTGCCAGAAATTCAGAAGGAAGAAGTATTATTTGTCTGCTGCCTTCTCCCAAAGGATGAGCATTACCCCCCAAAGCAGTAACTGCACACTTTTGAGCTGTGTTGTAGGTGAGCAAATAGGTTCATGAACCACCAGAAAAGACCTTGGAAAGAGTGTTATTTTTCCCAGCACCCGGAAGGAAGCTCCCCCACTGCCATTCCACGCTCCTAGGGCAGAGAAGCTGAGCCAGTCCCAGCACCTGGAAGGAAGCTCCCCCACCGCCATTCTGTGCTCCTAGGGCAGAGAAGCTGAGCCAGTCCCAGCACCTGGAAGGAAGCTCCCCCACCGCCATTCTGTGCTCCTAGGGCAGAGAAGCTGAGGCAGTCCCAGCATCTGGAAGGAAGCTCCCCCCACCACCATTCCACGCTCCTAGGGCAGAGAAGGTGAGCCAGTCCCAGAACCCAGAAGGAAGCTCCCCTGCCACCGTTCCACGCTCCTTGGGCAGAGAAGGTGAGCTGCATGGGTGCCAGAAGCACTCCTCCCCCTCCCCCCGTGGAAGTGAGAAGACACATAAATAAGCCTCAAAAACAGACTTCCAGATCACCTACAACAACCCCAAAGGGAAATGAGATGGAACAATCTTATACTCAACCATCTGGGCTCTCTGAACTGGCAACAAAAGAGGATTTGGGAAAAATGAAATCAGAAATAATTACTCAGATAACAGCAAAGATTGTGCTCATAGTGCAAGACATGATTAATTAATCTAGAGAGGACACAGATAAAAAATAGAGGATCTGAGGAACATGATGGAATCCCAATATAGGAAACAAATGGAATCCATGAAACAGATGCAAACAGATTTCCAGGAGATTAAAAACTCCATCGAAAGTTTGTGCAGCAGAATGAACCAATGTGAGGATAGAATTTCAGATATAGAAGATAAGATTGCAATTAGTGACCAGGAAAAGAAAAATTGCTACAAAATTGTAAGGGACCATGAGAAATCAACCCAGCAGCTGCTAGATGATGCAAAGAAGAATAACATAAGATTGGAGTCAATGGAGAAACAGGAGAGAGTGCAGATGACATAAAAAAACTGTTCACAGAAGTGATGGCAGAAAACTTCCAAAGCAGGGGAAAAGAACTTGACATACAGATAAGTGAGGCATATAGGACTCCAGCTAGCCTTGATCAAAAAAATCTACACATAGGCATATAATAGTTAGGATTCCAGAAATCTAACAGAAGAATTCTACAAGCAGTGAGAGAAAAGAAACAAATCACATACAAAGGAAAGCCCATGAGAATCACAGCAGACTTCTCAACACAAACCCTCAAGGCAAGAAGAGCTTGGAGTGATGTATTCCAAGCCCTAAAGGAAAACAGCCTCCAACCCAGATTGATGTACCCTGCAAAACTATCTTTCAGAATTGATGGAGAAATAAGATACTTTCATGACAAAGAGCACCTCAGGAACTTCATGAATACCAAACCAGCACTCCAAAAAATTTTAGACAATACCCTAGGAAAAGACAGTGAGGATCACAACCCCAGGAAGCCCAGCAGAATGAATCCATTGGGCATGACAAATTAAAAGCAAAGAGAGAGAATCCAACAAAAAGAAAAAGTCATGACGAGGCTTTTAAAACTTTTAACTTCATCTCCCTAATGAGTGTATAAGTCAATCTTGTTATTGTACTGATCAGTATTTTTCTGATTCTAGAGTTGCACACCTTTCCTTGTGCTGTACTGGCCTTTTATCATCTTCTTGTGTCTACTTTTTAATTGGGTAGTCTATTAATGAGCTCTAAGAATTCTTTATATATTCTGGTCATAGGTTATATGCATTGTAAATATGGTCTGTTTAAGGACTACTTTTCATTTTAATGATGTCATTTAAAGTTCTAAATTTTGATAGAATCTCATTTATTATTATTTTTTTCTTTTATACATCATGTCTTTTGTATCCTAGGAAATTCTTGCCTACCCTAAATTCATAAACATTTTCCCTTATAATTTCTTCTTAAAGTTTTATACTATTAGTCTTTCATATTTAGGTTCATAGATCCCTTCAAGTTATTTTTATGTATGGAAATAAAGGGTTGAGGTTAATTTTTTATATACAGATACCAGGTGTTCTAGTGCCATTTGCTGAAAACACTATCTTTTCCTCTGCTCTTGAATTGAGTTTATGTTCTATAAAATGTTAATGTTAAATAATCTTTCAAAACTCACTGGACCATATATGTGTGGTTCTATTTCTAGATTCTGTTTTATTCCAACGATCTATATGTCTTTCCTTACACCAACACTGCCTTGATTACTGTAGCTTTAGAGGAAGACTTAAAATTAGGTACTAAACATCTTCCAACACTTTTTTTTTTTTTTACTTTTCTAGGTCCTTTGTATTCCTACATAACTTTTAAATTTCAATATCCAATTCTTCATTTATAGCAAGTATACATAGACCTGAATTTTTATATATACCTTGTGTTTTCTAATCCTGCTAAATTCAAATACAAGTTCTAGGGGCTCCTAGAGATTTCTTAGTATTTTCTCTGTAGATGATCATTTCGTCTACATATAAAGATTTTACTTCTACCTTGCCAATCCTATCCTAATTGCATCATTTTATTGCCAGACTATTTTGGTGGGGCCTATGTTTCAAAGTTTAATGGACAGACGAAGAGTAAGCATATCCGCCCTTGTTCCCCACCTTAGGGAGAAAGCATCTTCTCCATTCATATAAGGCATTTTCCCTGGAAGTATGGAGTACATGTCTTTAATCTGTTGAGAAGGTTCTGTTCTACTTCTTGTCTCCTGGCAGCTTTTACCATGAACAGCTGTAGAATTTAGTCCAATACTTTTTCTCCAACTACTGACAGGATCATATGGCTTTTTCTTTCTGCTTTAAATGTTTGATATAATTTATCAGTTAAAATGTATATGAGCTTGTTGTTGTCATATAGGTAGGTTTTCAAGCTAGGAATATACTTTCTTTAATAGATGCTATTCAAATTTTGTATTTCTTCCAGAGTCAGTTTCATTAATTTGTCTTCCAAAGATTTTTGTAGTATGCTTTCTATATCCTTTTAAATTCTGTAAAATCTATGGTAATGTCTTCTAGATCTTGATATTGTAATTTAAAAATGTATAATTGATATCGTGTAACAGGAAGAAAAGGTCTAAAGGAGCAGGGGAAGTGGGAGGGGTAGGGGAAAGGAAAGAAGGGAAAAGAAAAAATATGAGAAAAGGAAAAAAATGGAAACAAAATCTTTGGAAATAGGGAAGGGTGGAGGCGCTGTAGGGAGGGCAGAGGAAGAGGAAAAAATAAGAACCAAGATACTCATGTAATGGTACAATATCCCAATGATGAATGTAACTATTTTATACCTAAAATGTACCAATAAACTTCATGGGGGGGGGGGGGAAGTGGGGCAAATGGTCTTATAGTGTAAAGAATGAAATATTCTATATTTGTAAAGTAGTATCACCTCAGATCAAGAATCCCACCCTGCAGCAGGTTGGTGCTCAGGGAGCTTACCAGGGATGGGAGAGGGAGGAGTCGGATTGGCTGGGGATGGAGCTAAGCATTTGGGGCCGGGACTTTATGCTCCTGTCTGCCCGTCTTGGACATGGGAGGCCCTGGCAAAGGAGAGTGGCCATGGGCAAGGTGGCTCTTTTTGGTTAAAGGTAACTTCTGGAGAGGGACTTACCTGGGAATTGTCAGGTGCTGGGATTCCCAGAGGCAAGAGAATGAGGCCCTGAGGCCGAAGGGGGATGGCTGATTATCCACCATGAATGTATACAAAATATATAAGACGAACAGGACAAAGCAAGTGCTGGTGTATTGGAAAATGCCCTGGCTTCAAGATCTACACATCCCAATTCCCAGAACCAGTGACTTCCTTAACTGCCACAGCAGAGGGGACTTTGTACATATGGTTAAGAAGGACACTGAGATAAGGAGGTTGTTCTGGGTCATAGGTCAGGCTCAGTGAAAGCACTGAGGTCTTTATAATAGGAGGCGGGGGCCAGAGAGAGAGGTGCAGTAGCAGGAACCCAGTACACGAGTGCTCACCCAGCCCAGGTAAAGCGCTAAACACTAATAGCCTTTGAGCAGTTCTGTACCCCCCTCTCGATTCATGTCCCTTCTTCCTACCAAGGGAGACCAGAACTCTGAGTACCTTTTTTGTCGTTTCCTCAGTGCTCCTGTATATGTCCAAGGGCACATTGTTATGTGTTTTATCTTTCTCTGAAACTACCTTGCCACTCAGCACTGTTTTTGAGAGTCATTGAGCTGCCTGTGTAAAGCTGTGGCTTATTTGTTCTACTGCTGTTAGTACTCTAGCTTTAGAAGTATACATGTTTAGTCAACCTCCTGTTGATGGACATTATTTTACCTTCTCATACTTGATGTAACCTAGCAAAAGTTCTGAAAGGATAAGGACAAAACTGAGCAAAAGCATTTCAAAGTTCGATGTTCTTTTCTATTTACCTCACCTTTGTGGCAAATGAATCTCTCTCATTTTCATGACCTAATTCCAGTGGCAAATTCCTATGTGGAAGGGATTGTGATGCTAAGCATATATTTTATATTGTTCGGTACCTTGAATAATGCATTGCTTATGCTGGATAATTATGAAAGAACAGTAGCAACCCATTTATGTGCTGTTGCTGTGGGGAGGTTGGGACTTTTTGGTAAACCACGGAAAATCAACTGAGAACAGCTTAAGTAGAAAACATTAAAAAATTCCATATGTGGAAATTTAAATGGGAGTAGTTAGAACTTTCAGGTTAGGTCAGAAAGATGTCCTTAGGACTCTGCCTCCATGGCTCCCATTGTCTCTGCTTTCCTCACACCCAGAAGGGGAGAGCGCAGTGGAAATATGGTTATTATTTGGCCCTAAAGATCTACTTCATCTTGCACATCTTTTTTACAGAAAAAGAGAACATCTCCCTTCCTCCTAGTGCTGATATGTGGAACCTGTGTTGATTGGAAGATATTTTGATTGGCTTTGTTGGAGTTGTCGTGGTCCTGCCTGCTTCAAATATCCTGGAAATTTTAATATAAAAGGCAAGCATCCTCTAAAAGAAAGGACGCTAGGGAAAAAGTAAATCTCTTGCACCACATCATTCAAATCATCTTCCTACATTTAGTGTTTTTAAACAGGTTCCTCCCCTGTTCACGTCCGCTTCTGAAAAACTAGGGACACGTTACAGATTTCATCACCACAGCACCGCCAGGAGGCCTGTACATCTGGAGTAAGTGACAAAAGGGTGAAAGGACGGCGCGAAGTCACCCCACTGATCCTGGCATTGTCCAGCAGCACGAGCAGTGTCCGCGGTGCCGGTGGCCTCGCTGTGGCAGCCGAGTTGCCCTGTGGAGGCCGGACTCCCTCACCAGACCTACTTTTGCTGACAGGTAGCTGTAGTACTGATTGTTATTTCCCCTTCTGGAATGATTTTTGTTGTCCTCCATTTTCCAAGTCTTGCCTTATAATCTTACTTCCTGCTACAGACTGTTTGTTCTCCTCGATTTCATACTTTGAAACCTACCCTCCGTCATGTTGTTTGGTGGTGAAGCTCTTGGGTCACAAGAGTAGAGCCTGATGCACGGAATTAGTGCTTTACAAAAGTCAAGCCCCACTGGGATCCCTCACAGTGAGAAGCTGCCTTGACCAGTGCTCAGGTTTATATCTAGGTGTCTCCCAAGGGCCAGTGTGCTCAGGGGCAGAGTGTTGGAAGGTGACTGGGCCTCGGGCCATGGCTCAAGGTGGTGTTTGAGATGAGGCTGGTTGGAGGCGCGGTCACTCTGGGACATGACCGGTCGTGTGTCCCTTCCTGCTCCTCCCTTTCCTCTCTGCCTAGCGCTGCCATGATGAGAGCAGCTTTCCTCTGTGCCAGGCCCTTCTACCAGGCCACTGGAGATGAAGGACTGGAACTCGGGAAATGTGAGCCAGAACAAAGCCCTCTCTTTTAAGTTGTGTATGTTGGGTATTTGTCTCAGCCGTGAGGAAAGGAACTGAGACAAGCAGGAAGTCAGTGGAGCGTGGGAGTGAGCCACAGAATGTGGGGAGTGTCAACTTGATCTTGGAATTCCCAGACTCCGAACTCGGGGAATTTGATTCGATGGCATTCTGTTACAGCAGCCTGAATAGACTAAGATACTGTGAACTCCTTAAATCTTCCTGGTTTTGTTTTGCTTTATTTTTTTTATTGTGGAAAGAACACAGCACTGAAGTGTGCAATGCAGTGTTGTTATCTATAAACACAATGCTGTAGAACTCTAGAATTTATTCATTTTGCACAATGAGAATTTTAATTAGCAACTCTCAGTTTTCCCCTCCCCCTGGCTCCTGGCAACCACTATTCTATTCTTTGCTTCTAGGAGTTTGACTGTATGTATGTATGTATGTATGTATGTATTTATTTATTTATTTGGTACTGGGGATCGAACTTGTGTCCTTGCATTTGTGAGGCAGGCAGCAGAGCCACTGAGCTACATCCCTGGCCGAGTTTGACTGTTTTAATACCACACGTAAGTGCCGTGACTCGGAATGTGTCCTTCTGTGACCGGCTTATTTCACTTAGCATAATGTTCTCAAAGTTGATACCTGTTGTTGCCTACAACAACAACTTTGTAGGATTTCTTCTTATTTTAAAGCAGAATAATATTTCATTTATCTTTTACTATAATCAAAATTTTAAATGTTCATTGTAAGTTTTGAACACCCCCCCACACCAAACCTTTAAGGCAGTTTCTGTCAGTGTCCTCGTTGACCCTGGTCACCAATCTGGCACCATGTGACCTCTGGCTCTTCCCCAGGGTCAAACTCACCATGAAAGGGAAGCGTTCTGGATTGATTTGGGACACGGAGGTGGCCACAGCAGCACAACTGAAAACACTCATGAAAGAGGCCTCCGGAGCTGCTTCAAAAAGTGGTGAGAAAGATGGGTCAGTTTGAAGTGATTAATGACACTGTATCTTTTACTGCAGTAAACTTTAAACATTTTAAAATGTAATATATTTTTAGGCCACACCTTGTATATGTATGTTTTTAGATACTTTTTAAACTCCATTATCCACTCATGGACATATAGGTTGTTTCCGATCTTGGCTATGGTGGCTATGCTGCCATGGATAGAAGAGTGCTGACATCTCTTTAGTCTTTATGTCACTTCTTTTGGTGAATACTCAGGACTGGGATTACTAGGTTATATGATAATTTTATTTCTAATTTTCTGAGTAATTTCCAGACTATTTTCCATAGCAGATGCATCTTTTTATGTTCTTTCCAAAATTACCCAAGATTTCCAATTTCTTCACGTCCTCATGAGCACTTGTCTTTTATTTTTGGTACTGGGGATTGAACTCAGGACCTTGCACTTGCCAGGCAGGTGCTGTGCCACTGAGCTGCATCCCCAGCCCTTGTTGTCTGTTTTAAACTACCCATTCTACAAGGGTGAGGTGATACATCATCGTGCTTTTGATTTGCTTTTCCCTCGTGCTTAGTGATGTTGAATATCCCTTCATATATTTGTTGGCTGTGTGTGTTTTTTGAGAAACATCTGTCCAAGTCCTTTTCCTATTTTTCAAGCAAGTTTTTAGGATATTTGCTATTAAGTTGTAGAAGTTTCTTGAATGTTTTGGAAATTAACACTTATCATTGGGATTTGGAAAGAGATTGAATTTGTACATTTCTTAGGTAGCATGGACATTTTAATAATAGTAAGTCTTCCAGTTGATGACCATGGGATATCTTTACACTTATATCTTCTTTAATTTCTCTCATCAATGTTTTGTAGTTTTCAGCATACAGTCTTTTAGTTCCCTACTTATATTTGCTCTTATTTTATTATTTTTGATGCTATTGTAAGAGGGACTTTTTCTAATGACCATTTTCTGAGTCAGTGTAGGTGATGTGCTGGTCCTCCAAGTCACATCCTCTTAGTCCAACTCTGATCTCATTTGCTGCATCCTGTGCCGGCGCATGTGAGATATGATTGGAAAATTATCACAGTAAAAGACATATTGCTATGAATCCCCTTCGAAATCCTTCCTCTCACTTCAGACACTCATTGCATTGTTTTCATCACTTTCTGGAGCAGCTGTGGAGTCCTTTTTTCTGTGTTTTAGTTGTGCTGTCATGGCTGCCTCCTTTTTCTGAAACCATTCAAAACGTTTCTCTTTCATCATCATTTTGACTTTATGGAAGAATGTGTCACATGGTGTGAGATTCTGCAAAGGTGGGTGAGGACACACAGTAGTATTTTTCCAAACTTGCCTTTTCATTGCATGGCATGTTGCAGCAGCATTCACCGTAATTTTGATCATGCCTCATAATGACACTCAGGGAACAGAACTTCCAGAACTGCTTCAGAAAGTGATGAGAACAAAAGGATAAGTTTGTTCAAAGCAAGGGGGAGGATTTTGAGAGGGATAAATGGCAGTGTATCTTCTACTATAATACATTTTAAAAATTTAAACATTCACTGTATATGTTGCTCACACCTCATATTCTCTTTACCACATCCCTCAACATGAGTCATTAAAAAAAATAACACTCTCTTTTTTCCCCCATTAAGTTTATTGGTACATTTTAGGTATAAAATACAGTTACATACATCATTGGGATCTTGTACCATTACATGAGTATCTTGGTTCTTTTTTTTTTTTTTTACCCTTCCCCTGCCCTCCCTTCACCTCCTCCACCCTTCCCTATTTGCAAAGATTTTGTTTCCATTTTTTTCCTTTTTTCGTATTTTTCCCCCTTCTTTCTTTTCCCCTACCTCTCCCATTTCCCCTGCTCCTTTAGACCTTTACATCCTATTACACAATATCAATTATACATTTTTAAAATTAAAATATCAAGACCTAGGAGACATTACCACAGATTTTACAGAATTTAAAAGGATACAGAAAGCATATTTCAAAAATCTGTTTTGAAATAAATTTGACAACGTCTAAGAAGTACCTTGGAAGACAAATTAAAGAAACTAACTCTGGAGGAAACGTAAAATTTGAATAGCACCTATTGAAGAAAGTATATTCCTAGCTTGAAAACCTACCTATATGACAACAACAGGCTCATATACATTTTAAGTGATAAATTATATCAAACTTTTAAAGCAGAAGAAAGAAGGAACACTTCTCCCCTCATTTTAGGAAATCAAGATTGTGCTAATCCTAAAACTGGATAAAGATAATAGAAGAAAAAAGTATGAACATAGATAGAAATTTGTTTAACAAAACAAACTATTAGAAGTCAGATCTGGCAGAATGTAGAAAGTGGTTTTGTTATAGGGATGACAGTGTTGGTTCAGCATTGGAAGATCCACCCCCAAAAGTCATCATTTAACAGAGGAAAGGAAAAAACCATATGATCCTGTCGCTAGTTGGACAAAAAGTATTGGACTAAATTCCACAGCTGTTCATGGTAAAAGTTATCAGGAGACTAGAAGTAGAACAGAACCTTCTCAACAGATTAAAGACATGTACTCCATACTTCCAGTGAGAATGCCTTATATGAGTGGAGAAGATACAATGCTTTCACCTTAAGGTGAGGAACAAGGGCAGATATGCTTACTCTTCATCTGTCCATTAAACTTTGAAACATAGGCCCCACCAAAATAGTCTGGCAATAAAATGATGCAATTAGCATAGGATTGGCAAGGTAGAAGCAAAATCTTTACATGTAGATGAAATGATCATCTACAGAGAAAATACTAAGAAATCTCTAGGAGCCCCTAGAACTTGTATTTGAATTTAGCAGGATTAGAAAACCCAAGGTATATATAAGAATTCAGGTCTATGTATATTTGCTATAAATGAAGAATTGGATATTGAAATTTAAAAGTTATGTAGGAGTACAAGGGACCTAGAAAAGTTAAAAAAAAAAAAACAAAAACAAAAATAAAAAACAAAAGCAGTATTGGAAGACATTTAGTACTTAATTTTAAGACTTCTTCTAAAGCTACAGTAGTCAAGGCAGTGTTGGTGTAAGGAAAGACATATAGATCGTTGGAATAAAACAGAGAATCTAGAAATAGAACCACACTATATGGTCCAGTGAGTTTTGAAAGATTATTTAACATTAACATTTTATAGAATATAAACTCAATTCAAGAGCAGAGGAAAAGATAGTGTTTTCAGCAAATGGCACTAGAACACCTGGTATCTGTATATAAAAAATTAACCTCAACCCTTTATTTCCATACATAAAAATAACTTGAAGGGATCTATGAACCTAAATATGAAAGACTAATAGTATAAAACTTTAAGAAGAAATTATAAGGGAAAATGTTTATGAATTTAGGGTAGGCAAGAATTTCCTAGGATACAAAAGACATGATGTATAAAAGAAAAAAAAATAATGAGATTCTATCAAAATTTAGAACTTTAAATGACATCATTAAAATGAAAAGTAGTCCTTAAACAGACCATATTTACAATGCATATAACCTATGACCAGAATATATAAAGAATTCTTAGAGCTCATTAATAGACTACCCAATTAAAAAGTAGACACAAGAAGATGATAAAAGGCCAGTACAGCACAAGGAAAGGTGTGCAACTCTAGAATCAGAAAAATACTGATCAGTACAATAACAAGATTGACTTATACACTCATTAGGGAGATGAAGTTAAAAGTTTTAAAAGCCTCGTCATGACTTTTTCTTTTTGTTGGATTCTCTCTCTTTGCTTTTAATTTGTCACGCCCAATGGATTCATTCTGCTGGGCTTCCTGGGGTTGTGATCCTCACTGTCTTTTCCTAGGGTATTGTCTAAAATTTTTTGGAGTGCTGGTTTGGTATTCATGAAGTTCCTGAGGTGCTCTTTGTCATGAAAGTATCTTATTTCTCCATCAATTCTGAAAGATAGTTTTGCAGGGTACATCAATCTGGGTTGGAGGCTGTTTTCCTTTAGGGCTTGGAATACATCACTCCAAGCTCTTCTTGCCTTGAGGGTTTGCGTTGAGAAGTCTGCTGTGATTCTCATGGGCTTTCCTTTGTATGTGATTTGTTTCTTTTCTCTCACTGCTTGTAGAATTTTGTTCTTCTGTTGGGTTTCTAGAATCTTAACAATTATATGCCTATGTGTAGATTTTTTTTTTCATCAAGGCTATTTGGAGTCCTATATGCCTCACTTATCTGTATGTCAAGTTCTTTTCCCCTGCTTTGGAAGTTTTCTGCCATTACTTCTGTGAACAGTTTTTTTATGTCATCTGCACTCTCTCCTGTTTCTTCATTGACTCCAATCAGTCTTATGTTATTCTTTTTTGCATCGTCTAGCAGCCGCTGGATTGATTTCTCGTGATACCTTACAATTTTGTAGCAATTTTTCTTTTCCTGGTCATTAATTGCAATCTTATCTTCTATATCTGACATTCTGTCCTCACATTGGCTCATTCTGTTGTGTAGACTTTCGATGGAGTTTTTAATCTCCTGGAAATCTATTTGTATCTGTTTTATGGATTCCATTTGTTTCCTATATTGGGATTCCATCATGTTCCTCAGCTCCTCTATTTTTTTATCTGTGTCCTCTCTAGATTTATTAATTATGTCTTATACTATGGGCACAAACTCTGCTGTTATCAGAGAAACTATTTCTGATTTCATTTTTTCCAGATCCTCTTTTGTTGCTAGTTCAGGGAGTCCAGGTGGTTGAGTGTCAGAGTGTTCCATCTCATTTCCCTTTGGGGTTACTGTAGGTGATCTGGAAGTCTGGTTTTGAGACTTGTTTACGTGTCTTCTCATTTAGGCGGGAGTGGGGTGGGGGTGATGTTGGCACCTGCATAGCTCACCTCCTCTGGGCTGGGAGCAATGGAATGGCGACCCGGAAGCCCCTTCCTCTGGGCTGGGAGCAGTGGAATGGCAACCCAGAAGCCCCTTCCTCTGCACTGAGAGAAGTGGTCGCACTTCTTAAGAAGTAAAATTCACAAACATAAAAAGATGAAATAAAAACTGGAAGCCCAAAATGCTTGGTTTAAGGAATTAGCAGTAGAGTAGAGCCACCCCCAATGCTGAGGAGGTGAGCTGTGTGGGCACCAGCAGGAATTAGCAGTAGATTTTGAAAGGATTAGTGTGATCCAATGTTTCAAAATAATTTTCAATAAGGATTAGCAACTGAACCATTCAGGGAGGTCAGGGTTAACAGTGGTAAACTTGACTTTCAGGTTTAGTTCTATGCCTGCTTTTTAGCTTCTCTGAGTTGTAGTTTCTTTGTCTACTAATAAGATAATTGGTTGTCTAGGCCTAAAATCTTATAATGCGTCCACAAGAAATACTATTCATACCAAATAGAAAATCAGAGAAGTGAGAACTAAACAACTTGATTTTAGAAAAAATGCTGAACCATTTTTCTTTTAACTATCAGGCACTCGAGTGGTTCCCAGGCTCTGGAAAAAGCAAGGAGAGGCCCAGCATCCCACAGAGGACCAGGGGTCATTCAAAAATCTGCATTTGAAGATATTTTCTGCCCCATTGGTAAAACTCTAAACAGATACTGACTTCCATATTCTCCATTGTGTAAATTTCTAATATAAGTTAATGAATGATCAGCTGAATATATCTCCTTATTTACAGCTCCATTTAGGATAGTAATATTGTATCGTAGACCCATGAATGTACACATTCATGTCATGCCCTGTTTTAGAATAATATCTTTTGTGTCTGTCATTAGAAATAGTAAATAAAATATTCTATATTTCTATCATTGATCCCACAAAGGTGAGGTTTTGAATGGCTCAAGACAGTATTTTAAATGAACTGGCAAACATAGGCAGATGTTTTCTGCAACCATTGAGCCATTTGGTTTGGGGCTGACCCTAGGGACACACACCTAGACTACCACTGGCGTGTACACTGGGAGAAGGTGCACTGCGAAGTCCACACTCATGCATCACTAAGTGTGTACAGGGCAGGCAACCTCACACACTGTGTTTGACCTGGAACCCAACCTTGGCCTAAAA
Organism: Heterocephalus glaber; assembly: GCF_053883595.1. Lineage (NCBI taxonomy): Eukaryota > Metazoa > Chordata > Mammalia > Rodentia > Bathyergidae > Heterocephalus > Heterocephalus glaber. Next base: position 968,635 of record NW_028258413.1, on the reverse strand, counting down.
CCCCAACACAACTTCAGAATGCACTACATACTCTGAACAAAAATAACCTATCCAAAGCCTCAAAACCAGTTGAAAGCCCAACAAATGAAACCTCCTCATAAGATCAGGAAAAGCACTACTTCACTCCTGCTCTTTAATTTCTCATGTCCAACCTGATGATAGTCCCCAGAACCATGAAGAAAAATTGATCTCGGAATCAGAGTTGGGCCCAAATCATTTCGCCACATGTTGGTTTTATGAACTTGGATGGTATCACCTCGCTCTTTCTACTTCAGTTGTCTCATCTGTAAATCTAATTTACCTCATTGAGAAAGAAACATAAACGTGTGTTGTGAAACTGCTTTAAAACTCAGAAGGGCTGTATCGTGTGCTTTTGTCCTTGGTGGGCTTGGTATTTGTGCTCGGGGTGATACCCTGATATCAGAGTCAAGACATTAGAAGAAAAAGGAAATGCTAGAACAATGGCAGGAATAGAGAAGGTAGGACAGCTTGCTCTCTTTCTATTCAATCAAGGACTCATAAGGCAACTACACTAGACATAATACTAGTATTGGGAAGGACTATCAAGTCTTCCCACCTTCGAGGCAGCCATCCTACTTACCTGGTGAACTAGCTCTTCTTCCTAAATTTTTAATTCATAAAATTGTCAATCCAATAAGAAAGTTAATGCCATTCTCATATATACCAAACAACAAAAAACATAAAATCATTAAATTTGTGTTCTCAAGATGTTTCTGATAATTATAGAAAAATACTAGGCACAAGTTCATGTCCTCTCTTCTTATTAATGATTCCAATCAAAGCCAGTAGTTAAAGGCATAATAGGCTTTGCGAATAAGGAAGAAAGAAGGGTGGCTAACTTGAAACACTGTACATGACACAAGGCTAGCTATCAGTAACCTCAATTCACATGCTAGGTCTTTTGTGAATGATTTCACTATGAATAAACCACTTTACCTGCTGAGACTTCTCCAAGTTACAAAAGCATTCATTATTCATTGGGTTTTTATTCAACAAATATTTCTTAATCATATACTAAATGCCAGGCATTGGGCTGGTAACTAGGGATTCAGTTATGAGCAAATATGGACACAGACCCTACTCTGAAGGAATTAACCCTAAACCTTGCTTCACTGGTTTATTGCCAGAATCCAATAAATTAATGTACTTAAAGTATTTTGTTATGATGGATTAAAGGTAGATTCCAAAGAGCCTCAGTGCCCACCACTCTTGTTCAATTGTTGAAGTATTCACAAAAGCATGGGGAGCTGCAAAACAAGCTTGCAGCCATCAGTCCTCAGCCCTAGTCAGTCTGACATTTTCCTGCATGTTTAAACTCATGTCTCTCTATGCCTTTCCAATCTTATTTTCTTCTATCTGTCATCAAGGTTTTTTTGTACTGGAAAAACTTTCAGGCCCGGCCAGGCCAAAGGTAGCCTCCGTGACTGTCTGAAAACTGCTTTCTCTGCTTCTCCACAGCTTTCTCAGGGCCAAAGTCCTAAGGAGATTATGATTTGCACAAATGTCCATTTGAAGGAGTGTCTGACTGCAATAGGTGGTCACAGCACTGGATAGGGACCCAGAGTGACACTGGGCAGTTGCTCAACAGGGGGCAGCCACTGCCAACAGCTGTACAGAGGGCCATGTTGGCCAGGGAGAGGTGTGTGATGGGAAAGAATGCATCGTGTCCACAGCAACCTGGCTTGCAGACCAGTAGGCTGGCAGGCATCTGCTAAACTCCTGGTGATACACACAGCCCTCCTCCTGCCAGGTGACGGACTCAGGCAAGATATAAACCAGTGCGTGGAACATTCCCTGGGACACTCGGAGGTAGTGCCTGGGAGGCAGGACTTGGCAGGTGGACAGGACCCAGCCAAGCAAAAGAGACACTAACCACAAGGGTGGCACAAGTTCCTGAAAACCTCTGTGTGTGCCAAGTATTAACCTTTCAGTTGCTGGAATTTAAAGATGTGGGAAGGGAAGTCCTAAGGAAAGTCTAGAGTGATTATGAGACGAGAGAGAAGAGCTCAACGCTTCCCAAGAGGTATTTCTCCATAGCTGTCTGGAAACCTGCATCTAGCACGTCTGCATCAGGCACCCTGTAGCTGCTCTGTGGATCTTTGCTCTGGCAATGGCTTCCCTTGAAGACCTTCCCCAGATGATCCCAACCTGCAGCCTCTCATTTCCCCTTCTCCAGTCCTCCTCACTCGGGCCCATGAGGGTCCCCTCCTCTACCCATGACCAAACAGGATGTCTGACACTGTTTATACATGAGCCTGAATTTTTTCATTTATAAGCAACCTCCCATACCCCTAGCAGGTTCTGTCCATGCGCTGTTCTTCCTTATGCTACAGCACAATAAAGCCAGTTTCAGATAGCATATTCTTGCCAATTCATGATGTCTATCTCAAATAGAAGATGCTAAGCCTTACACTCAGAGCTGGTAATACCAAAGGTTGCTAGTGCCAAATGCCACCAGCAGCCAGGGCTGGTAACACTGAAGGTGGCTAGTGGAGAGCAATGAGGAATAACTGGGAGCTGCTGTCTCTGGGGGCCAAAGAGTTCCTGAAGGTATATGCAGCAAGAATGGCCACTAGCACTGAAAGAGCTGATACCCACTAGTACTCAAAGTTTAGGGCTGTTACCACTAGAAAGATCTAATAGCTGCTGTCACTCAAAGATTAGGGCTCTTGACACTAAAAGAGCTGAGAGTACTTGTATTCAAAGGCCAGTGCATGAAAACTAGCAGAGCCAGGCTTTGTCAATTCATGATCTCTCTGCAAATTGACCAAGAACCCTCAGCTGACTGGTTACATCTTTGGACCCTGAGTGGAAACCTTCCCCTTGGAGGCCCAGAAGAAGAGTGTGGGCAATGGTCCCAGTTGTCAGAAGGCTCAAGAGCAAGCCCATGTCTGATTTCTATCCTACATGTGGCTATGAACTCATGCTGGCCAGTGACAGTTACATTACATGAGAAGGACACTCAGAGGACAAGGGGCCCCAGCTGTCCACCAACCTGCTTGAAAGTATTTCAATACCTTAAATACAGGAAATGTCACAGGTGTGCCGTTCCCTATGTAGAAGATGTAGGAGATGCCTTTACCTTTCTCTCACTGTTGAACAGTATTTTAGGTGTTGCTTTTTTTCAGCATCCTGAATGCATTGCTTCATGGTTGTCTGAGTTTTATTGTTGGTGCTGAGAAGTTTGTTCAGACGTGTTTCTTCCCTTGTATTCTTTTTAGACTCTTCTTTGTGACTTGCTCTTTAATTTTCATATAATGTATCTAGATGTGAATATCTTTTATTTCCATTAAAAATTATATTTTCTAGTTAAATTGTCATTATTTGCAGATGACATGATATTCTATGTAGAAGACCCCAAGAACTCCACCAAAAGACTTTTAGACTTAATAACCAAATTCAGTAGAGTAGCTCAATACAAGGTCCACACACAAAAATCAATAGCTTTCCTGTACCCAAACAACAGACTCACTGAAAGAGGAACTGGAGTAACAACTCCCTTCACAATAGCATCCAAAAAAATGAAATACTTAGGAATCGACCTAATAAAAGAAATTAAAGACCTCTACTCTGAAAGCTGTAGCACTCTGAAAAAAGTGATCGAAGAGGATATCAGAAAATGGAAAGATATCCATTGCTCCTGGATAGGAAGAACCAACATAGTGAAAACGGCCATACTTTCCAAACTGCTATACAGATTCAATGCAATCCTAATTGAAATCCCAGGGCCACAGGTTTAGCTGAGTGGTTCTGCCACCTGCCTCACAAGCACAAAGTACCCATTTCGATCCCAGGTACCAAAAAAAAATAAAATAAAATAGAAATTCCAACAGCATATTTCATAGACCTTGAGAAAACGATCCAAAAATTCATTTGGAATCAGAAGAGACCTAGAATAGCAAAAGCAATTCTAGGCAACAAAGACAAGGTAGGGGGTATCACAATCCCCAACTTGAAACTATACTACAAAGCCACTGTGATAAAAACAGCATGGTACTGGCAAAGAAACAGACTCAAGGATCAGTGGAACTGATTAGAAGATGCAGAAACAACTCCAGACATACTCAGCCACCTCATCTTTGACAAAGGAGCCAAACACCCTCACTGGAGGAAAGATGGCCTCTTTAATAAACGGTGCTGGAAAAATTCGGTTTCAACTTGCCAAAGATTAAAACTAGACCTATATCTCTCACCATGCAATAAACTAATATCAAAATGGATTAAAGATCTAAATATTAAAACAGAAAAATTAAACCTGCTGGAAGAGAGGTTAGGTAGAACTCTTGAAGACATTGGTATAGGAAAAGATTTCATGAACAAAACCTCAGTGGTACATGAACTAGAACAAAGAATCAACAAGTGGGATTTCTTCTTGTTAAAAAGCTTCTGCACAGCAAGAGAAACCACCAGCAGTGTGAAGAAACAACCTACAATGTGGGAAAAAAATTTTTTACCAGCCCTCCCTTAGACAAAGATCTACTATCTAGAATATATAAAGAACTTTTAAAAATAAAACCTTCCAAACTTAAAGACCCAATCCAAAAATGGGCATCTGAAATGAACACATTTCTTAAAGGAGTAGAAATAGCAAATAAATATATGAAAAAAATGTTCAACATCACTGGTCGTCTGAGAGATGCAAATTAAAACAACACTGAGATTTCACCTCATCCCAGAAAGAATGGCTGCTATCAAGAAATCAAATAATGGGCCGGGGATTTAGCTCAGTGGTTTCGCAGTCTGCTGCCCAAGTGCAAGTACCCAAGTTTAATCCCCGGTACAGAAAGAAAGAAAGAAAGAAAGAAAGAAAGAAAGAAAGAAAGAAAGAAAGAAAGAAAGAAAGAAAGAAAGAAAGAAAGAAAGAAAGAAAGAAAGAAAGAAAGAAAGAAAGAAAGAAGGAAGGAAGGAAGGAAGGAAGGAAGGAAGGAAGGAAGGAAGGAAGGAAGGAAGGAAGGAAGGAAGAAAGAAAGAAAGAAAGAAAGAAAGAAAGAAAGAAAGAAAGAAATCAACCAATAACAAATGCTGGCGGGGCTGTAGGGAAAAAGAAACACTTCTCTGCTGTTGGTGGGAGTGTAGACTGGTGCAACCACTGTGGAAATCAGTATGGAGATACTGCAAAGAACTAGGAGTGGAAGTCCTATTTGACCCAGCTATTCCCCTACTGGGTATCTTCTCAAAAGAATTAAAAGAATCATACCACAGTGATATATGTGCACCCATGTTTATAGCGGCACAGTTTGTAATAGCTAAAGCTTGGAAACAGCCCAAGTGCCCATCAACTGGAGATGGATAAAGAAAATGTGTTTTTTTAATAAAATAAAGTATTAACCATAAAGATTGGGAAATTAGAGACATTTATAGCTAAATGGATGCACGTTGAGGTGATACTCTTAAGTGAAATAAATAGGACACACGTGTAAATACTAGTTTCTCTGGTGTGAGAAACTGAAAGTGTAAATAAGGATCTAATGGAATAATAGATAATGTGAAATAGGAAGAAAAGGTCCAAAAAGGAAGGGGAAATGGGAGGGGTAGGGGAAAGAAACAAAGGGAATAGAATTAATACGAGAAAAGGAAAAAAGGAAACAAAGTCTTTGTAAATAGGGAAGGGTAGAGGGGTTGAAGGGAGGGCAGAGGAATGGGGCAAAAATAAGAACCAAGATGGATTATGTAAAGGTACAAATTTCTGCTGGGGATTTAGCTCAGTGGTTCTGCCACCTGCCTTGCAAGCACAAGGTCCCGAGTTCGATCCCTGGTACCAAAAAAAAAAAAGGGGTACAAATTTCCAATGATGAAAGTCATTATATTGTATACCTAAAATGTACCAATAAAATTAATTTTAAAATTATATTTTCTGAATCAGAAGATTCATATCTCATCATATACTGATACTTCAGATGTTCTTTCCTTGCGTATTTTCCCAAGCTTCTCCTTCAGAAGCATTCGCTTCTCCTTCAGAATTATTT